>NC_091284.1:593763689-594069661 GCF_032444005.1 Ranitomeya imitator
GATCAAAGATGATCGCGATGTGCCGGCGGTACAGGGAAGCACCGCGCAGGGAGGGGGCTCCCTGCGGGCTTCCCTGAGCCCCCCGCAGCAACGCGATGTGATCGCGTTGCTGCGAGGGTCTCACCTCCCTCCCTGCTCCCTCCAGCCCCGGATCCAAGATGGCCGCGGATCCGGGTCCTGCAGGGAGGGAGGTGGCTTCACAGAGCCTGCTCAGAGCAGGCACTGTGAAGCAGCCTGCACTCCTATCAGATCAGTGATCTGACAGAGTGCTGTGCAAACTGTCAGATCACTGATCTGTGATGTCCCCCCCTGGGACAAAGTAAAAAAGTAAAAAAAAAAAATTTCAAATGTGTAAAAAAAAATAAAAAAAAATATTCCAAAATAATGAAAAAAAAAATAAAAATATTATTCCCATAAATACATTTCTTTATCTAAATAAAAAAAAAAAAACAATAAAAGTACACATATTTAGTATCGCCGCGTCCGTAACGGCCCGACCTATAAAACTGGCCCACTAGTTAACCCCTTCAGTAAACACCGTAAGAAAAAAAAAAAAAAAACGAGGCAAAAAACAACGCTTGATAATCATACCGCCGAACAAAAAGTGGAATAACACGCGATCAAAAAGACAGATATAACTAACCATGGTACCGCTGAAAACGTCATCTTGTCCCGCAAAAAACGAGCCGCCATACAGCATCATCAGCAAAAAAATAAAAAAGTTATAGTCCTGAGAATAAAGCGATGCAAAAATAATTATTTTTTCTATAAAATAGTTTTTATCGTATAAAAGCGCCAAAACATAAAAAAATGATATAAATGAGATGTCGCTGTAATCGTACTGACCCGAAGAATAAAACTGCTTCATCAATTTTACCAAACGCGGAACGGTATAAACGCCTCCCCCAAAAGAAATTCATGAATAGCTGGTTTTTGGTCATTCTGCCTCACAAAAATCGGAATAAAAAGCGATCAAAAAATGTCACGTGCCCGAAAATGTTACCAATAAAAACATCAACTCGTCCCGCAAAAACCAAGACCTCACATGACTCTGTGGACCAGAATATAGAAAAATTATAGCTCTCAAAATGTGGTAACGCAAAAAATATTTTTTGCAATAAAAAGCGTCTTTCAGTGTGTGACGGCTGCCAATCATAAAAATCCGCTAAAAAACCCGCTATAAAAGTAAATCAAACCCCCCTTCATCACCCCCTTAGTTAGGGAAAAATTAAAAAAATGTATTTATTTCCATTTTCCCATTAGGGCTAGGGTTAGAGTTAGGGCTAGGGTTAGGGCTAGGGTTAGGGCTAGGGCTAGGGCTAGGATTAGGGCTAGGGTTAGGGCTAGGGTTAGGGCTAGGGCTAGGGTTAGGGTTAGGGCTAGGGTTAGGGCTAGGGTTAGGGCTAGGGTTAGGGTTAGGGCTAGGGTTAGGGCTAGGGTTAGGGCTAGGGCTACAGTTTGGGTTGGGGCTAAAGTTACAGTTAGGGTTTAGATTACATTTACGGTTGGGAATAGGGTTGGGATTAGGGTTAGGGGTGTGTCAGGGTTAGAGGTGTGGTTAGGGTTACTGTTGGGATTAGGGTTAGGGATGTGTTTGGATTAGGGTTTCAGTTATAATTGGGGGGTTTCCACTGTTTAGGCACATCAGGGGCTCTCCAAACGCGACATGGCGTCCGATCTCAATTCCAGCCAATTCTGCGTTGAAAAAGTAAAACAGTGCTTCTTCCCTTCCGAGCTCTCCCGTGTGCCCAAACAGGGGTTTACCCCAACATATGGGGTATCAGCGTACTCAGGACAAATAGGACAACAACTTTTGGGGTCCAATTTCTCCTGCTACCCTTGGGAAAATACAAAACTCGGGGCTAAAACATATTTTTTGTGGGAAAAAAAAAGATTTTTTATTTTCACGGCTCTGCGTTATAAACTGTAGTGAAACACTTGGGGGTTCAAAGTTCTCACAACACATCTAGATTAGTTCCCTGGGGGGTCTAGTTTCCAATATGGGGTCACTTGTGGGGGGTTTCTACTGTTTAGGTACATTAGGGGTTCTGCAAACGCAATGTGACGTCTGCAGACCATTCCATCTAAGTCTGCATTCCAAATGGCGCTCCTTCCCTTCCGAGCTCTGCCATGCGCTCAAACGTTGGTTTCCCCCAACATACGGGGTATCAGCGTACTCAGGACAAATTGGACAACAACTTTTGGGGTCGAATTTCTCCTCTTACCCTCGGGAAAATACAAAACTGGGGGCTAAAAAATAATTTTGGGGGGAAAGATTTTTTTTTTTAATTTTCACGGCTCTGCGTTACAAACTGTAGTGAAACACTTGGGGGTTCAAAGCTATCACAACACATCTAGATGAGTTCCTTAGGGGGTCTAGTTTCCAAAATGGTGTCACTTGTGGGAGGTTTCTACTGTTTAGGTACATTAGGGGCTCTGCAAATGCAATGTGACACCTGCAGACCATTCCATCTAAGTCCTCATTCCAAATGGAGCTCCTTCCCTTCCGAGCCCTCCCATGCGCCCAAACAGTGGTTCCCCCCCACATATGGGGTATCAGCGCACTCAGGACAAATTGGACAACAAATTGTGGGGTCGAATTTCTCCTTTTACCCTCGGAAAAATACAAAACTGGGGGCTAAAAAATAATTTTTGTGGGAAAAAATTTTTGTTTTATTTTTACGGCTCTCCATTATAAACTTCTGTGAAGCCCTTGGTGGGTCAAAGCGCTCAGCACACATCTAGATAAGTTCCTAAGGGGGTCTACTTTCCAAAATGGTGTCACTTGTGGGGGGTTTCTACTGTTTAGGTACATTAGGGGCTCTGCAAACGCAATGTGACACCTGCAGACCATTCCATCTAAGTCTGCATTCAAATGGCACTCCTTCCCTTCTGAGCCCTCCCATGTGCCCAAACAGTGGTTCCCCCCACATATGGTGTATCATCGCACTCAGGACAAATTGGGCAACAAATTTTGGGGTCCAATTTCTCCTGTTACCCTCAGGAAAATACAAAACTGGGGGCTAAAAAAATAATTTTTGTGGGAAAAAAATGTTGTTTTATTTTTACGGCTCTGCATTATAAACTTCTGTGAAGCACTTGGTGGGTCAAAGTGCTCACCACACCTCTAGATAAGTTCCTTAGGGGGTCTACTTTCCAAAATGGTGTCATTTGTGGGGGGTTTCAATGTTTAGGCACATCAGTGGCTCTTCAAACGCAACATGGCGTCCCATCTCAATTCCTGTCAATTTTGCTTTGAAAAGTCAAACGGCGCTCCTTCCCTTCCGAGCTCTCCCATCCACCCAAACAGTGGTTTACCCCCACATATGGGGTATCCGCGTACTCAGGACAAATTGTACAACAACTTTTGGGGTCCAATTTCTTCTCTTACCCTTGGGAAAATAAAAAATTGGGGGCAAAAAGATAATTTTTGTGAAAAAATATGATTTTTTATTTTTACGGTTCTACATTATAAACTTCTGTGAAGCACTTGGTGGGTCAAAGTGCTCACCACACCTCTAGATAAGTTCCTTAGGGGGTCTACTTTCCAAAATGGTGTCACTTGTGGGGGGTTTCAATGTTTAGGCACATCAGTGGCTCTTCAAACGCAACATGACGTCCCATCTCAATTCCTGTCAATTTTGCATTGAAAAGTCAAACGGCGCTCCTTCCCTTCCGAGCTCTCCCATCCGCCCAAACAGTGGTTTACCCCCACATATGGGCTATCAGCGTACTCAGGACAAATTGTACAACAACTTTTGGGGTCCAATTTCTTCTCTTACCCTTGGGAAAATAAAAAATTGGGGGCGAAAAGATAATTTTTGTGAAAAAATATGATTTTTTATTTTTACGGTTCTACATTATAAACTTCTGTGAAGCACTTGTTGGGTCAAAGTGCTCACCACACCTCTAGATAAGTTCCTTAGGGGGTCTACTTTCCAAAATGGTGTCACTTGTGGGGGGTTTCAATGTTTAGCCACATCAGGGGCTCTCCAAACGAAACATGGCGTCCCATCTCAATTCCAGTCAATTTTGCATTGAAAAGTCAAATGGCACTCCTTCGCTTCCGAGCTCTGCCATGCGCCCAAACAGTGGTTTACCCCCACATGTGGGGTATTGGCATACTCAGGACAAATTGTACAACAATGTTTGGGGTCTATTTTCTCCTGTTACCCTTGGTAAAATAAAACAAATTGGAGCTGAATTACATTTTTTGTGAAAAAAAGTTAAATGTTCATTTTTATTTAAACATTCAAAAAATTCCTGTGAAGCACCAGAAGGGTTAATAAACTTCTTGAATATGGTTTTGAGCACCTTGAGGGGTGTAGTTTTTAGAATGGTGTCACACTTGGGTATTTTCTATCATATAGACCCCTCAAAATGACTTCAAATGAGATGTGGTCCCTAAAATAAAATGGTGTTGTAGAAATGAGAAATTGCTGGTCAACTTTTAACCCTTATAACTCCCTAACAAAAAAAAATTTTGGTTCCAAAATTGTGCTGATGTAAAGTAGACATGTGGGAAATGTTACTTATTAAGTATTTTGTGTGACATATCTCTGTGATTTAATTGCATAAAAATTCAAAGTTGGAAAATTGCGAAATTTTCATAATTTTCGCCAAATTTCCGTTTTTTTCACAAATAAACGCAGGTACTATCAAATAATTTTTACCATTGTCATGAAGTACAATATGTCACGAGAAAACAATGTCAGAATCACCAGGATCCATTGAAGCGTTCCAGAGTTATAACCTCATAAAGGGACAGTGGTCAGAATTGTAAAAATTGGCCCGGTCATTAACGTGCAAACCACCCTTGGGGGTAAAGGGGTTAATAGTGTTGTGAGTCCTGAGAATGAAAATGCTGTTAAAAAAATTGGGTAGATTTGTAGACAAATCTGTTTACAGGGAGTGAAAAAATGCCATCCCTTGAGAGTCACCTAAGACCACCTGCTCATCCTGCATCATGATAAAGTCTAGGAAGCAGAGAAAAGCACAATAGGGTTTACAATTTTAAAGAATAAAAATGTTATGCTAACCTGCTAAATTACAGTTTGGCATAAGGACAAAAATTTGGCAGACCAAGGTTACAATAGTCAATTAGAACAACAATTTGTTGGGCTGCTCCTAGTAGATTCCATGAACGAAGTAATGATAGCTAGGAGCTCCTTTCTCCCAAAATCATATTTTTTTTCTGAAAAGCACAACCTTTCTGCATAATGATATAGCAAATCTTTTGCTCATACCCTTTGTGATAGAATGGCCCCAGTTGTACTGTCTAAAGCATATTGTATGCAAAGTTTATAATAAATATATTCTTATTTATAATAAATATATTCTTCATGTTCAGAATTGGGATTAATTAGTATAGGAGGTGTAGTGAACTTCATTTTCAGGCAAGAAAAAGCATATTGTGCTTAACAAGACCAGACAAACAGTATGCCTTTCTTTGTTAATTAAGTGATTGGTGCAATGATACCTGAAAATCTCTTAGGGTACTGTCATACTAAGCGACGCTGCAGCGATACCGACAACGATGTCGATCGCTGCAGCGTCGCTGTTTGGTCGCTGGAGAGCTGTCAAGCAGACAGCTCTCCAGCGACCAACGATCCCGAAGTCCCCGGTAACCAGGGTAAACATCGGGTTACTAAGCGCAGGGCCGCTCTTAGTAACCCAATGTTTACCATGGTTACCAGCATAAACGTTAAAAACACAAACACTACATACTTACCTTCAGCTGTCTGTCCCCCGGCGCTCTGCTTTCCTCTGCACTGTCAGCGCCGGTCAGCCGGAAAGCAGAGCGGTGACGTCACCGCTGTGCTTTCCGGCTGTCCGGCGCTGACACAGGATGCAGGAGGAGTGCAGGAAAGCACAGTGCCGGAGACAGACAAGGAATGTAAGTATGTAGTGTTTGTTTTTTTAACGTTTACGCTGGTAGCCAGGGTAAACATTGGGTTATGCGTTTAGTAACCCGATGTTTACCCTGGTTACCAGTGAAGACATCGCTGGATAAGTGTCACACACGCCGATCCAGCGATGTCAGCGGGAGATCCAGCGACGAAATAAAGTGCTGGACTTTCCTCAGCGACCAACGATCTCCCAGCAGGGGCCTGATCGTTGGTCGCTGTCACACATAACGATTTCATTAACGATATCGTTGCTACGTCACAAAAAGCAACGATATCGTTAACGATATCGTTATGTGTGATGGTACCCTTAGTGAAACGTCTGTAAAAAGTAGCAAAGCCCACAAAACTGTTAATATCATTTAAATTTTTTGGAGTTGGCCAGTAAAATATAGCTTCATTCTTCATAGAGTCCATTTGTAGAGATTATATAGCCCAAGAACTGCATCTCTGATGAAAGTTACATTTCTCCAGTTTAAGATAGAGCTGGTGGGTTCTTAGATGCTCCTACACAGTTTTCACATGATTATGATGTTTTTTTTGCAGAATTAGAAAAGATTTGTTTATCATCCAGATAAATTATCACAATTTGATCGAGAAAGTCTTTGAATATGTAATTAAAGAAATGCTGAAACGTTGCCGAAGCATTGCAAAGTCCAAACGGCATGACTCATAATGTAACATGATATAAATGCTGTTTTCCATTCATCACCTGGTCTAATATGAATCAAGTTATATGACCCTCGAAGATCTACTTTTGTAAACAACTTTGTATGACAAATTCTGTCCAGCAACTGTGAGATCAAAGACAAAGTGTAAAACAAGTGGCGCTATAGATTTTAAGTCCTCTTTTTCTCAGAAGAGGTAATTTGCATATTAAAGTTCTTTATAGTAATTTCATTCATTTCTCTGTTATCAATACAGTGTATCATGGAACTTTCTTTTTGACAAAACATACAGGTGCACCTGCTGGTGGTGAGCATGGATGAATGAACACTGTAGCTACATTTTCATCAATGTCCAACTTGAGGGATTTTATTTCCTGATATGCTAGTGGGTAAATACTCCAAAGGGTGTAACTGCTCAAGACAATAGAAAAATTGGACAATGATACTCAATGAGTATGAAGTTTGTTAGCATTTTTCTTGTCACATACATCAGCAAATTCCTTATATGCTGGTGGTATTTTAGAAAAATGTTCAGGATCTTCTACAACTTCTTCATTTGGTTCAGCCTGTCACGTTCTCAATTAAACATGAAAGGTGAAAGTAGAAGGGTATGTGGAGGGATTTAGTAATTGTGAAGGATCTATTTTGATTGCTTTCCAGTCTTATTGTTCATAAATGTGAATGCTATGGAATGTCTGAGATTCAAATGCTGTGTATTTGTGTTTGCATGTCTGAATAGATGTTGGTAAGCAAACAGTTCATTTTGTTTACAAGGCCCTCCAGTTTTTCTCCCTCAGGGGATTCCATGATGATGGCTTGAGCCTTCTGTTACAATACTGGTTAGGAATGTCTGAACCCAATGGTCGAAAAAACACTTGTGGGAAACAGCAGGCAGATGGAGAAAGTCCTTGCAAGTAGTAGTGGAAATTGTAGCATCAAATTGGAGAGGAGTGTAAACAGTCTGGGTAAGATACTTCTCTGAACAAGTAGCTGGACACTGAACTAAACATCTAAATACAATAATCAAGCAATGAGTGTTAGGATTTGCAGATTGCACTAAATAATATAACTAATAAAAAGCAATCGCAACCCAGGGTCCACTGTGCAGAGGTGTTAAACTGCTGCTAGTGAGCAATGACGGAACACACTGAGCGATTGCTTGTACACACTGAGTTAACATCACTCAGTGTGAACAGACCGCCAAGTTACAAGCTCTGTTACTCCACAGAGGGGAAAAGTACTAACAAGTACTAAATGCTGAACCCTGTTAAACGTCACAAGACTAAGCTTATGGACTGAACTCGCACTGCAACTGAACCATGTCAATCGCACACAGTAATGAAACAAATGCTGAGTAAAGAATCCTGACTATAATGTGCTGCTGCAGTGCAGTATAGAGCAACCTCCACCAGGGGGTGCTGGTTAAGGAAAGGAGGTTGCACACACAGCGCAGCAACACTGAACAACAACACAGGTGTCACAGGTAATGAAAGGGACATGAAACAAGCCAAGGTCATACACGGAGATAGCAACGCAGTACAGAAGGGGCGAGCAGAGAATAGTCGGGATTAAGCAAGACATCAGAACCTACCGGGAACGTGGTAACCAAAACGTGAGACGTAAGATGGTACAGAGTCGGGGTACAGGCCAAAGGTCAGAACAAGTCATAAACGGGTGCAGACAGTCAGAGGCAAAGAGGAACACTAGTACAGGGATCCAGATCAGGAGCTCAAACAGGGCAGGATGAACTATAGCTGACACTGGCCCAACGGCTGCAGATGACTTAAATAGCTCAGCCAGCTTCAGAGTGAGACAGAGAGGATTAACTCCCACATGACCAGTCCAGAGAAAAGATAGCTGAACATAATCTCAGAACTGGATCATGACACTGACTAGGGTTGAGATTGCTCTGAAACTCTACTATGCTAACCGTACACATCAAGGGAACAGATGCTAAGTCAACGGCTAATCTTCCCCACTGATGCTAGCTGCCTGCCTACGTCTACAGTCTCAAAGCAAAACGGACACACAACACATGCAGACAAAGTGGTAGTGTCTCCAGTCACATAGCCACATATTAATGACACTAGCATGCCCTATGGCGCCATTGGAGATCTTTTACACAAAAGGCTCCACCCCAAACACTGACGCCCAGTCAGCCAAGACTTCGTTAATGGGACAATCTGGAGCTTCCACATCACCAGAGCAGGAGACATAGTGTTAGGGTTGGCGGAACGCACCGAGTATATGTATATGTATTATTAGGTGCGTTCGCAACCCGGGGTCCACCGTGCAGGAGAGGAACCTGCTGCTGGCAAATGGTGGCGCTATATGGTGTTATAAGCGAACTTTGTTAACTCCACAGAGTCGCTAGGAACAAGATGCTGTGCCCTGTTAACCTCACAGAGGTACACAGCTACCAACCAGAGCAAACTGTGGTCATGCAGTCAGAGAAAACAGACAAACAATTCCTCACTGGGAGTACTGGTATTCTAGCGACTTATTTCAGCCAAGGCCCTGAATACACTCATACAAACTCTTCACCGGAGGTGGAGGCATTCTAGGGGCTTATTTCAGCCAAACTCTAACCACATCCAGACATGACCACACTGACGCTGAGCTCATAGACATTGGTTTGATACTAGCACATGGCCGTGCGGCCATGCAAACCTTTCATAGCTACAGCAACTTCAGGACCTTCCTAGAGGACAATGGGAGCTGCTTCAGTACCTGAGTTACTTCAGGATCTTCCTAGAGAACCAATGGGAGCTGCTGCAGTATCTGAGCATGTGACCCCTGACCTCCAATGAGAGGTCTTACCCTGGGCATGCTCAGAAAGGGAAAAGCAGGACTTAGTCCCAGAGACGTCTGCTCGCAGATGACCAGTACTGGCTACAAAGGCAGAGCCTAAAAGAACAGTAGTAACCAGTCACCCAGTATCAGCCTGAGCCAGATGCTGGGACAGACGTCTCTGCTGAGCAGGCTCCACTGCGGCTGGAGAAGAATGGGAGACCGCAGTGGATGTGGTTCGGGATTCCCCCTGTGCAGAGGCGGGAATTTGACACCTAACATTACCCCCCTCATAGGCCCCCCTCCTTGGACCTCGCTACGCTCGAAGGCAGCAATGAGCTGCGGAGCTCGAATGTGCTCAGCAGGCTCCCAGGACCTGTCCTCTGGGCCATAACCCTTCCAATCCACCAAATAAATTTTTGGCCAGGTACCACCTTGCACCCCAAAATAGCGTTCACTTCGTAATCATCCGAAGACGAACCCAATGTCCCGGCAGATGACTCAGAAAACCGGGACATGTACACGGGCTTCAGGAGGGACACATGAAAGGTGTCGGTGATACCTAGGCGTGGAGGAAGGGCCAGACGGTAGACCACAGGGTTAACCTGTTTAAGGACCTTGAAAGAACCCAAGTAGCCAGGTGCAAACTTAGTGGACTCAATTCTCAGCCTGATGTTACTGGCGGAGAGCCACACTGTAACGGGGTCTACCAAGCTGGGATACCTCTTTCAGTACCACCCCGTGTTTCAGGAAGTCCACTCTGCTTTTAATGTAGATTCTGAATGAAGGAAGCTGGCTGGAATTCCTTGGTTACGTGAGAGCATGTAAAAGCTGACTGCTTCTCCACTTATTTCCAGTCTAAAGAACAACCTTTATTTACAGCACACAGAATATATAACACAGATACACAGGGCAGGCCAATAGGAACACAGCAGGCCAGACCTACATTGCAATAGCCGCAGGGGGCCGGAGCCTGCCAATATTTACTGTGAGAATTACAAAGGTGGGGGAGGTCAGAAAGAGAATATCTTATCCAGGGGTGCAGCCTGTGGACTGATGCATTTCACATGGAAACTATTATACATACATATTCTGCATAACATTCTTGGTGCTGGGGGGTTCTGTAACACGGCTCCCCTTTTCAGCGATCGGCATACACACTCTGATCCTTAACGGATCGGTTTGGGGATGACCGAAGTTTATGGGGTTGGTACGAGTTCCGTTTGTCGACTTAGTCCATTGGCGTTACCGTTTTGTTTGCCGGGTCGGTAGTGGATGGTGAAGTCCAGAGGTTGTAGGGCTAAACCCCACCGCAGTAATCTGGCATTGTCTCCAGAGACCCGATTAAGCCAGACTAGGGGATTGTGGTCCGTTAGGAGGGAAAACTGTCGTCCATACAAATATGGTTGTAACTTTTTGAGCACCCATACTATTGCCAGGCACTCCTTCTCGATGGCCGCATAGCTCACTTCACGGGGCAGTAGTTTCCGACTCAGGTACGTTACCAGGTGTTCTTGGCCGTCCGGCCCGACTTGGCTTAGTAGTGCCCCCCAATCCAAACATAGAAGCGTCTGTGTGAACCAGGAAACGTTTAGTTGGATCAGGTGCGGTCAATACAGGGGTATTGGTGAGGGCGTCCTTTAGCTGGCGGAAGGCTTCCTCACACTCAGGGGTCCAGGCTACCTGGTGGGGTTGGTTCTTACGGGTCAGATCAGTGAGGGGCTTGGCTACGCTGCTGTAATTGGGAACTAATTTCCTGTAATACCCCGCTGTCCCTAGAAATGCCATGACCTGGGTTTTAGTGCGTGGGGTGGGCCATTTGGCTATGGCCTCAATCTTGGCTGGTTCTGGTCTTTGTTTCCCACTTCCCACCCAATGCCCTAAATACTGAACCTCGTGACACTTGTTTGGGTTCAGGGTGATTCCAGCCTTGTGGATCCTGTCTAATACTCTCTCTAGGTGATTTAGATGCTCTTCCCATGTCGCGCTGTAGATGACGATGTCATCCAGGTAGGCACACGCATAGTCCTGGAGACCATCCAGAAGCCGGTCAGCCAGCCTCTGGAAGGTCGCCGGGGCAGTCTTCATCCCGAATGGCATAACTCGAAACTGGAATAAGCCAAACGGTGTAACAAATGCCGATTTGGGAATAGCATCAGGACTAAGGGGAATCTGCCAGTAGCCTTTGCATATATCGATGGTGGTCAAATACTTTGCCCCTGCCAGCCGGTCTAACAACTCATCCACACGCGGCATGGGATACGCATCTGTCACTGTTTTCTCATTGAGCTTAGGATAGTCTACACAAAACCGTGTAGTCCCATCCTTCTTGGGCACTAACACTACGGGGGATGCCCAGGGACTATCTGACTCTTCAATGACCCCTAAACGCAACATCTCTTGTATCTCTTGTCGCATCCCTTCTCGTACATACTCAGGGACGCAGGAGGGGGGTTGTCGCAGGGGGGTCTAATCCTGGGTCTCAACCTTGTGTTGTGCCAGGTGAGTGTACCCGGGTTTCCCCGAAAACATCCTCTGTCGCTGCCTCAACAACTTCTCCACCTGCTGTCTCTCCCGGGGACCTAAGTTTTCACCCCAGTGTACCTGGTCCCATGTTTTAGACTGAGTCCCCTAAGACATCAGGCAAGGGAAATCCAGCTAAATCCTCTGCTTCAGGTGCACAGATGGCCACTACCTCTTCAGGGCGCTCCTGATAGGGCTTCAGCATATTCACGTAGAACATGCGGATAACCCTGGGGTCGTCACAATCGGCGACATTATACGTGGTGTCGGCTATTTTCTCCACTACCTGGTAGGGCCCCTGCCATGCAGCTTGGAACTTGTTCTGCCTAGTGGGCTCTAACACCAGGACCTTCTGCCCTATTTCCAAGGTGCGCTCTCTGGCCCTCCGATCGTACCATACGCGCTGGCGCAGCTGGGCCACCTGCATGTTCCCACATACAGCCTGGGTCAGCTCCTGTAGGTGGTCCCGGAATTCCAGCACATAGAGTACAATAGGTACCCCTTCTATGGTGCCCTCCCCTTCCCAGTGTTCTAGCACTAAGTCTAGGGGTCCCCTTACCCGTCTCCCGTATACCAGTTCGAATGGGGAGAACCCCGTGGATTCTTGGGGCACCTCTCGATAGGCAAACAGAAGGTGAGGCAAGAATTTCTCCCAGTCCCTGTAGGTCCTGGTAAAAGTCCCAATGAGTCGTTTTAACGTCCTGTTAAAGCATTCACACAACCCATTAGTTTGCGGGTGGTACTGGGTGCTTCTAATGGACTTTACGCAGCACAGCTTCCACAATTGGTTGGTCATCCCCTGCTGTAAACTGGGTACACTGGTCTGCGATAATCTCCCGGAGAAATCCAACCCGTGAGAAAACCTGGAGCAGGGCAGCTGCCACCGTCTCTGCCATCGCCATCTTGGCCAGCTCCACTTTGGTCCGCTCTGCCATCTCCATCTTGGTTAGCTCTATCCTGGTCCGCTTGGCCATTTCTTCCTTCAGATCAGTACGCACATCAGCCATCACCTCTCGTATAATCTCTACAGCAGGGTTTGGGCCATAGAACGCCAGTCTGTTCTTTACCTCCCTCTGGAATTCAGTGTCCTCCTTAACTTCTGGTAGTTGTCTTCCATTCATTCCTTTCCTCCTGTAGAAGGGATATCACATCCCGCTGTCTGTCACCAGTGTAACGGGGTCTACCAAGCTGGGGTACCTCTTTCAGTACCACCCCGTGTTTCAGGAAGTTCACTCTACTTTTAATGTAGATTCTGAATGAAGGAAGCTGGCTGGAATTCCTTGGTTACGTGAGAGCATATAAAAGCTTACTGCTTCTCCACTTATTTCCAGTCTAAAGAACAACCTTTATTTACAGAACACAGAATATATAACACAGATACACAGGGCAGGCCAATAGGAAAACAGCAGGCCAGACCTACATTACAATAGCCGCAGGGGGCCGGAGCCTGCCAATATTTACTGTGGGAATTACAAAGGTGGGGGGAGGTCAGAAAGAGAATATCTTGTCCAGGGGCGCAGCCTGTGGACTGATGCATTTCACATGGAAACTATTATACATAAATATACTGCATAACATTCTTGGTGCTGGGGGGTTCTGTAACACACACTAAGTCGCCAGGAGCAAAGGTCATAGCAGGGCGCCATATGTGCATCTGCAAAGGACCTCATTCTCTCTTTGGAGGCACGGATGGCATCCTGAGTGTGGTCCCAAATGTTCCATGCCTCCACAGCCCAGTCTGCCACCCTGGAGTTGGCGGAAGACACGGGCATAGGCCCTGGGACCCTCGGATGCTGGCCATAATTAAGGCGGAAAGGAGTCTGACTGGTGGAGTCAGCTACAGTGTTATTAAGCACAAACTCCGCCCATGGTGGCAAAGATGCCCAGTCATCCTGCCTGGCAGAAACAAAATGTCACAGATATGTGACCAAGGTCTGGTTGGCCCTCTCTACCAACCCATTCATCTCGGTATGATATGCTGAGGAGACATTCAACTCAATGCTGAGTAGAAGTCAAAGCTCTCTCCAGAATCGAGACGCAAACTGGGGACCCAGGTCACTGACAGTTTTGTCCGGCATACCGTGTAGGCGAAATATGTGATTGATAAACAACGCCGCCAGAGTCCATGCAGAAGTTAGCCGTGTAAGAGACACCAAGTGCACCATTTTGGAAAAATGGTCGGTGATCACCCAAATAATGGTGCAGCTGTGAGACTTGGGTAAGCCCACCACAAAATCCATTCCAAACATCTCCCAGGGCCTGTCTGCCACAGGCAGGGGGTGAAGCAACCGACCTGGCCGTTGACATGGAGACTTGTTCTTGGCGCAGGAGACACATGCCCAAACATAGTCTGTGATATAACAGGCCATATGCGGCCACCAATATGTCCTCGCCAGTAGCTCAGATGTCATTTTAGTCCCGAAATGTCCACCCACCCTAGACGAGTGAGCCCAAGAGAGAACCTCAGGATGCAAACTGGATGGTACAAAAGTCTTGCCCAGAGGCACAGACTTTAGCAAAACCGGGGCCACAGTTCTCAGGCTCTTGGAAGGGACAATAAGCCGAGGCTCCTCTTCCTCCTCCTCAGATGATACAGCGGAGCAAGAGAGAGCATCAGCACGAATGTTCTTCTCCCCGGAAAGAAAATGCAGGGTGAAATGGAACCAAGAGAAGAACAAGGACCATCTGGCCTGGTGAGAATTTAGCCGCTGGGCGGTCTGAAAATAAACCAAATTCTTGTGATCTGCGAATACTTGGAATGGATAGTGAGCCCCCTCCAAGAGATGTCTTCACTTTGAGAAGGCCAACTTCATTGCTAGCAACTCCCTGTCCCCGATGGAACAATTCCTCCCTGCTGGTGTGAAGGTTTTGGAAAAGAAGAAGCAAGGATGCTTCCGACCTTGAGCATCCTTTTGGAAGATGACTACTCCAGCACCAACAAATGAGGCATCCACCTCCATTATAATTGGCTTATCTACATTGGGGCGATATAGGATGGGAGCGCTAGCAAAATGAGATTTAATAAAAGTGAAGGCCTTGGAGACATCCTCAGACCACAATTTTGGATTTGCTCCCTTCTTGATGAGGGCTACCAAGAGAGCTACCAAAGTTGAGAAATGAGGGATGAACTGGCGATAATAGTTAATGAACCCCATAAAGCACTGCATCGCTTTAAGAGAATGCGGTTCTTGCCAGTCCATCACAGCCTGTAGTTTGGCAGGATCCATAGCCAATCCCTGGGCATAGATGATATAGCCCAGGAAAGGTAAGGACTCCTGCTCAAACACACATTTCTCCAACTTGGCGCAGAGAGATTTAGTTCGTAAGAGGTCGAAGACTCTGCAAACATCTCTCCGGTGGGAGTCAATATCTTGAGAGTAGATGAGAATATCATCCAGATAGAGTACGACCGAGGTGGAGAGCATATCCCGGAAGATATCATTTACAAAAGTATTGGAAAATGGCTGGGGCACTACAGAGCCCAAAAGGCATCACTAGATATTCATAGTGGCCATCCCTGGTGTTAAAAGCCATCTTCCATTCGTCCCGCTCACGGATGCGAATCAGGTTGTAAACACCCCGCAGATCTAGTTTAGTAAACACCCTTGCTCCCCAAAGCCTATCAAAAAGCTCAAATATAATTGGCAGAGTATATTTATTCTTAACGGTGATTGATGGCGTTAAGACCCCTGTAGTCTATGCATGGACGTAGTTCCCCGTTCTTCATCTGCACGAAGAAGAACCCAGCCCCTGCAGGTGACACTGACTTTCTGATGATTCCTCTTGCCAGATTTTCCTGGATGTACTGAGACATTGCCTCTGTCTCCGGGAGAGATAACAGATAGACTCAACCCGTGGAGGCTCAGCACCAGGTCAATAGGACAGTCATAGGGGTGGTGAGGCGGAAGGGTCTCCGCAGCCCTTTTGGAGAACGCGTAAGCATAGGGCCAATATTGCTTGGGCAGAGAGGATAGATCTGCAGGTACCTCAGTTGTAGCAACCTGATCGCTTTCCCTCTGACATCTACCCCCACAAGATTCACCCTATCCCAAAATTATGCCTGTGGATCACTTGATATGAGGAGAGTGATACCGTAGCCAAAGCATCCCTAACAGGACCTCATCAATTCCCTCAGGAATAACGAGCAGAGATATAATCTCCTGATGAGATGGTGACATGGACAGAGTGAAAGGGATGGTCTGGTGTGTTATCTGAGAGGGTAGTGTCGACCCATTCAGCACTCATATGGTAACTAGTTGAGCTCGCATTACCAGGGGTATTACATGATGTTGGGCAAAGGCAGAAGACATAAAATTGCCCTCTGCCCCAGAATCCACGCAGAGCTCTACCGAGTGAGTGAATGAGCCTATTGTAATTGTCCCCTTAAAAGACAATTTGGAAGCAAACATCGCTGTGTCTAGTGTACCTCCACCTACTACCACTAGAAGTTGATGTTTCCTCGACCGCTGTGAACATATAGTGGCAAGATATCCTGTCCTGACTGCTGGCAAACATGGTAGACCTTGAGTGCATGAGTGGTCCGGGACTTAGGTCCCGCTCGTGAAACTTCCATGGCCTCATGTGACTCAGGGACCAGGACCGGAGATTCCAAATGTTTGGCGAAGGTGGGAGCCAGCTGAAACCTCTGCCTAAACTGGGCCCGCTCTAACCTCTGCTCGTGAAAGCGGAGGTCAAAATGAGTAGACACAGCTATTAACTCCTCCAGTGTGGCGGGAATGTCCCATGCGGCCAGAGCATCCTTCACGTGGTCAGCCAGTCCCTCCAAAATATAGGGATAAGGGCTTTATCTGACCACTCCAGCTCAGATGCTAGGGTGCGGAAGTGGACGGCAAAATGGCTGACCAAGGACAAGCCCTGAGTCGATGCCAACAGTTGGAGCGCTGTATCACGGGTGACTCAAGGCCCTAAAAAGACCTGTTTCAGAGTGCTCAAGAACAGCAGAGCACTCTGCACCACATGATCACCACGCTCCCACAGCAGCGTAGCCCACTCCAACGCCCTGTCTGACAGGAGAGACATAATGAATCCCACCTTTGCCCGCTCTGTGGGGAAACAAGCTGCCAGGAAATCGAGATGTATAGAGCACTGGCTCATGAAGCCCCTACAAGATTTACTATCAGCAGAAAATATTTCTGGCAGTGGGAGGCGAGATAGAGTCGGAACAGGGGTGGCCGTGGACAAGGTTGCTGCAGCCACGCTAGCAGCCTTTACAGCAACCGTGGTAACATCCACAGCTGAGGTCTCCGTTGAGCAGGCTTCACTGCAGCTGGAGAAGAATGGGAGACCGCAGTGGATGTGGTTCGAGATTCCTCCTGTGCAGAGGCGGGAATTCGACACCTAACATGGCCCCCCTCCTTGGACCTCGCTATGCTCGAAGGCAGCAATGAGCTGCGGAGCTCGAATGTGCTCAGCAGGCTCCCAGGACCTGTCCTCTGGGCCATAACCCTTCCAGTCCACCAAATAAATTTTTTGCCAGGTACCACCTTGCAGCCCAAAATAGCATTCACTTCGTAATCATCCGAAGACGAACCCAATGTCCCGGCAGATGACTCGGAAAACCGGGACATTTACACGGGCTTCAGGAGGGACACTGGGACCGACGTCTCCGCTGAGCAGGCTCCACTGCAGCTGGAGAAGAATGGGAGACTGCAGCGGAGGTTGTTCAAGATTCCTCCTGTGCAGAGGTGGGAACTCGACACCTAACACACAGGACCACCTTTAGGAACTCGCCACATCCAAGTTATGCTCTGATGATTATCTCCTGGCTTGGTTATTGACTCTGTCTTGATTTGTCCCTATTGTACCGTATTTTGCTTGCCCTGGTTTACTGATCTCTTGCTACGTCCTGAATATGCTTTCTGTTTAATCCTTTTTGTAATGATGTGTTATCTTGTGTCCTGACTCGGCTTTTTCCGACTACTCTCTTGCCACTAGGTGGCATCTGCTCAGCTGCTCAGTGTGTGCAGTCTCGCACCCCTATTAAACTCCCCCTGGTGTAAGTTGCGCTGTTTTGCACTGCAGCTTCATGACACTAACATTCCCCCTGCTAGCATCCCCCGGCGATCTTCACCAAGCTCAAAGGCCGCTATAAGCTGAAGGGCATGAATGTGCTCAGAGGCTCCCAGGTCCTATCCTCAGTTCCATTTCTCCTCCAGGCAACCCAAAAAAAATTTGTTGCCGTCATCAACTTGGACCCAACTATAGCAGTGATCTCAAAATTGTCTGAGGACGTATCCGAACTCCCAGCAGGGATCCCTGAAAACCAGGCCATATATACGGGTTTCAAATGAGACACATGAAAAGTGTCAGTGATGCGGTGGAAGACTGAGGCGATACACTACAGGATTGACCTGTTCACGAACCTTGAAAGGACCTAACTAGCAAGGAGAAAATTCAGTTGACTCTGCATTCAGCTTGATGTTACGAGGAATTCTCTCCTTAGACACTCTAATTGCATCATGTGTGCGGTCCCATATATTATGAGCCTCCACTGTCCAGTCCACCACCCTTGGGTCAGAAGACAAAATGGACTTGGGCACAGGAACACGTGGATGCTGAACATAGTTCAGGAGAAAAGGTGTCTGCCCCGTGGAGTTGGAGATGACATTGTTTAGCGCAAACTCTGACAATGGCAGCAAGGGTGACCAATTGTCACGCCTGTCAGATACAAAATGTCGAATTTAGGTAATCAGAGTCTGATTGGTCCTCTCCACAAGCCCATTCATCTTGGAAAGAGACGCAGTAGATAAATTGAGCTCAGTAGTGCAAGTTCCACCACTTAAAAAGATGAGAGGCGTCTGTAATTTACATCATAGGTAGACCTCAACTATGGGAGACAAACTGAGAAAAAAAATTCCAGAAAATCACATTGTCTGTTGTTTTATCATTTTATTTGCATATTATGGTGGAAAATAAGTATTTGGTCAGAAACAAACAATCAAGATTTCTGGCTCTCACAGACCTGTAACTTCTTCTTTAAGAGTCTCCTCTTTCCTCCACTCATTACCTGTAGTAATGGCACCTGTTTAAACTTGTTATCAGTATAAAAAGACACCTGTGCACACCCTCAAACAGTCTGACTCCAAACTCCACTATGGTGAAGACCAAAGAGCTGTCAAAGGACACCAGAAACAAAATTGTAGCCCTGCACCAGGCTGGGAAGACTGAATCTGCAATAGCCAACCATCTTGGAGTGAAGAAATCAACAGTGGGAGCAATAATTAGAAAATGGAAGACATACAAGACCACTGATAATCTCCCTCGATCTGGGGCTCCACGCAAAATCCCACCCCGTGGGGTCAGAATGATCACAAGAACGGTGAGCAAAAATCCCAGAACCACGCGGGGGACCTAGTGAATGAACTGCAGAGAGCTGGGACCAATGTAACAAGGCCTACCATAAGTAACACACTACACCACCATGGACTCAGATCCTGCAGTGCCAGACGTGTCCCACTGCTTAAGCCAGTACATGTCCGGGCCCGTCTGAAGTTTGCTAGAGAGCATTTGGATGATCCAGAGGAGTTTTGGGAGAATGTCCTATGGTCTGATGATACCAAACTGGAACTGTTTGGTAGAAACACAACTTGTCATGTTTGGAGGAAAAAGAATACTGAGTTGCATCCATCAAACACCATACCTACTGTAAAGCATGGTGGTGGAAACATCATGCTTTGGGGCTGTTTCTCTGCAAAGGGGCCAGGACGACTGATCCGGGTACATGAAAGAATGAATGGGGCCATGTATCGTGAGATTTTGAGTGCAAACCTCCTTCCATCAGCAAGGGCATTGAAGATGAAACGTGGCTGGGTCTTTCAACATGACAATGATCCAAAGCACACCGCCAGGGCAACGAAGGAGTGGCTTCGTAAGAAGCATTTCAAGGTCCTGGAGTGGCCTAGCCAGTCTCCAGATCTCAACCCTATAGAAAACCTTTGGAGGGAGTTGAAAGTCCGTGTTGCCAAGCGAAAAGCCAAAAACATCACTGCTCTAGAGGAGATCTGCATGGAGGAATGGGCCAACATACCAACAACAGTGTGTGGCAACCTTGTGAAGACTTACAGAAAACGTTTGACCTCTGTCATTGCCAACAAAGGATATATTACAAAGTATTGAGATGAAATTTTGTTTCTGACCAAATACTTATTTTCCACCATAATATGCAAATAAAATGTTAAAAAAACAGACAATGTGATTTTCTGGATTTTTTTTTCTCAGTTTGTCTCCCATAGTTGAGGTCTACCTATGATGTAAATTACAGACGCCTCTCATCTTTTTAAGTGGTGGAACTTGCACTATTGCTGACTGACTAAATACTTTTTTGCCCCACTGTATATGCTTGATAAATAGTACCGCCAGGGCCCATGCGAATGGTATACAAGGGAGAGGGACCAGCTGTACCATCTTGGAAAAGTGATCAGTGACAACCCAAATGACCTTATTATTGTGGGACTTAGGCAGGTCCACTATTAAGTCCATCCTGACCATCTCCCAGGGCCTATCTGCCACAGGCAATGGATAGATCAAGCCCGTGGGTCTTTGCCGGGAAGAGCATTTCATGAGACACAGGCTTGCATGTAATCTCTGATGTCTCACACTAATCGTAGCCAACAATAAGACCTCTCAAGTAGCTCAGTGGTCCTCTTGACACCGGAATGACAACCAAATTTGGAGGTTTGTGCCCACAAGACAACCTTCAGCTGCAGATTTGGTGGTACATAACATTTTCCCAGAGGTACCTTTTCAAGGGACACCAGTGCCACTGTTTGAAGACTCTCTGAAGGGACTACCAGATGGAGCTCGTCACCATCCTCAGATGAGACTATAGATCAGGACAGGGCATCGGCGTATAAATTCTTCTTCCCGGCCATAAAATGGATTATAAAATTGAAACGGGAGAAGAATAAGGACCACCTGGCCTGGCGAGAATTCAGCTGCTGCGATGTCTGGAGGTAAAGTAGAATTTATGGTCTGCCGAGCTCCCTCCTGGAGATGTCTTCACTTGGAAAACGCTAGCGTCAAGGCTAGCAGTTTCCTGTCCCCGATGGAATAATTTCTCTCTGCTGGAGAAAAGGTCTTGGAGAAGAAGAAACAAGGATGTTTCCGACCTTGAGCATCCTTTTGATAAAGGACTGCTCCAGCTTTAACGGAGGAGTTATACAACTCCAAGATAAAAGGTTTATTAACATCAAGGCGATGCAGCACTGGCGCCCTAGCAAAATGGGCCTTCAGAGAGAGAAGGGAGATAATCCTAAACAGTGGTCTGAGGAGGTCTTCAAAGGCCACTATTTAGGATTAGCTCCCTTCTTGGTGCGGGCTACCAAGTGAGCCATCAGGGTGGAGAAGTGAGGAATGAACTGGCGGAAATAGCTAGTGAAACTGCTTAAAGAAAATGAGGCTCCTGCCAGTTCAATACCGACTCCAACTTGGCAGGGTCCATAGCAAGACCCTTGACAGAGATGCTATAACCAAGGAATGGTAGGGACTCCTGCTCAAAAACACACTTCTCTAGCTTGGTAAAAAGATAATTAGCACATAAAAGCCCAAAGACCCTAAATACATCTCTACGGAGAGTGTCAATATCCGGACAATAGATAAGAATGTCATCCAGATATACTACAACAGAAGTGGATAACTCCCGAAAGATGTCATTCACAAAATCCTGAAAGACTGCGGGAGCAATACAGAGACTGAATGGCATGCACTAAGTTCTCAAAATAACTCTCTTGAGTATTGAAAGCGGTTTTCCATTTTTCCCCTTCACGTATACGGATTAAATTATAAGCCCCACACAAGTCTAACTTGGTAAATATCCTAGCTCCCCACAGCCTATCAAGGAGCTTAGAGATTAGCGGCAAAGGATATTTATTTTTTAATGTGATGGCATTCAGACCCCTATAATCTGTACAAGGGTGTAATTCACAATTATTTTTTTGACAAAGAAGAAACCTGCCTTTGCCGGAGACATCGACATTCTGATAAACTCCCTTGCCAAGTTCTCCCAGATGTACTCTGACAGCCTCAGTCTCCAGGAGAGACAAAGAGTTGACACAACCTCGAGGAGGCTCTGCCCCAGAATGAGGTCAATGGAGCAATCTTAGGGGCGATGAAGAGGAAGAGTCTCTGTGGCATTTTTAGAGAATACATCAGCATACTGCCAGTAGTGCTTTGGTAGGGAAGTTAGATCTGTGGTGACCTCAGAGGACCCGATAGAAAGTTGGGTCTCAAGACAAGTATCTCATCTATGCCCTCAGAGAGCATAAGAAAATAAATTCTCTCCTGATACTTAGGGGACACCATGAGGGTAAGATGTATCGTCTGATGAATAATTTATTTTGGAAGGGCACACGCATTAACAACCTGAATGGAGTCTGGGCATTAGAGCCTCACCAAGGGAATTGCATGCTGCAGGATGAAGGCAGAAGATAAAAAATTGCCCTCAACCCTGAAATCCATGCAGGCCTCTGCAGTGAGATTGGTCACACTATGTGACAGGGACACCTTAAAGGTTATCTTGGAGTACAAGTCTACTCTGTCTAGTGAGCCTCCTTTGATAGCCACTTTACGTGGACAGTTTCCCTGATGTCTGGGATATTTATGGGCATAGTGACCAGCCTGCCAACAAACAAAGCAGGTCGGCTTGGAGCGTACTGGACGGGATTTAGATTCCACCCGGGAGACCTCCATGGGCTCCACCAGATTGCTCATTTGAGCCAGGGATTCCAAAGGATTGGTAAGGTTTTGAGCTAACTGAGTCCTTTGTCTAAACTGGACTTGCTCCAATCTTCCTTTACGTGATTGGCTAGGCCCCTTCAAAATATGGATATCAGGACCTTATCCGACTACTCCAACTCAGCAGCTAAGGTCCGGAATTGGATAGCAAACTAGCTGGTCATGGATGAGCACTAAGTTAACGCCAAGAGTTGGAGTGCGGCGTCATAGGTAACCTGAGGTCCTAGAAAGACCTGTTTCAGAGCTCCCAGAAAGCGAGAGGTGCTCTGGACCACCATGTCATTACACTCCCATAGCGGCTTAGCCAACTCCAATGCTCTGTCCGTCAACAGTGAGATCATGAATCCCACCTTAGGTCGGTCAGATGGGAAGCATGAGGCCAGTAGCTCCAGCTGAATTGAGCACTGGTTCACAAACTCCCTGCAAGCCTTGCTGTTCCCAGAGAAATTATCAGATACTGGGAGGTGTGAAAGAGATGGGACAGGCATCGCAGCCGAAACCCTAGTAACAGCTTCACTGGCTGCTTGTGCAGCTTCTGCAGATAGATCCACAGCTGAAGTCGCTTTCTCAAGCTTGGACAAACTGCCCTTCAGCAGCTAGACGTACCGCTGGAGTTGTTGCTCTTCCGCCATTACTAGCCAGACCCTGGCTCTAATATACTGTAAGGGTTGGAGGATTGCACAACAACAAAAAAAAAACTAATAAAGTGCTATCACAACCCAGGGACCACTGTGCTGAGATGTTAAACTGCTACCAGTGAGCCATGATGGAGCGCACTGTGAGCAATTGCTTGTACACACTGAGTTAACGTCACTCAGTGTGAACGGAGCGTTAAGTTGCAAGCTCTGTTACTCCACAGTGAGGAACAGTACAAACAAGTACTAATTGCTAAACCCTGTTAAACGTCACAGGACTAAGCATATGGACTGAACTCGGACTGCAACTGAACCGTGTCAATCGCACACAGTAACGAAACAGATGCCGAGTAAAGAACCCTGACTAGGGTTGAGCTTGCTCTGAAACTCTACTGTGCTAACCGCACACATGTAGGTAACATATGCTAAACCAACAGCTAGCTGCCTCCATTAAAGCTAGCTGCCTGCCTATGTCTACAGTCCCAAAGCAAGATGGACACACAACACATGCAGACAGAGTGGTAGTGTTTCCACTCACATAGCCACATATAACTGATACTAGCATGCCCGCGGGCACCATTGGAGGTCTTTATACAAAAGGCTCCACCCCAAACATTAATCTCCAATTGGCCGACACATCACCCGCGGGCTAATCAGGAGCAGCCACATTTTATTAACCCATTCAAAAATTATCTTTCTATATTGAGAAAATGAACAAATGTGTTATTTTTAAAGTGAAGAGCAATTGCTTGTCAACAACTACTGAAACAAGTAGGCAAATGTTAAGAGCTGCTTCATGTTTTTGTACCATTAAAGGAGTATGTTTCTCAAAAGTAATAAATTAAAGCTATAAAACTCAGTAGGTAATTAGGAGTTGTGTAGATGGCATTGTTGGGCAGTGAAAGTTGCAGAAGCTGCATGGTAGAAATAAAAAAACAGTATTTTTCGAACTATAAGATGCACTTTTTTCCTCAAAAAATGTGGAGGAATATGGAGGCTGTGTCTTATAATCCTGATGTACTGGCTCTAGCTATGGTGGGAAGTTAGGGGAGCAGTTTCAGCCAAGCAATGGGTCACTGAGGCAGGAGTAGGATACTGAGGCTAGCGCCTGTGCCCGCTGCTAAATAGAAATGAATATTCACTGCATGGATGAGGAGGGCAATGAATATTAATTTCTATTTAATGGAATCCTGGTATGAATGGCCCCCATCCAGGTCCTTGTATGCATGGTCCCATCCTTCCTTATCCTGGTATAATTGGTCACCAACCCCATCCTGGTATGCATGGCCCCATCAGAAAACATTAAAAAAAACATTATAAATGTCTTCCTGGCGCTCCCTTGCAGTGTCCTTTTCAGATGTCAGCAACTGCTTTATGCTTGTAAGCAACACACCCCATTCCATGAATATTTCTTTCACTTAAGTATCAGCACACATGACCACCGGCATCAGCAGGAAATCTCCGGCTGACACTGTGCTTGTAGTGAGCAATGAATACTCACTGCTTTGCATGCACACAGTCCCATTGTGTAGATCATTGAGTATTCTGGCAGCTGTCCTTTGGCTTGCAAGTAGTGAATGATGTAACTGCCTTGCTTTGCTTACAAACATAGAGCAGTTTCTGGCACCGGAGCAGGACGCTGCGAGGGAGCGGCAGGAAGGTGAATATAATGGTTTGGTTTTTTTTATGTTTTCTGATGGGGCCGTGCATATCAGGATGTGGGTGGGTGGGGATAATCATAAAGCTGAGACCATGCATACTAGGAGTGGGTTTGGGTGCCAATCATACCAGAATAAGGATGGGGACAATCATACCAGAATAAGGATGGGACCCTGCATACCAGGACAGGGATGGTGCCATGCATACTAGGAGGAGATATGGGATCCTGCATTCCAGGATAGAGATGAGGGGGACCATTCCTACCAGGACAGGGATAAGGGGGCAAACATACCAGGGTAGGGATGAGGGGGCCCATGCATACCAGGGTAGGGATGAGTAAGCCATGCATACCAGGGTAGATATGAGGAGGGCCATGCATACCAGGATTAGAATGAAGGGGCCATGTGTATCAGGATGGGAATAAGGGGACCATATATACCAGAATAGGGGATATTAAGTACAGAATTGACCACATTTGTTGCTTCAATTATTTTTCCTAATTTCCTCCTCCAAAACCAAAGTGCGTCTTATGGTCTGGTGCGTGTTATGGTCTGAAAAATATGGTAGATCAGCCAAGAAGATGTGTGACAGTGTAGGACCAGAATAGGAACAACAACAGCACCACCAAATGCAGAAGTATTCAGTGTAGATCAGGGGTGTCAAACTGCATTCCTCGAGGGCTGCAAACATGTCATGTTTTCAGGATTTCCTTGTACTGCACAGGTGATAATTTAATCACCTACACAAATAATGAGTTGGTGATTAAATTATCACCTGTGCAGTACAAGGAAATCCTGAAAACATGACCTGTTTGTAGCCCTTGAGGAATGCAGTTTGACACCCCTGGTGTAGATGACATGATAGAAATTGAGTAGATGTCTGTTTGATAATGGACCAACAGAAGCAGGACAATGTAGAAGAGAGAAAACTTACAGGTAGGCAGACAGATTGTACAGCTGATATGATCATTGGCATCAGATGTACTCTCTCAATTGGTTTTAGACAAAGATAATAAAACTGCTAGCATGGCCCAGCCAATCACCTGACCTGAATCTAATAGAAGGTTTATGGAACGCACTAAAGTTCAGAGTTCATAGAAAGAATATTGTGTGTAAGGTTGTGCCAAAATCACACCTGAGCAATGCATGTGACTAGTTTATTTATACAGGAGACAAATTGAAGCTGTTATCACTATGGGTGAACAAAATTGTTTGGAAAATCATCAACAAACATAAATTAGGTACAAATGTGGTACATTCGGATTCGTGAATGGAAACATGATAATCTTTGTTAAAATCGCAAAAAAAATGGTAAAATTCGGTAAAAGTGTGGAAAAATAAATGTGTTGCCACTAAATTATTTTAATGTAGATGATAGATAGATAGATAGATAGATAGATAGATAGATAGATAGATAAATAGATAGATAGATAGATAGATAGATAGATAAAAAGCAGCTAAGTACAGTAAAATCATAGTGGGACTCGACAGAATAGAATAGGCAGATTAAATTCAATATATGCACATAGAATAGATAGCTATACAGATGTCAGTGAATTATATAATTAGTATAGAGTGTGTGCTGCTTACAGTACATGTATTTAATTATTAAAAGATTACTTTTCTGAAAAAAATGGAGTGGGCTCCTACGTAATTTTGTTAACCGGCAGAGGGAAAGCCGACTGCTGGGGGCAGATGTTTATAGCCAGGGAAGGAGGTAATACCCATTGAGCTTTCCAGGCTACCAATATCAGCTCACAGCTGTATACTTAGCCTTTACTGTCTATTAAAATGGAGGACCCCAAAAAAAGATGACGTAGGGTCACCCTATAATTAATAACCTGAAAAGGATAGGCAGACAGCTGTGGGCTGATATTAATAGCCTAGGAAGGGGCCATGGATTTTGACACCCTCTAGGCTAAAAACATTAACTCTCAGCCACCCCCGAAAAGGGGCATTTATAAGTTGCGTCAATTCTGGCACTTAGCCTCGCTCTTCCCACTTGCCCTGTAGCGGTGGTAAGTGGGTTGATAGTTGGGAGGGTTGATGTCACCTTTGTATTGTGGGGTGATATCATGCACAAGGTTAGTAATGGAGAGGTGTCCATAAGGCACTCCATTACTAACCTCATAGTCATATTCTATAAAAACACTCACACCCAGAATAAAGTCCTATAGCTGAAAGAAATACAAAAACTTCTTTAATAAATTTTAATTAAACACTTACTGCATCGCCTATTCCAGTGAAGCCATTGTCTCCTGCAAGAGAATTAAAAAAACAACAATATTCCCCAAATTTCCTCAGAGTAGATAATAATACAGTCTAGCTCTGCTGCATCTAGATGGCAGGCTGCATGGTTATTTGATGCGACCATATAACCTGCCATCCAGCAGAGACACTGAGCAGAGTCTGCTACCACTGCCCTGTGTCTCGCGGCAAACTCGTAGGACCTGTCTGATGTCATCGTTAGCATGAGAAAGTTCTCACATACCTGGTGCCATAAGAAAGGCCCTGGGAGTTCACAGCAAATGAACTTACTTCACCTCTCTGACATCAGCGCAAGCTCGTTTAGACATTTTCCCATAGTGCTCGTGCTAACGCAAACACGGTAAAGGAGGTGTCTTTCTGTGCGCCGCCCGTGTACCGCATCAGTACCACACAGTGGGAAATAGGGAAGCAGCAATACACTAAGCAAGAACAATGACAGCAAGCGGTGGATTTTGGGACTATTACTCCCATCAGCCTATCACTACAAATACACCCAGACTCATAGTAGACACAGTGGCCAGAGACAATGTCTCGGCTCACTTTACATACTACTCCCCATAGAACAATGTACATATAGGAGGACAACGGGAGTTTATAGAAAAGGTATATATTTATTAGAAAAAATAGTTAAAAACCTAACACACAATAAAAAACACCAATGAAAACACCAGAGATACATACACATAGATATATAAAGTATGAAGTATAGAGATGTGACCATACTATAATGTACCACAAAAAAGATCCTAAATCTCCAAAACAACCCCCAGAGACGGAGGAAAAACCCCTTATAGCAATGAATCTAAATATTCCACGTCCTGCAAGTATTGCCACTATAGCTTTGTGCATATGGGAGAATGATCAGTGCAAAAGGGAAATCCACCGCAAATGAGGGTGGAGATAGAGTGTGTCCCAGAGAACCATACAGATATAGTACCGCTAGTAACTGTGAAGACCCCTCTCCTGAGACCCACAGATCTTACCAAATGAGAGTACTCCCTGGATTGGGCGCTATCCCCGACGTGCGTTTCGCTGCCGTTATGCTGCTTTTTCAAGGGGATGTGTTGTTTCAGTGGCGTGCAGGACCTTATATCCCATGATTCCCAGGTCACATGCTAATCATGTGACTGGGTGAGTCATCAAGCCGTATGTATCGGCGCATGCGCGCGCGGCTCCCCGCCCCCACCACCCCGTGGCCCGGCCTGCGTCTAGCAGCAGGTGATTGGCTGCAGGATATCCTAGCAACCAAGTCAACAGCCGCGGACGCGTGCTGGCCGGACACCAGGGACGCAGGGACAGAGGCAAGCGCACGCACGCGCTCCACAGCATGTGCTCCCAAGCAAGCGTAAATATGGAACATAACAGCACCGCTGCCACCTCAGTATAAATACTATGCACAATTTATATGGTGTATAGAAGTCCGGTTCTGGCAGTGATCCATGATCCACCTTCTTGCAGGGATCCATGATCCACATTCTTGCAGGGAGTGAAGATGTCATATGGTGCGGATGCTTGAGAACCCCAACGCAATCAAAGGGAGAAGTCAGTCCAATAAACACATAACAATCTAAATTAATAAAGAATAAAATTAAAAACACGAATTAAAACAACACACAAAAAGGGAAAACCATGGGGAAACCTTGTATGATTCAATATAATATCACCAACTATAATATGTCCGATTATAGAAAGGGGGCGAAATTTAACCCCTTTACCCCCAAGGGTGGTTTGCACGTTAATGACCGGGCCAATTTTTACAATTCTGACCACTGTCCCTTTGTGAGGTTATAACTCTGGAACGCTTCAACGGATCCCAGTGATTCTGACATTGTTTTCTCGTGACATATTGTACTTCATGACAATGGTAAAAATTCTTTGATAGTACCTGCGTTTATTTGTGAAAAAAACGGAAATTTGGCAAAAATTATGAAAATTTCGCAATTTTCCAACTTTGAATTTTTATGCAATTAAATCACAGAGATGTGTCACACAAAATATTTAATAAGTAACATTTCCCACATGTCTACTTTACACCAGCACAATTTTGGAACCAAAATTTTTTTTGTTAGGGAGTTATAAGGGTTAAAAGTTGACCAGCAATTTCTCATTTCTACAACACCATTTTTTTTTTTAGGGACCACATCTCATTTGAAGTCATTTTGAGGGGTCTATATGATAGAAAATACCCAAGTGTGACACCATTCTAAAAACTAAATCCCTCAAGGTGCTCAAAACCATATTCAAGAAGTTTATTAACCCTTCTGGTGCTTCACAGGAATTTTTTGAATGTTTAAATAAAAATGAACATTTAACTTTTTTTCACAAAAAATTTAATTCAGCTCCAATTTGTTTAATTTTACCAAGGGTAACAGGAGAAAATAGACCCCAAACATTGTTGTACAATTTGTCCTGAGCACGACAATACCCCACATGTGGGGGTAAACCACTGTTTGGGCGCATGGCAGAGCTCGGAAGCGAAGGAGCGCCATTTGACTTTTCAATGCAAAATTGACTGGAATTGAGATGGGACGCCATGTTTCGTTTGGAGAGCCCCTGATGTGCCTAAACATTGAAACCCCCCACAAGTGACACCATTTTGGAAAGTAGACCCCTTAAGGAACTTATCTAGATGTGTGGTGAGCACTTTGACCCACCAAGTGCTTCACAGAAGTTTATAATGTAGAACCGTAAAAATAAAAAATCATATTTTTTCACAAAAATTAACTTTCCGCCCCCAATTTTTTATTTTCCCAAGGGTAAGAGAAGAAATTGGACCGCAAAAGTTGTTGTACAATTTGTCCTGAGTACGCTGATACCCCATATGTGGGGGTAAACCACTGTTTGGGCGGATGGGAGAGCTCGGAAGGGAAGGAGCGCCGTTTGACTTTTCAATGCAAAATTGACAGGAATTGAGATGGGACGCCATGTTGCATTTGGAGAGCCACTGATGTGCCTAAACATTGAAACCCCCCACAAGTGACACCATTTTGGAAAGTAGACCCCCTAAGGAACTTATCTAGAGGTGTGGTGAGTAGTGTTGAGCGATACCGTCCGATACTTGAAAGTATCGGTATCGGATAGTATCGGCCGATACCCGAAAAATATCGGATATCGCCGATACCGATATCCTATACCAATACAAGTCAATGGGACATCAAGTATCGGAAGGTATTCTCATGGTTCTCAGGGTCTGAAGGAGAGGAAACTCTCCTTCAGGCCCTGGGATCCATAGGGATTTGTAAAATAAAGAATTAAAATAAAAAATATTGATATGCTCACCTCTCCGGCGGCCCCTGGACATCACGCTGCTAACCGGGAGGCTTCTTTGTTTAAAATGCGCGCCTTTAGGACCTGCGAATGACGTCCCGGCTTCTGATTGGTCGCGTGCCGCCCATGTGACCGGCACGCGACCAATCAGAAGCCGAGACGTCATTCGCAGGTCCTCAATTCCTAGAATTAGGAGTTTTTGTGAATGAGAATGACGTCGCGGCGTCTGATTGGTCGCGTGCCGGTCACATGGGCGGCACACGACCAATCAGAAGCCGCGACGTCATTCTCATTCACTAAACTCCTAATTCTAGGAATTGAGGACCTGCGAATGACGTCGCGGCTTCTGATTGGTCGCGTGCCGGTCACATGGGCGGCACGCGACCAATCAGAAGCCGGGACGTCATTCGCAGGTCCTAAAGGCGCGCATTTTAAACAAAGAAGCCTCCCGGTTAGCAGCGTGATGTCCAGGGGCCGCCGGAGAGGTGAGCATATCAATATTTTTTATTTTAATTCTTTATTTTACACATCCCTATTGATCCGATACCGATACCCGATATCACAAAAGTATCGGATCTCGGTATCGGAATTCCGATACCGCAAGTATCGGCCGATACCCGATACTTGCGGTATCGGAATGCTCAACACTAGTGGTGAGCACTTTGACCCACCAAGTGCTTCACAGAAGTTTATAATGCAGAGCTGTAAAAATAAAACAAAAAACTTTTCCCACAAAAATTATTTTTTTAGCCCCCAGTTTTGTATTTTCCCGAGGGTAACAGGAGAAATTGGACCCCAAATCTTGTTGTCCAATTTGTTCTGAGTGCGCTGATACCCCATATGTGGGGGGAACCACTGTTTGGGCGCATGGGAGGGCTCAGAAGGGAAGGAGCTCCATTTGGAATGCAGGCTTAGATGGAATGGTCTGCAGGCGTCACATTGCATTTGCAGAGCCCCTAATGTACCGAAACAGTAGAAACCCCCCACAAGTGACACCATTTTGGAAACTAGACCCCCTAAGGAACTCATCTAGATGTGTTGTGAAAGCTTTGAACCCCCAAGTGTTTCACTACAGTTTGTAACGCAGAGCCGTGAAAATAAAAAATCTTTTTTTTCCCACAAAAATTATTTTTTAGCCCCCAGTTTTGTATTTTCCCAAGGGTAACAGGAGAAATTGGACCCCAAATGTTGTTGTCCAATTTGTCCTGAGTACGCTGATACCACATATGTTGGGGTAAACCCCTGTTTGGGCACACGGGAGAGCTCGGAAGGGAAGGAGCACTGTTTTACTTTTTCAACGCAGAATTGGCTGGAATTGAGATCGGACGCCATGTCGCGTTTGGAGAGCCCCTGATGTGCCTAAACAGTGGAAACCCCCCAATTATAACTGAAACCCTAATCCAAACACACCCCTAACCCTAATCCCAACAGTAACCCTAACCACACCTCTAACCCTGACACACACCTAACCCTAATCCCAACCCTATTCCCAACTGTAAATGTAATCTAAACCCTAACCTTAACTTTAGCCCCAACCCTAACTGTAGCCTTAACCCTAGCCCCAACCCTAACTTTAGCCCCAACCCAAACTGTAGCCCTAACCCTAGCCCTAACCATAGCCCTAACCCTAACTGTAGCCTTAACCCTAGCCCTAACCATAGCCCTAACCCTAGCCCTAACCCTAGCCCTAATGGAAAAATGGAAATAAATACATTTTTTTAATTTTTCCCTAACTAAGGGGGTGATGAAGGGGGGTTTGATTTACTTTTATAGCGGGTTTTTTAGCGGATTTTTTTGATTTGCAGCCGTCACACACTGAAAGACGCTTTTTATTGCAAAAAATATTTTTTGCGTTACCACATTTTGAGAGCTATAATTTTTCCATATTTTGGTTCACAGAGTCATGTGAGGTCTTGTTTTTTGCGGGACGAGTTGACGTTTTTATTGGTAACATTTTCGGGCACGTTACATATTTTGATCGCTTTTTATTCCGATTTTTGCGAGGCAGAATGACCAAAAACCAGCTATTCATGAATTTCTTTTGGGGGAGGCGTTTATACCGTTCCGCGTTTGGTAAAATTGATAAATCAGTTTTATTCTTCGGGTCACTACGTTTACAGCGATACCTCATTTATATCATTTTTTCATGTTTTGGCGCTTTTATACGATAAAAACTATTTTATAGAAAAAATAATTATTTTTGCATCGCTTTATTCTCAGGACTATAACTTTTTTATTTTTTTGGTTATGATGCTATATTGTGGCTTGTTTTTTGCGGGACAAGATGTCGCTTTCAGCGGTACCATGGTTATTTATATCTGTCTTTTTTATCGCGTGTTATTCCACTTTTTGTTCGGCGGTATGATAATAAAGCGTTGTTTTTTGCCTCGTTTTTTTTTTTTTTTCTTACGGTGTTTACTGAAGGGGTTAACTAGTGGGCCAGTTTTATAGGTCGGGCCGTTACGGACGCGGCGATACTAAATATGTGTACTTTTATTGTTTTTTTTTTATTTAGATAAAGAAATGTATTTAGGGGAATAATTTTTTTTTTTTTTCATTATTTAGGAATATTTTTTTTTATTTTTTTTTTTTTACACATTTTGAAATTTTTTTTTTACTTTTTTACATTGTCCCAGGGGGGGACATCACAGATCAGTGATCTGACAGTGTGCACAGCACTCTGTCAGATCACTGATCTGACATGCAGCGCTGCAGGCTTCACAGTGCCTGCTCTGAGCAGGCGCTGTGAAGCCACCTCCCTCCCTGCAGGACCCGGATCCGCGGCCATCTTGGATCCGGGGCTGGAGGAAGCAGGGAGGGAGGTGAGACCCTCGCAGCAACGCGATCACATCGCGTTGCTGCGGGGGGCTCAGGGAAGCCCGCAGGGAGCCCCCTCCCAGCGGGAAGCTTCCCTATACCGCCGGCACATCGCGATCATCTTTGATCGCGGTGTGCCAGGGGTTAATGTGCCGGGGGCGGTCCGTGACCGCTCCAGGCACATAGTGCCGGATGTCAGCTGCGATAAACAGCTGACACACGGCCCTCCGTGAGCGCCGCCGATCGCGCTGGACGTACTATCCCGTCCGTAGTCATGGGGGCCCACCCCACCTCGATGGGATAGTACGTCCCATGTCAGAAAGGGGTTAAAGATTCATTTAAACTGCGGGGTTTAATTGAGTCTAAAGCCACAATCCATTTTAATTCTCGCTGGGCCAGAACTTGCTTGATGTTACCACCTCTAATCCCCATATGGACCAATTCAATCCCCCGCACCATAAAGCTCTTTGGGTCACAGTTATGTGCTTCTCGAAAATGCTTAGGGATGGTGGTTAGCTCCGATATGTCAGCCACCGTCTTCGCTGCACCAATGCCCTGCATATGCTCCCTCACCCTCACCCTCAACTCCCTGGATGTCAAGCCCACATATATTAGTGGGCAGCCGCACGTAGCATAATATATGACATTCTTGCTACTGCAAGAAATATAGTCCTTGATCTGGAATTCCTTCTTTCCATCCGCTGAGTGAAAGAATTATGGACCCTCTGAGAATCCACAACCCTCTGAAGATCATAGTCACCCATATCATCATGGGTGATTTCAATGTCCCCATTGACACTTTCACCTCAGCTACCTCTAAACTTTTATCACTGACTGCCTCCTTTGGCCTCACTCAATGGTCCTCTGAGGCCACTCACAAAGATGGCCACACGCTGGACCTCATCTTCACCCGCCTCTGCTCCCTTACTAACCTCACTAACACACCCCTCCCCCTGTCTGACCACAACCTACTGACATTCTCGTCCCTCTCCTCTCCTAGTGTGCAACCCCCACTCCACAAACTCACTCACCCTCGCAGAAATCTCAAACATCTTAACTTACAATCACTCTCTGAGTCCCTTCTCCCTCTCACAGACATAGCCTCCCTTCATGACACAGATGCTGCTGCCACTTTTTATAACACCACAATAACAACAACACTCGATTCGGCCACCCCACTCATGCATAGTAAAACTCGTACAATTAACAGGCAGCCCTGGCTGACCAGCCTGACCAAAGAATTGAGACGGGCTTCCAGGATTGCTGAGCGGAGATGGAAGCGATCCCACTCTGCCGACCACTTCACTGCATACAAGCAGTCCCTCGCCAGCTTCAAGTCTGCGCTCACTGCCGCAAAACAAACTTACTTCTCATCCCTCATATCCTCCCTGTCCCACAACCCTAAACAGCTTTTCAACACTTTCAATTCTCTACTCCGTCCCCCCGCACCTCCTCCCTCCCCCCTCATTTCTGCTGATGACTTCGCCTCTTTCTTTAAACAGAAGATCGATACGATCAGAGAAAGCTTTGGCCCACAGCGCCCACTGCCCCTCTTAGCTGCTCAACCCTGCTCCTCCAAAACCAGCTTCTCCACCATGACAGAAGATCAGCTCTCCACCCTCCTGTCAAGATCACACCTCACCACCTGCACGCTTGACCCGCTCCCATCCCACCTCATCCCTAACCTTTCCACGGTCTTCATCCCAACCCTAACGCACCTCTTCAACCTCTCACTCACAACAGGTGTCTTTCCCTCATCCTTCAAGCATGCCAAGATCACACCCATCCTCAAAAAGCCCTCCCTCGACCCATCCTCTGTGTCTAGCTATCGCCCAATATCTCTTCTCCCTTATGCCTCCAAATTGCTGGAGCAACACGTCCATCTTGAACTGTCCTCCCACTTCTCCTCCTGCTCCCTCTTTGATCGGTTACAATCAGGCTTCCGTTCCCATCACTCAACTGAAACTGCCCTAACTAAAGTCACCAATGACCTACTAACTGCCAGGAGCAAGCGACACTACTCTGTCCTCCTTCTCCTGGACTTGTCTTCTGCCTTTGACACTGTAGACCACTCCCTTTTGCTACAAATCCTCTCATCCCTTGGCATCACAGACTTGGCCCTTTCCTGGATCTCGTCATATCTCACAGACCGAACATTCAGTGTCTCCCTCCCCCACACCACCTCCTCACTTCGCCCCTTGTCAGTCGGTGTTCCTCAAGGCTCTGTTCTAGGACCCCTACTCTTCTCCATCTACACTTTCGGCCTGGGACAGCTCATAGAATCCCACGGTATGCAGTACCATCTCTACGCTGACGACACGCAGATCTACCTCTCCGGACCTGACCTCTCCTCCTTGCTTACCAAAATCCCGCACTGTCTGTCTGCCATTTCAGCCTTCTTTTCTGCTCGCTTTCTACAACTGAACATGGACAAAACAGAATTCATCATCTTTCCCCCATCTCACTCTACCCCTCCACCAGACCTATCCATCAATGTCAATGGCTGCTCACTATCCCCAGTCCCACACGCCCGGTGCCTCGGGGTGATCCTCGACTCTGCCCTCTCTTTCAAGCCACATATCCAAGCCCTTGCCTCCTCCTGTCGTCTCAAACTCAAAAATATTTCCCGGATCCGTGCTTTCCTTGACTGCAACACTGCAAAAACGCTAGTGCATGCCCTTATCATCTCCCGCCTCGACTACTGCAACCTCCTACTCTCTGGACTCCCCTCTAGCACTCTGGCACCACTCCAATCCATCCTACACTCTGCTGCCCGACTAATCCACCTGTCCCCCCGCTATTCCCCAGCCTCTCCCCTGTGTCAAGCCCTTCACTGGCTTCCTATCGCCCAGAGACTCCAGTTCAAAACCCTCACACTGACATACAAAGCCATCCACAACCTGTCTCCTCCATACATCTGTGACATGGTCTCCCGGTACCTACCTACACGCGACCTCCGATCCTCCCAAGACCTCCTTCTCTACTCCCCTCTCATCTCTTCTTCCCATAACCGCATCCAAGACTTCTCCCGTGCTTCCCCCATACTCTGGAACTCTCTACCCCAACACATCAGACTTGCGCCTACCATAGAAACCTTCAAAAAGAACCTGAAGACTCATCTCTTCCGACAAGCCTACAGCCTGCAGTGATCCTCAACCTACTGAACAGTCGCGCAGCCAGCTCTTCCCTCTCCTAGTGTATCCTCACCCACCCCCTGCAGACTGTGAGCCCTCGCGGGCAGGGTCCTCCCTCCTTATGTACTCGTGTGCCTTGTTATCTGCTCATGTTTAATGTATTTGTCTATATTTGCCCCGTATTCACATGTAAAGCGCCATGGAATAAATGGCGCTATAAAAATGTATAACAATAATAATAAAATAAATAGTCCAGGCCTCCTGAAAGCAGAGGAGGTGAGGATGAGGGAGACAATGCTTATGGGACATACTCCTTTAAAGGGAATCTGTCATGTCATTTGTCGCATATAAGCTGCGGCCACCACCAGTAGGGGCTTATCTACAGCATTCTGTAATGCTGTAGATAAGCTCCCAATGTAACCTGAAAGATGACAAAAACAAGTTAGATTATACTCACCCAGGGGTGGTCTGGTGTTGTCCTGGTCTGATGGGCGTCGCAGGTCCGGGTCCGGCGCCTACCATCTTCATGCAATGACATCCTCTTCTTTTATCAGTCGTGGCTCCCTGTTGAGGGCAGCTTAAAGTACTGCAGTGTGCAGGCACCGGGCCTCTCTGACCTTTCCCTGCGCACTGAAGTACTTTGCTCTGCCCTCAACAGGGCAGAGAATGATGCTTGCGCAGGAGGCGCAGCAGTCCCAATATTCTTCTGAGCCTCCCTCCAGACATCCCTAAGTCTCTGTACGGTTACCTCCACCCCAGTGCATTCAAAACTAATCCTACAAAATTCACCCAAATCGGGATGAAAACTGCAGCGCCCCAGAGATCTGGTAGTTGCAGTATGACACTCCGCCGTTAAGGGGAGTGATGGTACGTCTGATGGCACTAAAGGAATTCTACTGACCAGGTATCACCAGCACACATTACACTTCACACTCTGGCCACTAGGGGGAGAAAAAGGCTTTATTTATTGGGCCACTCCTCACACTGGTAAAACTAGGGGTTGGGTAGGAAGTTAGTTAGAAGCTGACTGGGTTAAAGAAGACACAGGGGGTCCCTGTCGCGCGTGGGAACCTGGCAGGTACCTAGCGAACAGAGCAGAACGTTACGGAACCGCGCCTGCACTACCTTGCGGTGGTATCCTAAGAAAGAGACACGAAGCGAAGGGTATTGTGGAACAGTGAGAAATGAGATCAAGCACAAAGGAGAGCCAGTAGGAGTCGTGCCGTGAGACCGAGGCAACTTCCTACTGAGGTGCGTAGCCAGTGGCCGGAACACCGCGGAAGTAACTGACTCTATGCCTTACTTCGAACTCCGCAGGACAGTTAATTATAGGTTGGCTGTCTACCTTAAATTTCCTACGTGTGGAGAGGGGCGTCTCTAGGGTCCCGGAAGAGCTCCGAGCCTTCCCGTCATACCAGTGCGTCCTAGCCATAACATATCTGGGGGACGAGAAACTAGTAACATCTGGAACAAGAGAAAGAATTAGAAAGAACTAGAAAGAATGAACGAGAACAGAAGTTGTGAGGACTATTCCGAATACTCAGCAAGGTAGCACTACAACACACAGGCGCTAGTGGTAGGCAACAATTTCCACCGGCAAAAGGGAACTCTGGATGTGCTCATCGGTCCGGCCGGACTCAGAAAGCCCTGTTAACTGTTGTGAATTCTGTTGTCGGGCTCCCTCCTGTGGTCATGAATGGTACTTCGGCTGATTCTGTCCATGGACTTCCTCTGGTGGGTGTTTCTGAGTTTCACAGGTGACGAGGTTAATTCGTTAGCTTCTGCTCTATTTAACTCCACTTAGATCTTTGCTCCATGCCACCTGTCAATGTTCCAGTATTGGTCTGTTCACTCCTGGATCGTTCTTGTGACCTGTCTTCCCATCAGAAGCCAAGTTCCAGCTTGTATTTCTTTGGTTTGCTATTTTTCTGTCCAGCTTGCTATTTAATTTGTTGTCTTGCTTGCTGGAAGCTCTGGGACGCAGAGGGAGCGCCTCCGCACCGTGAGTCGGTGCGGAGGGTCTTTTTGCGCCCTCTGCGTGGTCTTTTTGTAGGTTTTTGTGCTGACCGCAAAGTAACCTTTCCTATCCTCGGTCTGTTCAGTAAGTCGGGCCTCACTTTGCTAAATCTATTTCATCTCTGTGTTTGTATTTTCATCTTTACTCACAGTCATTATATGTGGGGGGCTGCCTTTTCCTTTGGGGAATTTCTCTGAGGCAAGGTAGGCTTTATTTTTCTATCTTCAGGGCTAGCTAGTTTCTTAGGCTGTGCCGAGTTGCATAGGGAGCGTTAGGCGCAATCCACGGCTATTTCTAGTGTGTTTAATAGGTTTAGGGATTGCGGTCAGCAGAGTTCCCACGTCCCAGAGCTCGTCCTTATTATCAGTAACTATCAGGTCATTCCGTGTGCTCTTAACCACCAGGTCCATTATTGTCCTGACCACCAGGTCATAACAGTTAACCGTGCTCTGGATTGAGGATCCTGAAGTCTTCAGTAAAGAGGTAAAGAGACTGCAACCTTGTGTCCTCGTTATTGTCTGCACCTCACACCATTGCCATCTACATCACTGGGAAGCTCTGGGGATATACTTCACCTGTGGGAAGGTATACCATCTAACTGCCATTCCATCACCCCAGCGGACCCCAAGCAGCGTCGGTCACCCTGACCGAACACCACAGGTGGCATCACGAAACCTTGACAGACTCCTATCACCCTTTATTGGACGCCCCTTAGCAGGGTCACGGACTGGGTCCAGCCACCGTGACATCCCCAGAACTGAGACAGAAAGGTTCGGTACCGAGTAACCTGTGGCCCTGTGTCTGGGGGCGATCCAACTTGGCGTCACGAACAGGATCTACTTAAGCCTGAGAAGCAGGTCATGAGTGCTTTGGAACTGTGATTGAATTGTTCTTGAACTGTGATTTATTGCAAAGACTGTGTATTGCTATTTGCCGCAAGATTCCCGCCAAAACTGCCGCCACTGCAGCGCCACGAGGAGCGCAGGAGAAGAAGAAGGGCGTGGAAGTGGGCGTGAACAAGCTGAAGAGCGCAAACGACAATGGCCGCCCAGTCTAAATATTTCTGTACCTTGAGGACGTGTCCGTCATCAGCCGAGATCCGCCTCCTGATCCTCAGTGGAGGGCGGAGACAAAGGAAGCGAAACCGCCCATGGAGGAGAGAGCGGGAAAAGGACAAGGAGGGAGAAGAAGTGAGCCACGTGGGAGACGCCATGACAAGCCGCCTGGGATAGGAGCGTGGGGTCGGAGCAGAGGACTCCCCCAGCTACCCAGAGAGATACCGCGGCCAGGCGTTATCTCTTGGCCCTGACTTCCTGCAGGCCGGAGTGAATGAGCTCAGCGATCAACTCCGGCGGACGCAGCTGAGCACTGAGGCCGGGTGGAAGGAGACCGTCATCGGGGGCCTTACCAGACATCTGTCAGCAGCCTCTTCTGGTCCGGAGCAAGAAAAAAGTTCCAGCTCTCCGAAGCCAGAAAGCAAGGCCCTGCCGGAAAGTGAGACACTGCAAACAGAGATGACAGTGCCACAGCGCATGGCCCCGCAGTCAGCGTTCCAGATCCCAGTGGAGACGGAGCAGGCCGGCCCCGGAGGGACCGCATCTGAAGCAGGTATGAAGAACGACCCTGCCCCAGTGACAGAAGACCTGCGGGTAAGTTCCGTCGTGGTACCACCTGCTCCCCTGACTAAGACTACCTCTGAACTGACGAGTCCCAGCACTACTACCACTGTGCATCATTTCTATTACTGCACCTACTACCAAAACTGACATTCGAACACCGATCCCTAACGACTTGACTATACTGGAGAAACTGATTAGTGACATTGATACCGGATCGGATGAGAAAAGAGATATGCAAAGCCATAAGACCCCCATCTGGAGTGATGGAGCCCCTTATGTGGCACCTGGTAGCCGCCAGTATCCAGCTGGGCTACTCCGACCGGCGCTATCCTCTGAGTTACAGCACTAAACCTCGAAACCCCGAAAATGTAAATAGTTTACTGTTTCCTGCTCTTTTGCTGCTAAACCCATCTAGGGTTATTTCTTAAAGGGATCCCTTTGTTGACCCGGTATCCCTATTGTTTTACATTTCTTTTTCTACTTTGCACAAGTTATCATTGTTTCCAAAGACTGCCGGATTATGAACAGTGAATGATTCCAAAACTGTTTTGTACATAGTTTGCACCTTCTTAAAGGTGCTCCCTACTGGTTTTACATTGAAAGAAGACTTTGCGAAGATACTGTTTTTGGACGTGACGCAGAGGGTTTTGCTTTTGTTGGACTTGCAGACGGAGAGAATCTGCACTACCTCAGAGAGACTTGGTTCCCTCTTAAAGGGAATGTTCGCATGATGCCTTAAGAAAAGTTAAAATATTAATAATGTTGTGATTCAGAAAAGTTTTATAATGTTGCTAGAGATTGAGGACAGGAAAGGTCGAAAGAGAACCCGTGGGGGTTAGAGAGAGAGAGTCCTTCTGAGAACTGTAGAACTGAAAGAGACAATGACAGTAGGCCCGGCCAAGGAGCTAGGCGGTCCTGCATTGGTGACGCTAGAAAGAAGAGAAAGAAAAAGTTGAGTTATTTTATAGTATTTTATAGTAGGCCTTTAATGGGTTTAGCTTACACGCCCTTAAAGGAAAAGTTAACTTATTGTTCAGAATTTGCACTTAGTAGAATACCCGGCAGGGTACTAGAAGTTATTTATAGTCAGAATGTTATTTAAAAATATTTAACCTTGTTTTTGTTTGTAACGTTCAAGTGTCCTCACCTCCCATAAAGGGAAGCTCTGTTATATTTACTTGTTTCAAGCATTTCAAAATCTTGTATGTCTTTTGCTGATATGTATTGTTGTTCTTCTTCCCAGTCCAGGAGTACTGGATTTAACCGAGGGGAAGTGCAGCGCCCCGGAGATCTGGTCGTTGCAGTATGACACTCCGCCACTAAGGGGAGTGATGGTACATCTGATGGCACTGAAGGAATTCTACTGACCAGGTATCAGCAGTAGGGGGCAACGCGTGGAGAGGGGCGTCTCTAGGGTTCCGGAAGAGCTCAGAGCCTTCCCGTCATACGGGTGCGTCCTAGCCATAACATATCTGGGGGACGAGAAACTAGTAACATCTGGAGCAAGAGAAAGAATTAGAAAGAACTAGAAAGAATGAACAAGAACAGAAGTTGTGAGGACTATTCCGAATGCTCAGCAAGGTAGCACTACAACACACAGGCGCTAGTGGTAGGCAACGATTTCCACATTCAAAGGGACCTCTGGATGTGCCCATCAGACCGGCCAGTCTCAGAAAGCCCTGTTAACCGTGCTCTGGATTGAGGATCCTGAAGTCTTCAGTAAAGAGGTAAAGAGACTGCAGCCTTGTGTCCTCGTTATTGTCTGCACCTCACACCATTGCCATCTACATCACTGGGAAGCCCTGGGGACATACTTCACCTGTGGGAAGGTATACCATCTAGCTGCCATTCCATCACCCCAGCGGACCCCAAGCAGCGTCGGTCACCCTGACCGAACACCACAGATGGCATCACGAAACCTTGACAGACTCCTATCACCTTTTATTGGACGCCCCTTAGCAGGATCACGGACCGGGTCCAGCCACCGTGACATCCCCAGAACTGAGACTGAAAGGACCGGTACAGAGTATCCTGTGGCCCTGTGTCTGGGGGCGATCCAAAACCATAAGAACGGTGAAGTTTCCGTAGATTAATTTTACTCAATTATAAAAGTAAACTCAGTGAGTGGTAAAAACAAAAACCAGTTATCCTGTTAATTACCTTAAAATTTGTTCCTAAGAATGATTTGTCCACTTAGACTGAAGACTGACCATTGGTTTCTGGGTGATAGGCAGATGAAAGTGACAAGTCAATCCCTAGTTTACTGCAAAAAGTCTCCAAAATTTAGAGTCAAATTGTCCTCCCCTATCAGACACAATGTTCAGAGGGATCCCATGTAATCTTACAATGTGAAAAATAATCAATCTGGAGCAGCGTTGGACTGGAGCACCTTGGGCCCACCAGAGAAAATCATTCTTGGGGCACACCATGTAGCTACATAGAAATAAACACAAGACCACTAATTGTGCGATACAGTATAACATGCTATTATCAGGACATAACATAAGATAGTACGATAGTATGATATAGCAGGGGTTGGCACCCACATTTTGGTTCAAACTCAATGATAAATGTTCCCTGGTGTTTATTAACCACTAGGACAATGTGCTATAGCACCAGTGTAGAGGAGGGGATTTTATGACATCTCATCTATACTCTGAGAAAATCCACGGCGGTAGTAGTAAAAGCAGCAATATCTGCACAATGTCTGTGTGGATATTTCTGCTGTTAATTTGCTGTTTGATTTCTGCAGCAAATACATTATGTGAATGCCCCCTTTTCTAGTGGTGGTGGTCCTAGATCACTTATGTATGGCATTGGAGTAATATCGAAAGAGCTTTCCCTCACATTCCCCCATACACTTTTACAGAAATCTCTCTGCCACCAATAAGGCCATAACGTTTTATGAAGGGTTTAATTTTGTTAGTAGCAAAGAAAGAAAAGTTTTAGTCAGGTGTGATACAGGGGGGAGGGGATGCAGTCAGTAAGGGCTAATACAGGGGGAGAGCGGCTCAGTCAGTCAGGCGTGATAAAGAGGGAGAGGGGCTCAGGCAGGGGTGATACAGAGAAAGGTCGCACTGTCAGGGGTGATAAAGGGGGAAGGGACACAGTCAATCAGGGGTGATACAGTGGGAGTTGGTACATTCGTTGATACAGGGGGAGGTGGCCCAGTCAGAGTGATGCAGGGGGAGGTGGCGCAGTCAGGGTAATACAGGGGGAGGTGGCGAAGTAGGGTGATACAGGGAAGGTGGCGCAGTAGGGTGATACAGGGGAGATGGCGCAGTCGGTGATAGAGGGGGAGGTGATGCAGTCAGGGTGATACAGGGGGAGGTGGCGCAGTAGGGTGATACAGGGGAGGTGGCGCAGTTGGTGATACAGGGGAGGTGGCGCAGTTGGTGATACAGGGGGAGGTGGCGCAGTCAGGGTGATACAGGGGGAGGTGGTGCAGTTGGTGATACAGGGGGAGGTGGCACAGTCAGGGTGATACAGGGGGAGGTGGTGCAGTAGGGTGACGTAGGGTGATACAGGGGAGGTGGCGCAGTCGGTGATACAGGGGGAGGTGATGCAGTCAGGGTGATATAGGGAGCGGTGGTGCTGTTGGTGATACAGGGGGATGTGGCGTAGTCAGGGTGATACAGGGGAAGGTGACACAGTCAGAGGTGATACAGGATGAGGGGGTGCAGTCAGGGATAATACAGGGGTAGAGGGGCACAGTCAGGGTGATTTCAGGGTGAGGAGGTTCAGCAGGGTTGCTAAAGGGGAGGGGGTGCAGTCAGGGGTCATATAGAGGGAGGTGGTACAGTCTTGGGTAATACAAGGGCTCAGTCAGGGTGATTCATGGGTGAGGGGATTCAGCAGGGGTGATACAGGGGAGGGGGTGCAGTCAGGAGTAATACAGGGGTAGAGTGTCTCAGTCAGCGTGATTCCAGGGCAAGGGGATTCAGCAGGGGTGATACAGGGAGGAGGTGGTCTGGGGTAATACAGGAAGAGGGGGTGCAGTCAGGGGTAATACAGGGGTGGAGGGGCTCAGTCAGGGTTATTCCGGGGAGAGGAGATTCAGCAGGGGAGGGAGTGCAGTCAGGGGTGACACAAGGAAGGCAGCTCAGTCAGGGGTCATGTAGAGAGAGAGGGCTCAGTCAGGGGTGATATGGGAAGGGGTGCAGTCAGGCATGATAAAGGGGGAAAGGTACAGTCAGGGGTGAAATAGAGGGTGGGGGCTCAGTCAGGGGTGATATAGAGGGAGGGGGTGCAGTCAGGAGTGCAAGGAGAGATGAGGTAATGGGGCCATCATTTATCCCTAAGTAACTTAGCCCCTTCCCATCTATCACCCCAGACTAAAAGCCCCCATTTACACTGACTTTTACGCTGGCAGGGGACCTCTTCTTTAACCTTTGCAGCTTTAGCAGCGAGCACTCTATCTCCCTCTGCTGCTTACTCTGTGGGGGGAGTGCATGTTACAGATGACAGCAGCTCATTACCTGAGCTGTGCTGTACGGCCAGGGAGAACAGGACACAACAAACCTAACACTAATTGGCTGCGCTGTGGCCAGTCAGTGTTACCTTAAACCTCATTAAGAGCTGCTCCACCTCAAGGAAGAGTGGCGAGTGACAGAAAAAGTCATCAGGACAAGAGCGCTGTGTTTCTTTCAAATACTGAGCCGCATACTGCAGCAGCAGCAGCCGAACATGTCAGCTGTTATAAGTGACACCCACACTGCTCTCTGAGTAGCTGTGAGCACAAGAGATGGGAGTAGTGGTGACGTCATGCTGGGAAGACATCCTGTTCGCGGCTTCGCTCAGAGCTAGTCAGAGAACAGTGCGGGTGTCACTGATAACAGCTGACATATTCGGCTGCTGCTGCTACAGCCTGCGGCTCAGGATTTGTAAGTAACACAGAGATCATGTGCAGACTGTGGCAAACAGTGCCCACTGCTAAAGTGAAATTAATATTCACCCTTCTCCACACCCATGGGGGCGTGGTAATCCGTGAATATTAATTTCCCTTTAGCAGCGCGGACAGGGGCTACTGTTTCCTGTCACCTGCTGCTGCTCAGCTGGCACCGGGGGCCCCATAGCAGCTGACCACTGGCTGGGGGCCACTGGAGCAATGGGGGGCCCTAGGCAGCTGTTGGCCAGTATGCAAGCAGGTGTCAGTGCCTGGGCCCACTGGAGAATCCTCTGGTTCTCCAGTGGGCCATTCCGACCCTGATCTGGAGAGTGTCTCTGCATTAGGTAATCCTGACAAAGGAAAAAAATGAGCTTGTTTGATGAATCGATCAACTACCACACAGATAGCAGTTTTCCCATCTGACAGAATCATATCTGTAATGAAAAAGGTCACCGCGCTACCCTATATAAAATAGGATGTGTTAAAATTTGAAGAGGGCCGTTTCCGATGGCTGAGATAAAAAGTGCAGCAGTAAATACGTAACCAGTCTGCAATGAATCGAGTAAGGCGTAACTGTACAAAAATACAGGATTATACAACTGAAGCAGAGTACCTAACGGGTCAGTTCCTAGATAAAGGTTACCCTAAGGACCTACTTGACGCAGCAAGGAAAGAGGTGGGTGAAACATCTAGGGATGCCCTGATATACAAAACAAGAACAGATGCATCTGCTTCTATTAACATTTCAGAACAAATTCACCAGCTGCCTATTATTACACAATACCATTATGGATATAAACAATTTATTAAAATTATCCGCAAGTACTGGCCAACCCTCCAATCAGGCAAAGTGATAGGCGAACTATTACCAAAGCACCCAAAATTCGTGTTTAGAAAATCACGAACAATAGGGAATATCATAGCCCCGACAATTAGTAAGAGTTTTACGAAAGGAACATCCTTAAAAATCCCAGGCTTTTTGCCATGTGGCACTTGTTCCTGTTGTGTCCGTACAGAGTTTAAAAAAATAAGACAACTGACATTCTTTAACTATAATGGCACCCAAGAGTTTGAAATCAAAGACCACATATGTTGTTCATCAGGAATAATTTACCTGTTTAAATGCCCTTAAAATAAAATTTATGTAGGCCGCACAAAACGTAGACTCATGGACCGTTTGAAGGAACACTTTAACAATATAGAAAAAGGATTTGTCGGTCATCCCCTTTCTAGGCATTTTTGGGAGCACCACAGGAGGTCAACTAAATGGTTGACATTTTGTGGCATTCAGGTGGTACACAAGAATTGGCGAGGAGGGGACTATATAAAATCAATGTCACGCATGGAATCCAAGTGGATTTTTATGCTGGACAGTCTAGTCCCTAGGGGCCTCAACTATGAGCTAGAGCTATATGCTTTTAATTAATAACTGAGTTATATTTCATATTTTATATTATATTTAATAAACTACATAATTTTTATTTTCTTTCTTCTTAGTCCTGCCCCTTTATTATTCATGAAATAAATACAAAATTCTGCTCTAATCTTATTTAATCTTCTCTTCCTTTTTTGTTGGAATCCACAGCCTATTGGGCCACCTACCTCTTGCTATAGAATACTCGTTGTGGACTGAGAAGTCCAAACTCTAGTCTAGCTTATCTATATATAGACTCCTAAATTCTTTTAAATTCTTTTAAAATCTTTTAAATAATATTTTTTCTTATCAAAGGTTTTTTGTATTTGCATGCTTTATATACATTTTTTAACAACAGATTCAGAATGGGACACATTAGCACTCCAATTTAAAGGGGAACTCACACCAGATAATTCAACTTATTCCCAATACACATCCAGCCATACTCAACTCACAACCAGACTCTCAATCCTTGCAAATTGGAGGTTTGTTTGGATTCATTCATATTTTTTTTTTATTATTAGCGGCGGGTGGGCTTTCTATATAAGGAGTAGCCGACATTCAGGACCAATAGCCCTGACGAAGAAGGTACGGTGACCTTCGAAAAGCGTTGGGAAATTGGCCCTGTTCAGTATCCGTCCTCTGCTCCATGCTTCCAACTCTAGGTGACGTCACCCAGACTATGCCCCCCTCACAAACCGCAACAGTCTAGCGGTGCCTGCGGCCCAGGCACGCCATCTAGCTTTCCTGGCGTATGCAGTGGTATCAGTCCAACCAGGGAGGATGCTCCCCAGACTTTTACCCACTCTGCACCATCGCCTGAATCCTCAAGCTCGGGACTGCACTCACGGAGGAACCAGGCTACCATCCTCCCTGCCAGCATGATATAACGCAACATAGATATAGTACCGGCATCGCAACTACACTACATCAGTAAGTGTTCTCTTTCTTCTTTTACACATATCCTTTGCGATCAGGATTAGGGTTGAGCGAAACGGGTCGAAATTGTTCAAAAGTCGCCGACTTTTGGCAAGGTCGGGTTTCATGAAACCCGACCCGACCCCAGTGGGGGGTCGGCCATGAAGTCGGCGATCTTTTGAATCTGGAATCGGAATTCCGATCCCGATTCCCGATATGTTTAAGATATCGGGAATTGGTATCGGAATTCAGATTAAAGTGTAAAATATAGAATTAAAATAAAAAATATTGCAATACTTACCCTCTGACGCGCCCTGGTACTAACCGGCAGCCTTCCTCCTTCGAATCCGCGCTTCTAGGACCTTGCCGTGACGTCGCGGTGACGTCGCGGCTTGTGATTGGCCCGCAGCCGCCCATGTGACCGCTCGCGCGGCCAATCACAAGCCGCGACGTCACCCGCGACATCACCGAAGGTCCTGGAAGGGCTGATTCTTAGGAAGGAAGGCTGTCGGAAGGAAGCAGGGCGCTTCCGAGGGTGAGTATATACCTAATAGGAATATACTCACCCTCGGAAGCGCCCTGCTTCCTTCCGACAGCCTTCCTTCCTAAGAATCAGCCCTTCCAGGACCTTCGGTGACGTCGTGGGTGACGTCGCGGCTTGTGATTTGCCGCGCGAGCGGTCACATGGGCGGCCGCGCGGCCAATCGCAAGCCGCGACGTCACCCAAGACGTCACCGAAGGTCCTGGAAGGCTGATTCTAAGGAAGGAAGGTTCCCGGTTAGTACCAGGGCGCGTCAGAGGGTAAGTATAAGGATATTTTTTATTTTAATTCTATATTTTACACTTAAATATGGATCCCAGGGCCTGAAGGAGAGTTTCCGCTCCTTCAGACCCTGGGAACCATGGAAACCCAATGCACTGCATTGGGTTTCGAGTTTCGGCCGACCCCGACCCCGACTTTTTTATAGGATCGGCCGATTTCACTCGACCCGACTTTTCCAAAAGTCGGGTTTCGTGAAACCCGACCCGATCCTATAAAAGTGAAGGTCGCTCAACCCTAATCAGGATATATTGTATTACTTTTCTCTGACATATGATCGTGATAGTCAACATCTGGTAGTGACTGATAGTCAGATTATTCAATGCAGACTGGTTACGTATTTACTGCTGCACTTTTTATCTCAGCCTTCGGAAACGGCCCTCTTCAATTTTTCACACATCCTATTTTAAATAGGGTAGCGCGGTGACCTTTATTTTTATTTTATTTGCCTCTCCCAGCATTGACAGACTGAGCGCAGCAGCTGTCTAGGCACCTTCAGCTGTACCTATATCACATTCTGCTTTTCTCAGGGAGCGCCGGTGTGCTTTATAATATTATATCTGTAATGAAGTCCATGGAAAAATGAGTCGATGGTCTTTCTGGAATTTGCAATGGAGCCAATTCCCCAGACGACCAGCTATGTCTGACTTTGGCACATGCACAGACTTCACAAGCAAATGCAAAATCTTAAATATCATTATGCACAGACAGCCACCGAATGACCATTTTAAATGGAATCATGAAATTCCTGTAGCACCCGCAATCTTAGGTACACAGGCACATATGGACCCTGGGGAAGCGGAAAGGGCAATGACTGGCCTTTACTAATCTCCTCTTCCAATTCCGAGGTTACCATAGACACCACAATAACCTGAGGAATAATGGAGGATGGAGGTTTTGGAGGAGAAATGGTATCTAGACAATGAGACAATGCATCCGCTTTAACTTTCTTAGACCCTGGCCTGAATGTAATCGAAAAATTACACCGAGAGAAAAACAAGGACCATCTGGCCTGTTTATGAGTTTACCTTTTAGCCAATTCAATGTAAGCTAAATACTTGTTTTCAATGAGCACCGTAACTGGATGAACTGCCCCTCCAAAAAATGCCTCCATTCCTCAAAGGCCAATGTGACAGCAAGTAACTCCCAATTCCCAATATTATAATTTCTCTCCGCCGGTGAAAATGTTTTAGAAAAAAAGAACATGGACGCAGGTTAGTCAGAGTTTTCGGCCCCTGCTATAATACTGCCCCCACTCTGATCTCTGAAGCATCCACCTCCACAATGAACCATTCTTGGAGATCAGGTTGGATTAGAAAGGGAGTGGACACAAATCACTATTAGAATCTTTCAAATGCCCTGATAGCACCCAGCAACCAAACCTTGACATTTGCCCCCTTATGTGTAAGGTCTGTAAGAGGTTTAGCTATCTGCAAAAACCCTTGATAAATTTTCTATAATATTTGATGAATCCCAGAAAACAAAGCCTTAAGATTACGAGGTTGAACCCAATCAATTATGGCCTGCACCTTCCCAGGGTCCATCTTAAACCCCTCTGATGACAAGATAAACCCTAAGAAAGAGATCTTCCGGACAGAAAAACACATTTCTCTAATTTAGCAAACAAAGAGTTGTCCCTACATTTCTGTAACACAACACGGACATGTTCCTAGTGATTGTCCAAATATGCTGAGAAAATTAGAATGACAAGGTTTTTAAAAAAGACCCTCAGACGTTAAAAATGCTGTTTTCCACTCATCACCCTTCCAGATGTGTATCAAATTGTAAGCTCCTCTTCGATCAAGTTTAGAAGACACCCTGGCCCCCAGAAGCTGATTATATAGGTCATGAATGAGTGGAAGTATGTGCGTATTTTTAACCGTGATCTTGTTTAGTTCTAGGAAATCAATGCAAGAATGGAGACCCCCATCTTTCTTTTTAATAAAGATGGCCGAGCTGTCAGTATCTGCATCCCAGACATACTGAGGGGTGGAACCATAACACAGCCTTGCTGTAGCTGACAGCTGAGAGTAACAGTCCCCAGCTGTGAGTTATGCCTGACAGGTTCTCAAAAATACAGGGGAACTAAACCCATTAAAAAAAAATGTACTTACAGATCAGGAGACGGCTATTGAATATTCCCATCAGCCGCTCCTGCTTTCGCTGTTATTAGCGGCAGCAAGCATTTGCTAATGAGTGCAGCAATCCCATCAGCGGACACCAGTGACCAGAGGTAAACTTTATACCTCCAATCACAGCTGCACTCACACTGTCTTTTGACAGCATGGGAACCATGTCTGTCTGACCATTGGTGATGATTTCACTGCCGATCAGAAGCGATGTTTGCTGCTCTGTCATACACATGAAAGCATGACAAACACCTGGTATTCGGGCAGCCAAACCTGAACATTAACACGAACTTCCTGATTATGTCCGTGCCCGAACAGTAGGTGTTCAGTATGGACGTTGAACTTTACTGATCAGGTTCATCCATCTCTACTCTTAGTCCTGCAAATTGTTCTGAGCAGGGAAATATTATACACCATTATTTACTGCAGCAGTTGGGCGTCAAAGGTATAGATCCAGAATTGGTTGGATCTCAATAGCATTGCTATATTGATACTACAGTCTTATAAGTCCATCTGAGGTGTGCAAATATGCCTGGCATTGTAATACTGCAATTTTTTTGAGCAGTGAGATTTTAAACTGCGTTTATCGTGCTACAGCTGGGCCTCAAAAACCCTTCCAAACCTTTTTCTTCACAAAATTGCATTGTTTTATTGGTACTGTTGTCTTATGCGTCTATCTAAGTGGGCTTCCTACACACCCTGGGTCCTGGGACCTGCTTTTCATCTACTATGGTAATTTCCAACATTTTTACCTCATGGCTTGACTGTTCCAAACAGTGACTATTTATATTCTCTCAGCCTGTTACTTGAACCTACCAGCTTGCATTCCATCTCATTGATTCACTAGTTTGACTTAGTATATCACATCATAGGGTCCCTTGCCCTGTTTTTCTTTGGTGGCTTTTTTATCGTATTGGCACTGCTGTACTATAACACACCCTACCTTGTTAGCCCCACAGGATGGTATTATAGTCCCTTGTTTTGCTCATGCTTTGTGTCCTTGTTCATCAACCTTTAGGATGCCCAATGTTGGTATTCTACATGATGTCAAATTTGTTGCTTAATATTCTTTTCGTATTTTAGCAAATGGATAAAATTTAACCTTTATTAGGTATATTAAAAAAAGCCAATAATAGGCACTAGCATATAGACCAAATTAATAATAAAACAAACAAATAGGAACCCTACCGTGATATGTGCCCTATTACCTACACAGAATGGGGAAACAACAGACAAACAGACAAATACAAATAACAAATACTCCGCAGCACAGACCGTGCTAGAGATAAATTACCAATCCACAATAGTTCTAATAGGCTCACCAAATGCGGGCCAACTATTATACAGTCCAGCAAGACATAGGTATATGGACACAGAGTGCACCCCTATAATAGGGTTTTGTACCTATAACTGTGTCTATTCAATCAAAGAAAGTATGTACACTTGATCCTTACTCAGGATGGCTTCTAAACAAGAGAGTGTTAGTGTGGTGTGTACACCATACAAGACTCCACGTATAATCACTCCACTTAGATATATATAAATACAAATGTCTCTACATAGGATTGGAATACCATCAGTGCAGAGTAGCAGACCACACATGCAGCATAATGAGATGCCCAACAATTATAAATACCCATCCATATAGCTTTTGGGATACATATTAGCTCATTTCAACATTCTATGAGTGTTCCCTGATGGGTTCAGTTGTGACACCCTAAAGGGTTAATGATGGTGGGATATAATCTCAGGAGCGCTGTGATGCATGAGATCAGATGTACAGCAGCATTCTCCCCTGATGAATCCACAAGGAAGAAACGCGTCGGGAGACGCTTCCTGCAGCACCACACTTTAAACTTCTAAGGGTCAGGTCATGAGGTGGATGATGAAAGAGGATCAGCTGGGGATGACTGAGTTGAACATGCGGTGAGATCTAACCAAGCATATGATTATTGCTGTACATCTGATCTCATGCATCACAGCGCTCCTGAGATTATATCCCACCATCATTAACCCTTTAGGGTGTCACAACAATTCTATTGGATAAGTACACCACGCTTTTCATATATTAATATTCTTTTGTGGAGCTCTTCCCCTTTTGATTATCTATGTCGACTGCAGTCCTCTGACATAGCTGGGCAAATTTCATATTTATAATTGTATAACCTAATAAGGTTAATCTTGTATTACCGGTGATATTAACTGCTATCGTACCCTGGGTGTTGTATTATTGTCTTCTGTTTTTAACCTCTTCATGACCGCCAGCAGTAGATATATGTCGGCGTTAGCAGGGCTTAGTGCAGTGCAGATGTTTGTCTACGGTTGGTGGTTTTGTGCTGATCAGGACCCTCATGTACCTTATAAAGAGGGGATTCTAGAGCACAATGCTGTATGTGACCCCCGACCTCATCAAGACCTGATTGGTTCAGGTCCTGATAACATCAGCATCACAGCAGCCAATGAAACAAATCACTGGGAAAGTTTGTTGTAGTAACAAACTTTACCTGGCGATCTACCTCATAAAAATGCTGTTTCTCCTCTGATCTCCTGTCAGTGAGAGACTAGAGGAGAAACAGTGTTACAGCTATTGCCAGCAGCACTTGTGTCAGTTAGCAATCTTGTTACAATGTAAACAATACAGATAAGGCAGGTAAGGGTTAGTGTTAGGCCAAAGTTAGGGTTAAGGTTAGGCTAAAGACAGGGTTAGGCTAAATAATTAGTCTTTTTCAATTGTTTCACCAGTGATTTGGTCACATCAGTCAGTGACATCAGCCAGTCAGTCATGTCACTCCAGTCACGCCATGTCAGTCACATCACGTCACGTCAATCATGTCACATTTATATCCGGAAAAAATATGTTCTGATAGTGAAGAAAGTGCAGTGTCAGATGGCGATGTGGATTTTGAGGGATTTAGTAGCGGAGACAGTGATAGCTCAGAAATGAGCTGTGATTCTGTTCCATCCTCACACACAAGGACCAGTACAACAGAAAGGGCAAAACGCGCTTCTGGAGAAATGTCTCCTACTCAGGGAACAATGCGCAGTACTAGTGCTGTCCCTAGTGCTCGTGAATTTGCGCACACCAATGTCCAAGGGGCTTTGCCTCTTGATGTAGCAGTTCCCAGATGGGAGGATTTGATTTGGCTAGTCCATTCATCCCTAATTTTACTGCCTTTCCTGGAATAAATGTGGAGGTGGAAAATTTTGGACCAATTATTTTTTTTAATTTGTTTTTGACAGATAGCTTGCTAGAGCATATTGTCCTACAAACAAATTCATCAGCCAGAATCCTTGATCCTACTATGCTAGGTCAAATTTATGGACACCAACTAATGTATTGGAAATGAAACATTTTTCAGGACTTACACTCACTATGGGGCTTGTTAAAAAACTGAGCATTCGGTCCTGTTGGTCCATTCGCCCTGTTCAAGCCACCCCTATGTTTTCTGCTGTTCTTCCTAGGACCCATTATGAATTGCTCATGAAATTTTGGCATTTTAATGACAATAGTCAATACCTGCCCAGAAATGCTCCAGAACATGACAGACTCTTCAAAATCAAACCCATCATTGAAGACTTGACAGAAAAGTTCTTAAAGCGCTACACCCAACAGAAAACATTTCCATTCATGAAGTCCCTTGTAAAATTCAAAGGAAGACTGCACCTCAAGCAATTTATTCCTTCTAAGAGGGCAAGGTTCAGAATAAAGCTCTATAAAATGTGTGAGAGTTCAACCATATACACATCAGCTTTTCGCATTTATGAGGGGAAAGATAGCCAACTAAACCCACCAGGATGCCCTACTTATCTGGGGACATCTGGAAAATTGTTTGGCAGTTGATAACTCCATTTTTACAAAAAGGCTGCAAACTGTAGGTTGACAACTACCACACTAGCATACCCCTGCTTAAAAGTCTGGTAGAACATAACATATGGGCTTGTGGGACCATTCGCAAAAACCGTCATGTGTTTCCACAATCATTGGTCTAACAAAAGTTCTGAAAGCCGAAATCAGCAGCTTTATGCAATGGAGAGCTGCTTGCCCTTTAGTATAAGTATAAAAAATATATTTTTATCCTGAACTTGATCCACAGAGATGCCACAAGGACTACTGCAAAGCAAAAACCTGTGACTACAATGAATATATGGGGGGTGTGGACATTGCAGATCAGGTTCTACAGCCATACCAGGTATCAAGAAAATCATACACCTGGTATAAAAAGCTAGCAATGTATTTGTTTCAGGTGGCCACATATAATTCTTTTGTATTATACAGAAAAGCCGGAAATGCACATACTTTCCTTGATTATCACAAAAAGGTAATTGAAAATGTTGTTTTTAAAAATTTTGCCCGCACATCATTTAGAAGCTGAAGATGTCACAAGACTCACTGAGCCACATTTTATTGCACTCAACCCAGTAACAGGAATAAAAATGAACCCCCAGAGAAGATGTCATGTATGTTCCAAGAGAGAAATGAGGCATAAAGTTAAGGCTAGCGGAATGCACCAAATAATTAGGAAGATGGTATAAGGTGCGTTCGCAGCCCAGGGTCCACTGTACAGAGATGGAACCTGCTGCTGAGCAATGATGGACTATATGGCAGTAAAATGTGGATACACACATGGGTTAGCTTCACCCAGTATGAAGGAAGCAAACCCTGTTGCATCACAGGGCTGCAGTACCACACAAAGAGCGCAAGCAGGGAGTCACAGAACTCTATCTCAAGACTCAGGGAAAGAGTTCCTCTAGACCTCTTGTGCTCGACATCACTACTGGGGTGTCAGAGTAAACAGAAACAATAATTAAATGCTCAAGAGTGAGTGCAGTACCGCTCTGGCAGAGGCCACTAACTACCCAGACTTGGGGTCAGGAAAGCGCTTTATTAGCGCTCGGCGCCACACTGGCGGTCACTGCAATCAGATGCTGTATCGTGTGTTAGGTGTAGATAGCACTGTCGGGCGCTAGATAGCAAGCATCTACCATTCGCAAGCAGTCAACAACACTAGGAAGGGGGATGATTAAAGAGTGACTTTCACACATCTACACACACACGTTTTCAAGTATAGACTAGCGCATGGCCGAGTGGCCATGCAAACCTTTTATAGCAGCAGTGCTACGGGACCGTCCAGATGGTCCAATAGGAGCCGCAATAAGACCTGAGCATGTGACCCCCGACCTGGAAGTGCAGCCTGGAAGGGCAGCAGTAACCAGTCGCACAGTATCAACTTGAGCCAGACGCTGGGACCCACGTCTCCACTGAGCAGGCTCCACTGCAGTTGGAGAAGAATGGGAGACCGCAGCGGAGATGGTTTAAGATTCCCCCTGTGCAGAGGTGGAAACTCAACACATAATGCCTGTTATTATTGCCCATAGCGCCCATCATTGCCAGCCTTATGCCTCCATGACTGCTTTAAAATCTTCCACACAGAACCACATTTTTAAACTGTTTTGACATTCAAGCATTTGGTTTATTTATTAATAGACATATTCGAGTAGAGTTGACTTAACAATATCTGAGGGTAGGTGGGGGATGTCTCCAGAGACATAATCTGGGCACAATGTATTGGGCACTACAATGACATTTTTGCAATTTTTGTTCTAAAACTTCCACTACGTGTTTTTGGAAATCATCCACGTAGTGAAAATGGTCACTATATCCATAGATAAATTCCTAGAGGGATGTCATTTCCAAAATGGGGTCATTTCATGGGGGATTCTATTGTTCTGGCACTTACCGGCTTTCCAAAGTGCCATAACAGCAGAATCCCTCCTGAAGTGACCCCATTTTGGAAATAACACCCCTCTGCAAATTCATCTATGGGTGTAGTGACCATTTACCTATCTACCTATTTTCCAGTGTAAAATCTAGGGATAAAACAACATTTATGTGGTAAAAATTTTAATATTTTTCCTTCATTGCCCAATGTTATAATTTTCTATTTAACAGCTGTGGTGTCAGTATGCTCACTGCACCACTAGAAGAATTAATTCAGGGAAGTAGTTTGTAAAATGCAGACACTTTTGGGGGTTTATGTTGTTCTGGCACCTCAGGGGATCTAGCAATATAACATGTCACCCACAAACAATTCCAGCAAAACCTGCTCTCCAATATGGTGCTCCTTCCCTTGCGAGCTCTGCCTTGTGCCCAAACAGTGGTTTACCCCCACATATTGGGTATCAGCCTACTCAGGACAAATTGCAAAACAACTGTTGGGGTCTAATTTCTTCTGTTACCCTATGCAAAGTAAAAATTGAGGATGAAAACATAATTTTTGTGGAGAAAACATGATTTTTTATTTTCATGGCTCAACGTTATTTACTTCTGTGAAGCATTTGGGGGTTAAAAGTGCTCACCACTTTTCAAGTATACACTAGCGCATGGCCGAGCGGCCATGCAAACCTTTTATAGCAGCAGTGCTATGGGACCTTCCAGATGGTCCAATAGGAGCAGCAATAGGACCTGAGCATGCGACCCCTGACCTCCAACGGGAGGTCGCCCCGTAGGCATGCTCAGTAGGGGAAAAGCAGGACTTAGTCCCAGAAAGACCTGCTCGCTGCTGATCAGTGCTGGCTGCAAAGGCAGAGCCTGGAAGGGCGGCAGTAACCAGTCACACAGTACAAGCCTGAGCCAGATGCTGGGACCGCCGTCTCCACTGAGCAGGCTCCACTGGAGAGGAATGGGAGACCGCAGTGGAGATGGTTTGAGATTCATCCTGTGCAGAGAGGGAAACTCGACACATAATGCCTGCTATTATTGCCATTTTGGAAATAACACCCCTCTGCAAATTCATCTATGGGTGTAGTGACCATTTACCTATCTACTTATTTTCCAGTGTAAAATCTAGGTTTAAAACAATATTTTTGTGGTAAAAATTTAATTATTTTTCATTCATTGCCCAATGGTATAATTTTCTATTGAACAGCTGTGGTGTCAGTATGCTCACTGCACCACTAGAAGAATTAATTCAGGGAAGTAGTTTGTAAAATGCAGACACTTTTGGGGGTTTATGCTGTTCTGGCACCTCAGGGGATCTGGCAATGTGACATGTCACCCACAAACAATTCCAGCAAAATCTGCTCTCCAATATGGTGCTCCTTCCCTTCCAAGCTCTGCCATGTGCCCAGACAGTGGTTTACCCCGACATATGGGGTATCAGCATACTCAGGACAAATTGCAAAACAACTGTTTGGGTCAAATTTCTCCTGTTACCCTATGGAAAATACAAATTAAGGACAAAAACATCTTTTGTGGAGAAAATATGATTTTTTATTTTCATGGCTCAACGTTATTTTTTCTGTGAAGCATTTGGGGGTTAAAAGTGCTCACCACACATCTACATAAGTTACTTTCAGAGTCTAGTTTCCAAAATGGGGTCACTTATTGGGGGTTTCCACTGTTTTGGCATGTCAGTAGTAGTGCTGAGTGATACCTTCCGATATCCAGAAGTATCGGTATCGGATTGGATCCGCCAATATCCAAAAAATATCGTATATCGCCGATACCGATAACCGATACCAATGAAAGTCAATGGGACACAAATATCGAATGTAAATAAGCCCTCTCTGTCCTTCTACATCATGTTCCCAGGGAAGAGTGTGGGCGGTGCGTGGGCAGACACTGTGCGTGTCTGTGTGTGCAGGCGGGATCTGTGTGGGCTGCCGGTGATCTCTGCATGCATGCCTGTCGGGGCTCTGTGCGGGCTGCCGGGGGTCTGTGAGTGCATGCTGGGGCTCTGAGCGGGCTTCCATGGCTCTGTGCATGCCTGCTGGGGCTCTGTGCGGGCTGCCGGGGCTCTGTGCGGGCTGCCGGGGCTCTGTGCGTGCCTGCCGGGGCTCTGTGTGGGCTGCCGGGGCTCTGTGTGGGCCTGCCAAGGCTCTGTGCGGGCTGCCGGCGCTTTGTGCATGCCTGCTGGGGCTGTGTGTGTTCCTGCTGGGGCTCTGTGAAGGCTGCTGGGGCTCTGTGCGTGCCTGCTGTGGCTCTGCGCGTGCCTGCTGGGGCTCTGTATGGGTTGCCGGGGCTCTGTGTGGGCCTGCCCGGGCTCTCTGTGTGCCTGCCGGGGCTGTGTGTGTGCCTGCCGTGGCTCTGTGTGGGCTGCCAGGGCTCTGTTTGGGTCTGTTGGAGCTCTGTGAGGGCTGCCGAGGCTCTGTGCGGGCTTCTGGGGATTGATGCGTGCCTGCCGGGGCTCTGAGCTGGCTGTCGGGGGTCTGCGCATGCTGCGGGACTCTGGGCGGGCTGCAGGGGCTCTGTGCGGGCTGCCGGGGCTCTGTGCGGGCTGCAGAGGCTCTGTGCGGGCCTGCTGGGGCTTTGTGCGGGCTGCCAGGGCTCTGTGCCTGCCTGCCGGGGCTCTGTGTGGGCTGCCGGGGCTCTGTGTGGGCCTGCCTTGGCTCTGTGCAGGCTGCCAGGACTCTGTGCATGCCTGCCGGGGCTCTGTGTGGGCTGCCGAGGCTCTGTGCGTGCCTGCGGGGGCTCTGTGCTGGCTGCAGGGGTTCTGTGCGTGCCTGCCAGGGCTCTGTGTAGGCTGCCGGGGCTCTGTGCGGGCTGCCGGGGCTCTGTGTGGGCCTGCCAGGGCTCTGTGCGGGCTGCCGGCGCTTTGTGCATGCCTGCTGGGGCTGTGTGTGTGCTTGCTGGGGCTCTGTGAAGGCTGCCGGGGCTCTGTGCGTGCCTGCTGTGGCTCTGCGCGTGCCTGCTGGGGCTCTGTATGGATTGCCGGGGTTCTGTGTGGGCCTGCCTGGGCTCTCTGTGTGCCTGCCGGGGCTGTGTGTGTGCCTGCCGTGGCTCTGTGTGGGCTGCCAGGGCTCTGTTTGGGTCTGTTGGAGCTCTGTGAGGGCTGCCGAGGCTCTGTGCGGACTTCTGGGGATTGATGCATGCCTGCCGGGGCTCTGAGCTGGCTGCCGGGGGTCTGCGCATGCTGCGGGGCTCTGTGCGGGCTGCAGGGGCTCTGTGCGGGCTGCCGGGGCTCTGTGCGGGCTGCAGAGGCTCTGTGCGGGCCTGCTGGGGCTTTGTGCGGGCTGCCAGGGCTCTGTGCCTGCCTGCCGGGGCTCTGTGTGGGCTTCCGGGGCTGTGTGGGCCTGCCTTGGCTCTGTGCAGGCTGCCAGGACTCTGTGCATGCCTGCCGGGGCTCTGTGTGGGCTGCCGAGGCTCTGTGCGTGCCTGCGGGGGCTCTGTGCTGGCTGCAGGGGTTCTGTGCGTGCCTGCCAGGGCTCTGTGTGGGCTGCCGGGGCTCTGTGCGGGCTGCCGGGGCTCTGTGCGGGCTGCCGGGGCTTTGTGCAGCCTGCCGGGGGTCTGTGCTTGTGTGCAGGCATCGTCCGATGGGACTACAAGTCCCATCGGACGATGCCTGCTACAGTGACAGTGATTGAGACATTACACACATTACAAAACACGACAGATCCGTTGCACGACGGATGCGACGTGTGGCCATCCGTCGCGATCTGTCGCTAATACAAGTCTATAGGTAAAAAAAGCTTCCTGTGAGCACATTTGCAGGATCCGTTTTTTCCCAAAACGACGGATTGCGACAGACTGCTAAAAACGCAAGTGTGAAAGTAGCCTTAGAATCATCGGCCTTTCTATTATATATCTATGGATATATCTATCTATAGATATATTTATAGATAGATATATCTATAGATACATAGATGAATCTATCCATACATCTGGCTGCTTTCATACATCAGTTTTTTGCCGTCAGGCACAATCCAGTGAGTTTGAAAAGAACGAATCCGGCGGAAAAAAACGAATCCGGCGGCAAAAAAAACTGATCCGGCAGAAAAAAACGGATCCAGCGGAAAAGAACGGACCCGGTGGAAAAAACGAATCTGGCGGAAAATAACAAATCCGGCAGAAAAATATGGATATGGAGGAAAAAAACAGATCCGGCGGAAAAGATCGGATCCGCTGGAAAAAACGGATCTGGCAGGAAAAAAATGGATCCGGCAAAAAAACGGATCCAGTGGAAAAAAACGGATCCGGCGGAAAAAAATAGATCTGATGGAAAAGAACGGATCGGGCAGAAAAAATGGATCTGGCGGAAAAAATGGATGCAGTGGAAAAAAACGGATCCGGCGGAAATAACGTATCCGGCAGAAAAGATCAGATCCGGCGGATAAAAACAGATCCGGTATTAACGGATCCAGCAGAAAAAAACAGATCCGGTGGAAAAAACGGATCCAGTATTAACGGATCAGGCAGAAAAAAACGGATCCTGCAAATGTGCTTGCAGGATGCGTTTTTTACCCATAGACTTGTATTAGCGATGGATCGTGACGGATCCATCGTGTTTTGGCGGACCGTCGGCACGAAAAAATGTTCAAGTGAACGTTTTTTTGTCCGTCGCGTCAGCCATTTTCTACCGCGCATGCGCAGCCGAAACTCCATCCCATCCTCCCCGGACTTCAGAATGGGCAGCGGATACGTTGAAAAACTGCAGCCACTGCCCATGTCGTGCACAAATTTCACAACATGCGTCAGTACATCGGCTCGACGCATAGTGATGTACCTGTACCGATGCAAGTGTGAAAAAGGCCTTAATGAGCATTTAATTTTAATAGAAAAAAAGGAAAAAAACAGCGTGGGCTCCCGCGCAATTTTCTGCGCCAGAGGGGGAAAGCCGACGGCCGGGGGCCAATATTTGTAGCCTGCTATGAATATCAACCCGCAGCTGTCTGCGTAGCCTTTACTGGCTATTAAAATAGGGGGACCCCCCCAAAAAAATGATGTGGGGTCCCCCTATATTATATAGCCAGAAAGGCTACGCAGACAGCAGCGGGCTGATATTCATAGCCTAGAGAGGGGCCATGGATATTGTCCCCCCGGCTACAAATACCAGTCCGCAGCTGCCTTAGAAATGGCGCATCTGTAAAATGTGCCAATTCCGGCACTTAGCCCCTCTCTTCCCACTCCCGAGTAATGGTGGGATATGAGGTAATAAGGGGTTAATGTCACCTTGCTATTGCAAGGTGACATTAAGCTGGGTTAATAACGGAGAGGCGTCAATAAGACGCTTATCCATTATTAATCCAATGGTAATAAAGGGTTAATAAAACACACACACATTAGGAAAAAAGTATTTTAATATTCTTCATTTAACCATACTTACCATACTTCAGCGCCTGCAAAAAAACGTAAAAAAAATAAACCGTATACTACTTGACCGCCGTAGTCCAATTAATAACGAGTGTCCCACGACGATCTCCCCTATAGAACAGTGACATCGGGTGATGTCACTGCTCTATAGGACCCTCGGTGACACACTGACAGGAGACATGGCTCCTACAGTGCATCACTGAGGTTACTATAGTTCAAAGTCTCAATTTATGGCAATTGCTGCGTGTAAAAATTTCTCACACAGCAATTCCAAAAGTGAGACTAGGGACTATTTTTTTTAATGCGGCGGAGGAATACAGGGCGGAAGGATACCTTCCTCCCGTCATTGTGTTCCTGGGGCCCCTAGAGAGCTGTCGCATCAGCTGATGCTGCTGTTCTCCACTGATGATCATCATGGGACACTCGTGGATTTCTGCGGACAGGGAGTATATTGGTTGTTTGTCATTTTAATATTTTTTACAGGTGGCAATGGCTGCGGGGATCAAAATGACAAGTAATGGTGAGTATGTACTCTATGTTTAATGTACTGTATGTCTATATGTATGTATTGTATGTAATGTTTGAATGTACTTTATGTAGTATGTATGTAGTATTTTTATTTACTTTTTACTTTTTTATATTCAACACATTAGCTGGATGATGGGACTACTACTGTCCCCTCATTGGCTAATGTGTCAATCACTGTCACTGTAGCAGGCATCGTCCGATGGGACTTGTAGTCCCATTGGACGATGCCTGCACACACGCACAGAGCTCCAGCAGCCCTTACAGAGCACCGGCAGCCCGCGCAGAGCCCCAGCAGCCCGCACAGAGCCCCGGCAGGCACACAGAGCCCCGTCAGGCACGCACAGATCCCCGGCAGCCTGTACAGATTATCCGTTATCCATTTCAGCCAATTTTGCATTCCAAAAGTCAAATGGTGCTCTGTCCCTTTCATGCCCTGCTGTGCTCCCAGATAGCAGTTTTCCACCACATACTGGGTATTGGCATACTCAGGAGCAATTGCACAACAAATTTTGGCATCAAATTTTTCTTGCTAACCTTGTAAAAATAAAAAATTGAGGTCGAAAAATTATTTTTGTAGAAAAAATATGATTTTTTTTATTTTCACAGCTCTATATTATTAACTTCTGTGAAGCACTTGTTGGCTCAAAGTGCTCACCACACATCTAGATACGTTCCTTGGGGGATCTAGTTTCCAAAATGTGGTCACTTGTTGGGGATTTCCACTGTTTAGGCATGTCAGGAGCTCTCCAAATGCAGCATGGCATCAGTTATCGATTCCAGACAATTTTGCATTCCAAAAGTCAATTGGTGCTCCTTCCCTTTCATGCCCTGCTGTGCTCCCAGATAGCAGCTTTCCATTACATACTAGATATTGTCATACTCAGGAGCAATTGCACAACACATTTTTGGGTCGATTTTTTTCTTGCTAACCTTGTAAAAATAAAAAATTGAGGTCGAAAACTTAGTTTTGTGGAAAAAATATGATTTTTTATTTTCATGGCTCTATGTTATTAACTTCTGTGAAGCACTTGGTGGCTCAAAGTGCTCACCACACATCTAGAAAAGTTCCTTGGGGGATCTAGTTTCCAAAATGTGGTCACTTGTTGGGAGTTTCCACTGTTTAGGCATGTCAGGAGCTCTCCAAACACAACATGGCATCTGCTATCGATTCCAGCCAATTCTGCATTCCAAAAGTCAAATTGTGCTCCTTCCCTTTCATGCCCTGTCGTGCTCCCAGACAGTAGTTTTCCACTACATACTGGGTATTGGCCTACTCAGGATCAATTGCACAGCATATATTGGGATCCATTTTTTTGCTAATCTTATAAACATAAAAAATTAAGGTTGAAAAATTATTTTTTGTGGAAAAATATGATTTTTTATTTTCATGGCTCTATGTCATTAACTTCTGTAAAGCACTTAGGGGTACAAAGTGCTCAGCACACATATCTAGATAAGTTCCTTGGCGGGTCTAATTTCCAAAATGGGGTCACTTTTTGAGGGTTTCCACTGTTTAGGCACATAAGGGACTCTCAATACGTAACATGGCATCCAGTATCGATTCCAGCCAATTTTGCATTCCAAAGGTCAAATGGTGCTCCTTCCTTTTCATGTCCTGCTGTGCTCCCAGACAGTAATAATAATAATCTTTATTTATTTTTTATATTTTTAATAGTTCAGTAGTTTTCCACCACATACTGAGTATTGGCATACTCAGTAGAAATTACACAACACACTTATGGGGTCCATTTTTTCTTGTTACCCTTGTGAAAATAAAAAATTGAGGTCGAAATTTTTTATGGAAAAAATATGATTTATTATTTTCACGGCTCTAGGTTATTTACTTCTGTGAAGCACTTGGGGGTTCAAAGTGCTCACCACACACCTAAATAAAGTTCATTGGATGAGTCTAGTTTCCAAAATGTGATCACTTGTTGGGGGTTTCCACTGCTTAGGCAGGTCAGGGGATCTCCAAATGCAACATGGTGTCCGCTATCGATTCCGGTCAATTTTGGAACCAAACCAAAAGGAAAAATAATCCGCACTGAACAGCTGCTGAAACACTGGTATAGAGTATACAAAGCTTGCTATGCGTTAAACAAGCCTGTTCTTAGGATTCGGGTGCTCATTGAAACAAGCCAAAGTCCAACACGATATGCAAAAACAAAAAACAAAAAAAAGAGCACTCACCATCCAAATGAATTCTTAGTTTTTATTGTGGCATTAAAATAACAGCAGGGTCCCACAGGGAGAACAGTAGTGTCAGGAGACGACGGCCGTTTCGCGCTTCTTTGCTTTTTGTTTTTGCATATCGTCCCAGACAATTTTGCATTCCAAAAGTCAAATGGTGCTCCTACCCTTTCATGCCCTGCTGCACTTCCAGACAGTAGTGTTCCACAACATACTGGGTATTGGCATACTCACTTTTATGGTCCATTTTTTCTTGCTATCCTTGTGAAAATTAAAAAAATTAGGTAAAAAAGATTTTTTGTGGAAAAAATATGATTTGTTATTTTCACATTTCTACGTTAACTTCTGTGAAGCACTTGGTGGTTCAAAGTGCTTACCACACATCTAGATAAGTTCCTTGGGGGGTCTAGTTTCTAAAATGTGATCACTTGTTGAGGGTTTCCACTGTTTAGGCACATGAGGGGCTGTCCAAACATGGTGTCCGTTATCGATTACAGACTGCTTTGTATTCCAAAAGTCAAATTGTGCTTCTTTTCTTCCGAGCCCTGCCATGTGCACCAACAGTAGCTTTTCATCACATATGGGGTATCGACGTACTTGGGAGAAGTCGTGCAACAAATTTATTGTGCATTTTTAATTTTTCCCTTGAAAAAAGGAAAAATTTGCAGTTGAAGTAAAAGTTTTGTGGGAAAAAATAAAACTTTAATTTTTTCATTCCACATTTTATTAATTCCTGTGAAGCATCTGAAAGGTTAATAAACTTCTTGAATGTGGTTTTGAGTACCTTGAGGGGTGCAGATTTAGAATGGTGTTTCTTATGGGTACTTTCTGTCATATAGACTCCTGCAAGTGACTTCATATGTGATGTGGCCGCTAAAAAAATGGTTTTGCAAGTTTTGTTGGAAAAATGAGAAATCGCTGGTCAACTTTTAATCCTTATAACTTCCTAACAAAGAAAAAATTATGTTTCCAAAATTGTGCTGATGTAAAGTAGACATGTGGGAAATGTTATTTATTAACTATTTTGTGCGATATGACTCTCTGATTTAAGGACAAAAAAAAAGAAATTTTGAAAATTGCGAAACTTTCAAGATTTTCGTCAAATTTTCATTATTTTTCACAAATAAATGGAAGTCATATCGAAGAAATGTTACCACTATCATAAAGTACAATATGTCATGAGAAAACAAACTCAGAATCACCGGGATCCGTTAAAGCGTTCCAGACTTATTACCTCATAAATTGACAGTTGCCAGAATTGTAAAAATTGGCCTGGTCACGAAGGAAAAAACAGGCTCGGGTGCAAAAGGGTTAATGGTGTTTTATTCCTTGTGTGTATTTTTGGTCATTTAATAAAATTATTCATTTTTTATACCTAGGTGTGCACTATATATATGCATTGGTCTTTTTCTCCAATTTTGCATTTCACAATGCATCATGCAGCACCCTGAATCATAATATGATTACTGACTTGTAGTGCACTCTACCCCCTGTTGATGCTGAGCACAGAGGCTGAAGCCATGTCAAGGTAAAGCTGTGTCTGCCGCGGGAGCACAACAAACACACGCATAATGTTGTTAATAAACCTACATAGAAAAGAAATACCAATAGTATCTTTAAATAGGAGAATAGGATACTAAGATCTAACATATAAACCCAAAAGAAAGTATCCAGAAAATGAGGTATATACAATATATATGTAAAGTCGTTGAGAGGGAGTGGGTGTGAACACTGGTTGATTACATAAAGGGGCTATAGATACGTAAGCTAATACCAAGGATCAATTGTAAGGGTATATGATAATAAATATTAGCATGTAGGGTACATCAGATTCATATTTATAAGGTGCATGAAATGGAGTAACTAATCAAGGAATATATATATCTCCAAAAACACATGTAACCATATATTTCACTAAATAATCAAATAACTGCAAAGTGCATGGTGCAAACAATAATCAGGAAGTTTGATGAGCTGTGGAAAGAAAAAATGATGGTTACTGTGCACTACATGGCAATAGTAAGACTAGCATAAGATGATCAGACTAACATTAAATAATCCAGGCCATGTTAAATAAAGTATAGATATAGCACAAAATAACTCTAAATATCATGCCACAAATATCAGAATATCCCTAAGAGCAAGCCAGGATGATAAAGTGATCACATATGATGATACTAACCAGTGAGCGCAGCCCGCTCCCTCACTACACTGTGACTTTACATATATATTGTATATACCTCTTATGAATTTCTTGTTTTTATGTTTCGTTATAGCATGTTGCACATGCTTTTTAATACATTGTTGTACAATCATGTAATGTTATGTTTTATTTAATAAAATTTATATGTTGTTATATCATTTTCTGGATACTTTCTTTTGGGTTTACACGTATAATGTTGACCTAGCTTCCTTTCCCACTTTGTAAGCAGGTGCGGAACACCACTCTTGAAGCCAGACCAATGTGAAAAAGTTGTTGGATGGATAGGAGATAATGCTTCCAGTCATTTTACAAGCCCCACCCCTGTCTACAACACTGTCCAGCATTATTTGCTGTGATTCTGGAGCATAAATTCCTCAATTTGATCCTCCTTCCTCTCACCATGCCGAGTGCCCGCAGACAAGTTATCCCACACTTGGACACTCCAATAGCTGTTCACATTTCCATTTATAGATTCTGGCTTCTTGCCCTGCCTGGGTCAAGCAGGACATGAGGAGATCAAATGTACTGATGCCCAAATATTTGAGCAACCATGCTCACAAGCAAGTGACTGTAGAAAAATGCGATTACTGTTGCAAGAGGTGGATAGTGATGAGACACAATTGCCAACAAGTGGTGTTGCAAGTCTGGAAGAGGACCAGGGTGCAAAGTGGAAGATTAGTTGGTGGATAATGAAGTCACTGACCCAACCTGGGAAGTAGAATGATTAAGAACTAGGAGACAAATGAGTGCAATAGGTTATTATCCGATGTTAACGGAAGGGTAGGAAATGTGAAAACACCTCATGTGGTTGCAAATAAGCAACATGAGATGGACACTTATTACTGCTGCTTCATTACACCAGTCATGTGTGGACCATAGAAAATGAAGAACAGGAAAGAGGTGTCATTTAGTGTGCTGCTGAAGGAAGCTCGATGGCAAGATGAAATCAATAGTATTTTATTGTGGAGATTTACCTGGGAAGGTGAAATTTGGAGCTAGGACAGCAGCGCACAGGGAGAGGGACACACATCACCACAACCGGCAGCAAAAGGCAGTGGGGTGGCCAGAGACACAGGGTGGGCAACTGTTCCACAGACCACAAACACGGGTGAAGTTGCAAAGCCAAGGGTTAGGTGTTCCTGACTTTTTAAACACAGTCCAGTTAACCAAAAAAAGCCAATTGCAATGTCTGCCATGCCAGCATCAGCAGGGGGTGGCACAACTACCTGCCTGACCACCATCAGCATACTCAGGCACATGCAAACAAAAACTGACTACATGGGCCAAATGCCAGGGTCCATAAACATCCTCAGCAGGTTACACCTCTGCCTCTTCCCTTGTTCTACATGCACTATAATCCCCTGTGCATGACGTAGGAGAAGATGCCTCCCACCCTGCATCTGTCATTACACACTTGCAACCATCAGCAACCACGTCCATGTCCTTGTCCCAGCACAGCATTAACCCCTTAGCGACTGCCGATACGCCTTTTAACGGCGGCCGCTAAGGCTACTTAAACCACAGCGCCGTTAATTAACGGCGCTGTGGAAAAAGTAAATAGCGCCCCCCAGAGTCGGATTTTCTCCAGGGTCTCGGCTGCCGGGGGTAGCTGAGACCCCAGAGAACATGATTCGGGGGGGTTTGTACCGACCCCGCATTTGCGATCGTCGGTAATTAACCGTTTACTGGCAATCGCAAAAAAAAAACACGCGATTTCTTTTTAATTTCTCTGTCCTCCGATGTGATCGCACATCAGAGGACAGAAAAAAGGGGTCCCCGATCGCCCCCCGAAACTCACCTGTCTCCCCCGGTGCTCCTCGTGGCTCCCGATGGGCGCCGCCATCTTCAAAAACGGCGGGCGCATGCGCCCGCCGGCCGGCCCCGGGAGAATCTTTGGAGTCTCGGCTACCGGGGGTAGCCGAGACCCCAAAGAGCATGATCGGGGTCGGTTTTACCGACCCCTGTTTTGCGATCGCCGGTAATTAACTGTTTACTGGTGACCGCAAAAAAAAAAAAGCAAAGTGTAATTCTCTGTCCTCTGATGTGATCGCACATCAGAGGACAGAGAAATAGGGGGATTCATGGACCCTATCATACTCACCGGTGTCCCTGGGTCCTCCTGCTGCTCCTTCTGGCCGCCGGGGAAAAGAAAATGGCGGGCGCATGTGCAGTGCGCCCGCCATCTGTCTCCATCTGCCGGCCGGCAGGAGAAGAGCAGTTGGGGCTAAAATTAGGGTTAGGGCTAGGGCTACGGTTAGGGTTAGGGCTAGGGTTAGGGCTAGGGCTAGGGTTAGGGTTAGGGCTAGGGCTAGGGCTAGGGTTAAGGTTAGGGCTAAATTTAGGGTTAGGGTTGGGGCTAAATTTAGGGTTAGGGTTGGGGCTAAATTTAGGGTTAGGGTTGGCACTAAATTTAGGGTTAGGCTTCTTTCACACTTACGTCAGTACGGGGCCGTCGCAATGCATTGGCCCGACATACCGACGCACGTTGTGAAAATTGTGCACAACGTGGGCAGCGGATGTAGTTTTTCAACGCATCCGCTGCCCAATCTATGTCCTGGGGAGGAGGGGGCGGAATTACGGCCACGCATGCGCGGTCAGAAATGGCAGATGCGACGTACAAAAAAACGTTACATTGAACGTTTTTTTGTGCTGACGGTCCGCCAAAACACTGATCCAGTGCACGACGGACGCGACGTGTGGCCATCCATCACGATCCGTCAGCAATACAAGTCTATGGGCAAAAAACGCATCCTGCGGGTACTGTTGTGAATTCCGTTCTGGAGCTCCCTCCTGTGGTTGCTAATGGTATTTTTGCGAGTTCTGCCCTTGGGCTCCCTCTGGTGGTTTCAAGTGGAACTGCTGCTCCGTTAGGTAGCTGTGGCAGCTGCCTTCACTAATCGCCTTGCCTGGGTTTGTTATTTAAACCTGCTCTGGGTTTTAGTCCATGCCTGCTGTCAATGTTCTTGGTTGGATTTGATTCTTCCCTTGGATTTCTCATATGGCCAGTCCTTGTCTGCAAAAGATAAGTTTTGCTAGTTTGTTTGTCCATTTGTTTGGACTCTATTGCTTGCATTTTGTCTCTTTGTCCAGCTTGTCAATATGTCTTATTCAGGCTAGCTGGAAGCTCTGGGAAAGCAGATTTGCCCCTCCACACCGTGAGTCGGTGTGGAGTTTATTTTTGTAAACTCTGCGTGGATTTTGTAGTTTTTATACTGACCGCACAGTATCCTTTGCTCTCTGTCTATCTAGTTTAGTTTTGGCCTCCCTTTGCTGAAATCTAATTTAATTTCTGTATTCGTCATTTCCCTCTCCTTTCACAGTCAATATATGTGGGGGGCTGTCTTTCGTTTTGGGGGTTTCTCTGAGGCAAGATAGCTTTCTATTTCCTTCTTTAGGGGTAGTTATATCTGAGGCTGTGACGAGGTGTCTAGGGAGTGTCAGGAACATCCCACGGCTATTTCTAGTTGTGTTGTTAGGATTAGGGACTGCGGTCAGTAGAGATACCACCTTCTCAGAGCTCGTTCCATGTTGCGTTTTAGCCACCAGGTCATTTCGGTGTGGCCTCTTAACCACCAGGTCATAACAGGGTACATTTGCAGGATCCGTTTCTTGTCCAAAACGACGGATTGCGACGGATGCCAAACGACGCAAGTGTGAAAGTAGCCTTAGGGCTAGGGTGAGGGATGGGGCTAAAGTTAGGGCTAGGGTTGGGGCTAAAGTTAGGGTTAGGATTAGGGTTAGGGTTGGCATTAGGGTTACGCTTGGGATTAGGGTTAGGTTTGGGATTAGGGTTAAGGTTAGGGTTGTGATTAGGGGTGTATTGGGATTAGGGTTAGGTTTGAGGTTAGGGTTGAGATTAGGATTAGGGGTGTGTTGGATTTAGGGTTTTGATTAGGGTTATGCTTAGGGTTGACTGTAGGGTTGTTTTGGGGTAAGGGTTGTGATTATCGTTAGGGTTAGTGATTAGGATTATGGATCGGGTTGGGATTAGGGTTAGGGGTGTGTTGGGGTTAGGGTTGGAGCTAGAATTGGGGGGTTTCCACTGTTTAGGTACATCAAGGGGTCTCCAAACACGACAGCCAATTTTGCGCTCAAAAAGTCAAATGGTGCTCCCTCCCTTCTGAGCTCTGCCGTGCGCCCAAACAGTGGGTTACCCCCACATATGGGGCATCAGCGTACTCGGGATAAATTGGACAACAACTTCTGGGGTCCAATTTCTCCTGTTACCCTTGTGAAAATAAAAACTTGGGGGCTACAATATCTTTCTTGTAGAAAAAAAAATATTTTTTATTTTCACGACTCTGCATTCTAAACTTCTGTGAAGCACTTGGGCATTCAAAGTTCTCACCACACATCTAGATAAGTTCCTTGGGGGGTCTAGTTTCCAAAATGGGTCACTTGTGGAGGGTTTCTACTGTTTAGGTACATCAGGGGCTCTGCAAACGCAACATAACGCCCACAGACCATTCTATCAAAGTCTGCATTCCAAAACGGCGCTCCTTCCTTCCGAGCTCTGCCGTGCGCCCAAACAGTGGTTTACCTCCACATATGGGGTACCAGCATACTCGGGACAAATTGGACAACAACTTTTGGGGTCCAATTTCTCTTGTTAATAAAAACTTGGGGGCTACAAAAATCTTTTTTATTTTCACGACTCTGCATTCTAAACTTCTGTGAAGCACTTGGGCATTCAAAGTTCTCACCACACATCTAGATAAGTTCGATGGGGGGTCTAGTTTCCAAAATGGGGTCACTTGTGGGGGATTTCTACTGTTTAGGCACATCAGGGGCTCTCCAAACGCGACATGGCGTCCAATCTCAATTCCAGCCAATTTTACATTGAAAAAGTAAAACGGCACTCCTTCTCTTCCAAGCTCTGCGGTGCGCCCAAACACTGGTTTACACCCACATATTGGGTATTAACGTACTCAGGAGAAATCGCACAACAACTTTTGTGGTCTAATTTCTCCTGTTACCCTTGTGAAAATAAAAAATTGGGGGCAAAAAGATAATTTTTGTAGAAAAAATGCGATGTTTTTATTTTTACGGCTCTACGTTATAAATGTCTGTGAAGTACATGGGGGTTCAAAGTGCTCACCACACATCTAGATAAGTTCCTTAAGGGGTCTAGTTTCCAAAATGGTGTCAATTGTGGGGGGTTTCCACTGTTTAGGCACACCAGGGGCTCTGCAAACGCAACATGGCGTCCAATCTAAATTCCAGACAATTCTACATTGAAAAAGTAAAACGGCGCTCCTTCCCTTCCAAGCTCTGCGGTGCGCCCAAACAGTGGTTTACCCTCACATATTGGGTATCGACGTATTCAGGAGAAATCGCACAACATCTTTTGTAGTCTAATTTCTCCTGTTACCCTTGTGAAAATATAAATTTGTGGGCGAAAAGATCATTTTTGTGTAAACAAAAGCGATTTTTTATTTTCACAGCTCTACGTTAGAAACTTCCGTGAAGCACTTGGGGGTTCAAAGTGCTCACCACACATCTAGATAAGTTCCTTAAGGGGTCTAGTTTCCAAAATTGTGTCACTTGTGGGGAGTTTCCACTGTTTAGGTACATCAGGGGCTCTCTAAACGTGACATGGCATCCGATCTCAATTCCAGCCAATTCTGCATTGAAAAAGTCAAACGGCGCTCCTTCACTTTCAAGCTCTGCTGTGCGCCCAAACAGTGGTTTACCCCCACATATGGGGTATTGGCATATTCAGGAGAAATTGCATAACAAAATTTATGGTTACATTTCTGTTTTTACACATGTGAAAATAAAAAAAATGGTTCTGAATTAAGATGTTTGCAAAAAAAGTGAAATGTTCTTTTTTTCCTTCCACATTGTTTCAGTTCCTGTGAAGCACATAAAGGGTTAATAAACTTCTTGAATGTGGTTTTGAGAACCTTGAGGGGTGTAGTTTTTAGAATGGTGTCACACTTCATTATTTTCTATCATATAGACCCCTCAAAATGACTTCAAATGTGATGTGGTCCCTAAAAAAAAATGGTGTTGTAAAAATGAGAAATTGCTGGTCAAATTTTAACCCTTATAACTCCCTAACAATAAAAATTTTGTTTCCAAAATTGTGCTGATGTAAAGTAGACATGTGAGAAATGTTATTTATTAACTATTTTTCGTGACATATCTCTCTGATTTAAGGGCATAAAAATACAAAGTTTGAAAATTGCAAAATTTTAAAAATTTTTGCCATATTTCTGTTTTTTTCATAAATAATCGCAAGTAATATCGAAGAAATGTTACCACTAACATGAAGTACAATATGTCACGAAAAAACATTCTCAGAATCAGCGGGATCCGTTAAAGCGTTCCAGAGTTATAACCTCATAAAGTGACAGTGGTCAGAATTGTAAAAATTGGCTCGGTCATTAAGTACCAAATTGGCTCTGTCACTAAGGGATTAAATTGTCCCTACCCCAGTCCTTAGAGCACAAGCATAAAGACGCAGCCACCCAACCACAGGCTACAATTCTAAATGGCTACATTTCCAGACTGCTTGCCCTGTAAATATTACCATTTAGGCCTGTGCAAACAGAAACTTTCCGCAACCTCATGGCTGTGGCCGTCCCTTGTTTTTCAATGCCTTGCTGTTATTGTTTCTCCTGGTTTGCCATCCCCACCTTACATAAGCACGTGTCCCATAACATCAACTTTACCCTGACCAATGCCGTGACTGTGAACGTCCACTTAACTATGGACATCTGGAAAAGTGCTTGTGGCCAGGGACACTACATATCCCTAATGACCCACTCGGTGAACACTATGGAAGCCGGGACCCAGTAGGACGCTGGGACAGAACACTTGCTACCGTCACTGAGGATTGTGGGCTCTGATTCAATCAGGGTTGCCCCTAACTTCTACAGCAGCTTCTGCATCTTCTCCTCCTCACCCTTAATATTATAAACATCAACATCAGTTGCAAGCTGGAAGCACTGCAGCATTACCTAGGCCAAGCAACAGCAAGCTCTGCTGAGCCTAGTCTATTTAGATGAGAAACTGCACACCACCATGGAGTGGTTGAAACATCTAACAGACCAGACTGATTTGTACTTCTTCCCCTTGAAACTACCTGGTGGCACCTCGAAAAGCCGGATTACGTACCGGTAATGCTCTTTTAATGAGTCCACGACAGCACCCCACATGAGAGAGAGGGATCCGCCCATAGGAACAGGAAACCTACAGAATAAAAGGAGGCGGTCCCCTCTCCTCCTCAGTTTAGTTACAGAGTATAAAAAGGGGAACCGCAAAAGTGTTAGTATTCATTCTTATTCAGTCACATAAATTTCTTAACTCTATACAACCATTATTTGTGACCTTAAAGGAAAGAGCTGTGCATAATTTAGGGAGGGTAATACATGGGTGCTGTCGTGGACTCATTAAAAGAGCATTACCGGTACGTAATCCGGCTTTTTACCCTTCGCCACGACAGCACCCCACATGAGAGATTTTCAGAGAGTCATTATTTGGGTGGGATTACTGTATTAAGAACAGCTCTACCAAAGGTCAGATCAGAAGACGTGGACAGATCAAGTCTATAATGGTTGTAGAAGGTAGAAGGTGTAGACCAAGTTGCAGCCTTACATATTAAATGGATCGGTACATCTGCTTGTTCCGCCCAGGAGGAAGCCATGGCTCGTGTTGAGTGCGCTTTTATACCCACTGGAGGAATCTCGCCTTTTGACGTATAGGCCAAGCAGATAGCCTCTCTGATCCACCGAGATATGGTAGCTCTCGTGACCCCATGTCCTTTCTTGTGGCCCTGAAAGGAGATAAACAGAGCCCTACTCTCCCTCCATGTCTGACACCTTTCTATATAAGTCAGGATGGCTCTTCTGACATCTAAGGTGTGGAACTTATGATGTTCTGGAGTTACAGGTGAATCAAAAAAGGAAGGGAGAAATATTTCTTGTGACCTGTGGTAGGTGGACGCTACCTTAGGGAGGTATGAGGGGTCTGGTTTCAGGACTATCCGATCATGAAATATCAGTAAGAAAGGTGGGTCTACTGATAGGGCCTGGATGTCACTAACCCGTCTAGCTGAGGTTAGGGCTACTAGTAAGGCTACTTTATATGTTAGGATTTTTAAAGGTATTGAATCTAATGGTTCAAATGGAGAGCTTGTTAAGGCCTCTAATACTAGATTTAAATCCCACGGAGGTAGACGGGGAATATGGACCGGTTTACTACGTTCACAAGATTTTATGAATCTGGAGATCCACCTATTAGCTGCTATATTGCATCCATATAGGGCTCCTAATGCCGAGACCTGAACTCTTAAGGTATTTACAGATAGTCCTAACTCTCGGCCTTTTTGCAAGAACTCTAGGATAGGTGTGAGTGGAACTTGCTTAGTGAACGGTACCGTGTAGAAGTCTAAAAATTTATTCCATACCCTACTATATATTAGGGTGGTAGATCTTTTCCTGCTCAATAAGAGGGTGTTTACTAGTTCTGTTGAGAACCCTCTGGAACTTAATAGTTGCCTCTCAAATTCCACGCCGTCAAGTGAAGACCTTTCACTTGCGGGTGGAAAAAGGGGCCTTGGTACAGCAGCTCCTTGTCTGATGGGAGGATCCAAGGATCGCATAGGCACATGGTCTGGAGACAAGAGAACCATGGTCTTTTCGGCCAGAATGGTGCAATGAGGATTACTCTTGCCTGTTCCCTCCTGATCTTTCTGATCACTAGAGGAATCAGAGACATTGGAGGAAAGGCATATGCCAGTCTGAACCGCCAAGGATGGTGGAGAGAGTCCAACATATCTGGGTGATCCCTGGTGTTCAGGGAAGCGAACCTTTGTACTTGCCGGTTGTCTCTTGTGGCAAATAGGTCGATTTGTGGTATCCCCCATGCTTCTGTTATCCTTCTGAATATGGATTTGTTTAAGGTCCATTCTCCTTGACGCAACTCGTTTCTGCTGAGGTAGTCTGCCCTGATGTTCTCTACACCTTTGATGTGCAGGGCTGTTAAGGATGTTAGATGAGCCTCTGCCAGCTGAAAGATGTTTGCAGCTATGGTCATCAGACTTCCTGACTTTGTACCACCCTGACGGTTCAAGTATGCCACTGCGGTGGAATTGTCTGAGTAAATTCTTACATTTGTTCCATGAATCTGCGGAAGAAAATGATATAAGGCACATTCTATTGCTTTTAACTCCTTCCAGTTGGAGGAACATATTAATTCTGTCTGATCCCAAGTATTTTGGGCCAGATTGTCTTCCATATGTGCTCCCCACCCAATAGGGCTGGCGTCGGTGGTAATTATTTTAGACGGGTCTATTATCCATGGCACACCTCGTGATAGGTGGTCCATGTCTAGCCACCAGGATAGCGATTCTAAGACATTACTGGAAAGAGTTATTCTACTTTCTAGATAACCGTCTTTCCCCTGAGCCGACAATACTTCGTACTGCAATTGACGGGTATGGAATTGTGCCCAAGGTACAGCAGGGATACATGATGATAATGACCCCAGTAAGGACATGGCCTTCCTTAGTGTCATGTAGGGTTTGCGTATTGCGTCTGATACCTTTGATTGTATAGTCAACCTCTTTGACTGAGGAAGAAAGCATTTCTGACTTACGGAGTCTAGCTGGATTCCTAGAAATGTCTGAACGGTTTCTGGATTCAGCCGAGATTTTTCGAAGTTGACGATCCAACCTAACTCCTGTAGGGACGAGATCGTATTAGATAAACGAGTTTTACATTGAAGTGCAGAGCTTCCTACCACTAGAAAGTCATCTAGGTAGGGTATTATCAAGGTATCTCGTTGGCGTAGATGAGCCATCACTTCTAGTATCACCTTAGTGAAGACGCGGGGAGCCATAGAAAGCCCAAATGGCATTGCAACATATTGAAAGTGACGAACCTTTCCCTCCAGGGTGACTGCTACCCTTAGGTACTGCTGATGTTCGGCATGTATGGGAAGATGGTAATAGGCGTCCTTTAAGTCTATTCCGGCCATGACACACCTAGGGAATAAGAGTTTTATGGTAGAACTAATGGATTCCATTTTGAAGGTATGATTACGCAGGAAAGAATTTAATTTTTTAAGATTTATGATGGTTCTAAATGAACCATCTGGTTTATTAATCAGGAATAAAGGGGAGTAGAACCCTTTCCCTTTTTGATCCTGGGGAACTTCAATCAGGACTTTCTTAGATAGAAGAGATAGGATCTCTATTTCTAGAGCCCTCTGTTGGTCCTGACCTTTTGGAGATGTTATTATGAAGGAATCCCAAGGGATTCGATCAAATTCTAATTTAAGGCCGTATTGCACAATGTCCAGAATCCACTGGCTGGATGTTATCTGTTCCCATTGGGGAAGAAAAAATTTTAATCTGCCGCCTACTTCCTGGTTAGCGGTATTTACGTCTCGGATTATGGGACCCGCTAAAAAAGGCACCTTTTTGCTTTGGGTCCTTCGACTCCCATCGCTCTCTTTGTTCAAGCGGCTTGTTCCTAGTAAAGGGGCGTCTCCTGAAGGCTCTCCTGTAGGATGGAAGATACTGGTTAGGGAAGCCTTTCTTCCTTTCACCTGCTTTATTCAGGAGTTCATCCAGCGTCTTCCCAAAAAGGAACTCACCCTGACAGGGAATCGCACAAAGTTTTGCTTTAGCTTGTGCGTCCCCCTTCCAATTCTTTAGCCAGAGTGCACGCCGGGCTGTGTTGACTAGGCCGGCTGACCTGGCTGCAAGACGTAGCGAGTCCACTGAGGCATCAGCTAGGAATGCTACTGCTTCTTTAATTTGAGGCAATTTCAGCAGGATAGATTCCCTCGAAGTTTTGCCTCTAATCTGTTCCTCCAATTGCTCCGTCCATACTAGTAGAGATCTTGCAGTACAGGTACTAGATATGGCGGGCCTGAACGCCCCCGTATTGACTTCCCATGACCTCTTTAGTAAAGCTTCTGCTTTACGGTCCAGCGGGTCTGTCAGGACCCCTGAATCCTCCACTGGTAGGACCGACTGTTTGGTTGTGGAGGCTACCGCAGCATCAACTTTTGGCACCTTTGACCAGGTGTTTAGGTCTTCATCGCTGAAGGGATAGCGCCTTTTTAGAGGATGATGGTAAAAACCCTCTATTCTGCTTGTCCCACTCCTTTTTGACAATATCTTTGATGGTTTGTATGACGGGGAAGGACCTACGTTTCTTCTGTCCTAACCCCGCAAACATTATGTCCTGTGCTGATTTCTTTTCTTTCCCATCTGGGCACCCCATCGTGCTCCTGACAGATTTTATTAAATTGTCCACATTACTGTTGGGAAGACAAAGTCCCCCTTCAGTCTCGGATGAGCTCGGCTGAGATCCCTCTTCGTCTGAAGAAATACATACACCCTCTGACTCCGAACTAACCGGAGACCGGGACCTGCTAGGCTGACGGGTACTGGCGCTACTTGTCTGCGCCAAACCCTGCATCTCTTCTCGGATAATAGCTCTGACATCTGAGGGAGTCATGATATTTTCCTGCCGTAGAGTTTGCATGATACACTCTGCACACAGTTTTTTGGCATAATCATCCGGGAGGGGCTGCGTACATAAAGCACACTCTTTATGCTTAGATTTGTGTGTCCTTTTCTTAGTCTAGAGGAAGGATACAGGAGGAACATATATCAGCATATAGGAAGAGACTCTTTCAAAAACTCACCCAGTGAAGCTGACAGGTACCGGTTCTGGAGGCGGAATTCGTTTGGTGGTAGAACTCTTCTCTGGAGGTCGGCCACCACTCTTTGTGCTGCTCCTCGTGCTTCTCTCCCTGCTGGGAGAGCGCTGTTGCACTGCGGGCAGGTGCGCTTCGTCGGCCGGTGAAGCCATTTCACACACACCGGCCCGACGCTAGCGCTGCATTTTTAAACTTGCCGCCCATTCTCCTGCCTCCCCGGACCAACCCGGAAGTGCTCCCGCGACTTCCGGGTTAGACGCGCCGCTCTCACTCACCATGCGGCCGCCAGAGGCTATTAAGCCGGCCGCTGCAGCGCGCGCGTCCTCACAGTGCCGGCCGGACCTACGGTGACCGGACCCGGACCGTGGATGTTTGGCCAGACGAGGGGGGAGGCTGCAAGCAGGGGCTCCCCCGCCGCTGCTTCTGGTACCGCAGCCCCTGCCGTTCCCACAGAAACCGACGCAGGCGGGTGCATGGCCCAGGGATCCTCTTCATCTGTAGGTAAGCCGGGTCCCTGTAGGAACAGGAAACCTAAACTGAGGAGGAGAGGGGACCGCCTCCTTTTATTCTGTAGGTTTCCTGTTCCTATGGGCGGATCCCTCTCTCTCATGTGGGGTGCTGTCGTGGCGAAGGGTAAAAGATTGGCTACCCTGCACACGTACCATGCCTGGCCCTAATGCTCAATATAGTGGTTTAGAGAGGTTGCTAAACCCGTTAAGATCTTCCTGAGATATTTATGAAAGTACACTGTGAGTTTGCCCAGTTTGTGAGTGGCTGTGCTGTAGCAGCATTTGCAACTTCCAGCTCACTTACTGGTGTGCAATGTTGCCACGCGCTGGAACTCAACATTACACATGTTGGTAAGGCTTTGTGAGCAGCAGAGGACAGTAGTTGAATACGAGCTATACCATGCAAGTCAGTTTTCCTATCAGCTTCTGCACATAAGAGCAGATGAGTGGGCACAGTTGTCTGACATCTGTGAGTTTCTCTAAATTTGAGGACTCAACCAAGAAGGTGAGCGGCGATGATGCCATAATGAATGTCACCATCCTGCTTTTCTGTCTACTGAAACGTTCGCTGCTCACAAATAAAGAGAATGCTATGCAGGCAGATGAAGTTGAAATGGAGCAAGAAACTATACTAGGTGATGCTACACAGGATGACTCTCATCAAGATGAACGAGGGCTGGATTGGGCCAGACTATTGTGCACCACCGTATGACAGCAGCGGAACATGAACTCAAATCCAGTGTTTTTTTTGTTTTTTTTCTGGTCTACTGCCATGGACCTCTTCCCACCCAATCATGGGTACATGCTTCAGGATTTTGTATTTTTTGTGTGTTGTCCTCCTCTTTCTCCACTACTATATAAGCAGGGTAATCAAGCTACCTTTGCTATAAATTTTTAAGCGTGTTTATGATGCCCACATTGACAATTTTTAGAGGACTACCTCAAACATTCTTTTATATTTAAATGTTTTTCAACCCATAAACTTAGTGCATGGGCATTACCAATCTAAAATACCCTCTCCTTAATTATGTGAAAAAAGGCTTTTCTGTGGATCGAACTTCTAGTTAAGGGGAAAAAAATGAACCAAAAGAGCCAATTGGTTCTATTAGTATATGATCTAGTACCTTGCGGGCTGTCAGGTGGTCAACAGAGAACTACTTTTCTCACACTACATACACGATTTCACAGACGGGACATGAGAGTTTGCACAGTAAGTACAGAAGATCCTCTATATAAAACTGAGCAGATGCAAAAAGCTCCACTGTATTCCCAAGCTGGGTTGATGAAATAACAGTCATTGATTCTGCTACATTAAGCTAATCATTTTTTCAGGGCTAGGTCAATAGATTATATTCTTTTATAATGATACCACTTTTATCTGCATTTCATCTACGGTGAGGTGTTGCAGTAGATCTATGTGACATGCTGCTACATTAAACTAATCATTTTTTCAGGGCTATGTCAAATAGATTCTATTCTGTTATAATGATACCACTTTTATCTGCATTTCATCTACGGTGAGGTGTTGCAGTAGATATATGTGACTTGCGTTCCTCCAGACTTTGTTGTTGACACAAGAAAAAAATCTTTTCAGGACCAGTTCGAATCCCTCCTATAATGTAAAAAATACCACTCTAATATGAAAATCTTGTAGGGTGAGGTGTGGCAGTAGGCATAGCATATGACAGACAACTAGTATTGCTTTATAAATTTTATGCTGCTTTTTTCAGTGGACTCAATGAGCTATTCATGTTTTTTAGGGTACTCTGTAGTTAGAATATCATCAAAGCAGGCAAAATTATCTGATTTAATGTGTCTGTATCTGTATGCAAGAGGTACTGGTGGGACACTTTACTTTGCTGGAACTGAATTTATCACTTCAGAACTATCTATTGCTTTGTTTACATCTTTTTCTGGGTGGATCTAGAAGTATGTTTGGGGTCATTGTCATGCTGGAAGACCCATGACCTAGTGTGCAAATGCAGCTTTTAGACCCCGGGCACTACATTGCAACACAAAATTCATTGGGAATCTTCACATTTCATGATGCATTGCACACAATCAAGGCACCCAATGCCAGTGGCAGAAAAACAACACTTACATTTCTTTGAACCTCTACCATATTTGACTTTAATTACAGTTTTCTAATATTTTAGGACTTATTTCATTTACAGTAAACTGTAAAATTATTTGTTTAACCAAAAAACTATATTTGTCTCATCTGTCCACAAGACACCTGCTGGCCCTCTAAAAATAGTGTGGGCTCCCTGCTGCTCCTCTATAAATTGTGGTGGCCGCCTGCTTGCCCTTTAAGTTTCAGAATGTACAGCATTAATATGAAAATGAAAATCATTGACGGCAATGATAAGAAGATGCACCGAGAACTGGATGGATGGTGGTGAAGAACGGAGGTTCTGGAGAGATGATTTGTAAGGGAGATATACAGAGGAGGAAACAAGTATTTGATCCCTTGCTGATTTTGTAAGTTTACCCACTGACAAAGACATGAACAGTCTATAATTTAAGGGTAGATTAGTTTTAACATTGAGAGATAGAATATAAAAAATAAAATCCAGAAAATCATATTGCATAAATTATATAAATATATTTGCATTTTTCAGTGAGAAATAAGTATTTGATTCCCTACCAGCAATTAAGAGTTCTGTCTCCTACAGACCCGTTAAGGTACCGTCACACTCAGCAACTTTCCAACGATCACGACCAGCGATACGACCTGGCCGTGATCATTGGAAAGTCCTTGTGTGGTTGCTGGAGAGCTGTCACACAGACAGCTCTCCAGTGACCAACGATGCCGAAGTCCCCGGGTAACCAGGGTAAACATCGGGTTACTAAGCGCAGGGCCGCGCTTAGTAACCCGATGTTTACCCTGGTTACCATTGTAAATGTAAAAAAAAAAAAAAACACATACTCACATTCCGGTGCCTGTCACGTTCCCAGCATCCGCTTCCCTGCACTCTTCTTGCATCCTGTGTAAGCGCCAGCCGGCCGTAAAGCAGAGCAGTGACGTCACTGCTGTGCTCTGCTTTACGGCGAGCCGGCGCTGACAAAAGATGCAGGAGGAGTGCAGGGAAGTGGACGCCGGGGACGTGACAGGCACCGGAATGTAAGTATGTGTTTTTTTTTTTTTTACATTTACAATGGTAACCAGGGTAAACATCGGGTTACTAAGCGCGGCCCTGCGCTTAGTAACCCAATATTTACCCTGGTTACCAGTGATCACATCGCTGGATCGGCGTCACACACGCTGATTCAGCGATGTCAGTGGGTGATCCAGAGACGAAATAAAGTTCTGGCCTTCTAGCTCCGACCGGCGATGTCACAGCAGGATTCTGATCGCTGCTGCATGTCAAACACAACGATATCTCTTTCCAGGACGCTGCAACGTTACGGATCGCTATTGTTATCGTTGTAATGTTGTTCAGTGTGAAGGTACCTTTAGACGCTCCTAATCAACTGGTTACCTGCATTAAAGACAGCTGCCTTACATAGTCACCTTTATAAAAGACTCTTGTCCACAGACTCAATTAATCAGTCAGACTACAAACTCTACAATAGGGGAAAGACCAAAGCGCTTTAAAAGGATCTCAGGGACAAGATAATAGACCTGCACAAAGCTGGAATGGGCTACAAAACCATAAGTAAGACGCTGGGTGAGAAGTAGACAACTGTTGGTGCAATAGTAAGAAAATGAAAGAAATACAAAATGACTGTCAATCGACATCGATCTAGGGGCATCGTGCAAAATCTCACCTCGTGGGGTATCCTTGATCATGAGGAAGGTGAGAGATCAGCCTAAAACTATGCGGGGGAACTTGTTAATGATCTCAAGGCAGCTGGGACCACAGTCATCAATAAAACCATTGGTAACACGCTACGCCGTAAAGATTTAAAATCCTGCAGTGCCAGCAAGGTCCCCCTGCTCAAGAAGGCACATGTGCAAACCCTTCTGAAGTTTGCCAATGAACACCTGGATGATTCTGTGAGTGATTTATATCACTTATTCTGCCAATCCTCATGCAGTATAGGTAATATGGCGACTTTACTCTTCAGGACGGTGTGATTACAGCATTACAAGTTTTATATAGGGTTTTTATGTTTGGCTGCGGTCACACCCTAAAACACACTTTTTATTGTGATAACTAGTTTTTTCATCATCACATTTTGAGAGCTATAATTTTTCCATATTTTGGCCGACAGAGTCATGCTATGGCTTGTATTCTGCTGGACACTGAAGTATTTATTGGTACCATTTTCAGGCACATGACATTTTTTGATCGTTTTCCATTCTCATTTTTGAAGAGACAGAATGAATAAAAACCAGCAATTCAGGAATTGCTTATTGTTTTTTTTATACTGTTCTGCATTAGGTAAAATGGGTAAGGCAGCTTTATTTTTCTGGTCAGTACGATTACAGCGATACTCAATTTATATTTTTTTAGGTTTTGGCACTTTTACGCAATAAAAACTATTTTATGGAAAATAATATTTTTGAATTGCTTTATTCTGAGAGCTAAAACTTTATTTTTCTGCTGATGGAGCTGTATGATGGTTTGTTTTTTGCGGGACAAGATGTGTTTTCAGCTGTACCATTTTTATTTACATTTGTCTTTTTGATAGCATTTTTATATCACTTTATGTTTGGCAGTATGGTGATAAAGCATTGTTATTTGCTTCATTTTTTATTTATTTTATTTACAATGTTCAATAAAGGGATAAACTAGTGGGACAGTTTTATAGAGCAGGTCGTTTCTTTTTTCTTAATTTGGAGATTTTTAAAAAATATTTTTACCCTTTTTAATTTTTTTTTTTTTTAATGGAACCAATCCTGGGACATAACTGCATGGTGTTATATCACTGATCTGTTACTTTGAGGGTACTTTGCACTGCAGAGTATCCCATCAGCATCTGACAGGCTTTGTAGGAGGCATGTCAGCTCATGTTCTCATCAGGTGCTCACAAATAGAGATGAGCAAATATCTTCAGCTCCCACCTTATTTGGCAAGCTATAGTGCTTACCGAATAAGCTACAGCAGGAACCCGGCTAACTGGAGTGCTCCCGATATACATCTGCTGCGTGGTGCAACTGCGTGTGTATCAGCTGTGCTACAGGAACAACACATGCATGGAGAGCCTGTTTGTTGGGCTCTCCATGCATGTGTTGTACCTGCACACAGCCATGACACATGCAGCTGCAGCTCAGAACAGCTGATTATCAGGAGTGCTCCAGTTAGCCGGGTTCCCAATGCATCATATTTGGTAAGAGATATAGCTTGCTAAATAAGGAGGGAGCTGAAGATATTCACTCATCTCTAATCAGAAAACCACCTTCCCTGCAGGACTCTGAAGGACCACACTGCCATCTTCAGGCCATGGGTCTCCATTGAGACCACCAGGCCAATGTGATTGCCGCACATTTCCTGATGGAAGCACGCAAGAAACTCATTCCCAATGCAATGTTCATCTATGCCCCTGTCACTACTGACAGCAGCTTCATGTGAGTTAAACACCCGCGGTCAGTGCTAACACCGATCGCAGGCGTTTCTTCGGGGTGTCATCTCTCACACAGACACCTACACCTGATCGCCGCGACACTCAGCGCGAGGCCATGCGATCGTACCCCTGTACTGCTGTTGGTGTAAATGCAGCTCCCACAGAGCAGTACATGAAAGGTGCATGTTGGGACAGGGTTAAATGGTTTGCCTCCATTTCTTATATGAATAACATACTTTTTGTCATCTAATACTATTGAACTGCATTTTGGTAAAAATGTATGTGTGTCTACTGTAAGATTACGCTACCTGAGTGTGTTGGGGGACACTCGCTTGGCACAAGATTCAAGCACTCAGGCACGGTACCTCACATGAGTCTGGTTTATTAAACTGCATAAACCATATGATGTACAGTCCATTGCAATCCAGCCACGAAACATTAAAGGACATCAGACAGTACATGTAGCAGATAGGCTTCTCTGCTGTATATTACAATTCCCCCAGTCCGGGGTTACCTTTCAGGAGTCCACTCCTCACACTGACTTCACGTCAGTCCCAGGTCCTCAACACAGACCATCCAGGTCTACGGTCTCGAGGTGCTTCCAGGAGGACTCCACTCCTAGGAGCCTCCAACACCGACCGTCCAGGACCTTGCAGCACCCAGGCCACTCTGTAGTGTCCAGCCAGGACACATGGAAGTCTATCCACAGTTGCAGTCTCCCAAACACTCCCACCGTGTGCTACACACACCTACTTTTCATAGGTGTAACCACACCCAGGTACCTGTCACATGGCTAGTCAGGTGAGTGTGACATCACCACAGGTCCTTCAACACAAAACCAACTTACGTATTCAGACACGCCTCTTTGGGTGGGTTTGTAGGTGACTAGACCCACCCATCTCTCCAATCACCTGGAAGCCTTCCCAATGTAAACAAATCCCTCAGTAGTAGATCTGCTTGAGCAAAACATACCCAGGCTTCCATCACAGGGCCACCTACCTCTGTGATACATAGCGTCCATCAATCACATGACCAGTTGCTGTTTCAACCCAATTATGTCTCCATGTGCATCCCGAAGTGCACGTGCAGCGCCCCCTGGCTGCAACACTTGTCACTGCACCACACTACATTAAATTACATTGCTTGGTGTTAAAACCACATTTATGAGACTAAGACTACCGCAAGATTTGTGAGCAGGGAACACTTATCATCTTAGGCTCCAGAATTGTTTTCAAAAGTTTCAATTGTGGGTGAAAATATTTTTTTATGTGTATGATTACCATGGTTCATGATTAATGAAAAAAGAAAAGGTTTTCCAAATGCACATAAAATTTTAGATCTATTGCTTTACATGAACTGTAAAAGGTGAAACTGCGCGTTAACTTACTGATCTGCCTTTAATAATTGTTGAAATTACTGAGATGAATGCTTGCTGAATGTAAATTTAACATTTATAGAATGCATTTTTTTATTTAGTTTTAATAATTTGTTATTTTTATATTCTTGGTGTATGTAAATGTTACAAACAACTTCCATACATAATTACATGTGTGCATTGAAAACGACTCAGCCTAGAATATTACCTGCTAAATTGAAATGTAAAACTCAATTTTAATTACTTCCATTAAATTGTTTTGCATTTATTTGCTGCTGCCCATCTAACCAGCAGCAAATATGAATTCATTAAGATATAGTTGTGCTCTACAGATCTGCAGAAGGAGTTTCTCTAGGGAATGAAATTTCACCCCTGGAGCATATGAATTCGATTTGATTGATAGCACAATGTGGAATATTCCAAAATGACCTACTTAAACAAGCATGCATAATGACTGTAGAATATGTGATCTTAATGAGCATTGACCCAGCTTTTTACTTTTAGAACACAAAAATTCAAAAAGAAACATTATTGATGAAAGCATATGAAATAACACAAAGAGAAACTTATTTGAGTTTTATTTTTTATTTAAAGGCGATACTCTAACTTAGCGCCCATGTCTTTAGTAGAGTTTATAATCTTTGATCTTTAACTTTCTTTGAAAAACCTTTTAGCTTTTCCAGCAATTAGGCTAGGACCCAATATCTAGTTTCAAGTGCATATGCATGTCACAGTTTGTAACAGAAGCTATATAGTTATAGATCCCAAAGTCATTTTACTTGACGCCCTGTTTCTTCTCTTTTTGCTAAACTAAAAGCAGAATTTGCAGGAAGATTGAAAAGAAGACGTACAGGTGCTTCTCACAAAATTAGAATATCATCAAAAAGTTAAGTTATTTCACTTCTTCAATACAAAAAGTGAAACTCATATATTATATAGAGTCATTACAAAGAGAGTGATCTATTTCAAGTGTTTATTTCTGATATTGCTGATGATTATGGCTAACAGCCGATAAAACACAAATAGTCATTATCTTGGGTAAATTACAATACTTCATAACATAAGCTTGAAAAATCATTTTAAAATCCAAAATGTTGGTCTAGTGAAATATATATTCAGTAAATGCAGTCAATACTTGGTTAGGGTTGCATTAATTACTGCATCAATGCAGCGTGACACGGAGGCGATCAGCCTATATCACTGCTGAGGTGTTATGGTAGCCAAGGTTGCTTTGATAGCAGCATACAGCTAGTCTGCATTGATCTGCATTGTTGGGACTGGTGCCTCTCATCTTCCTCTTGACAATACCCCATAGATTCTCCACGGGATTAAGGTCAAGCGAGTTTGCTGGTCAATTGAGCAGAGTGATACTGTTGTTTTTAAACCAGGTATTGGTACTTTAAGCAGTGTGGACAGGTTCAAAATTCTGCTGGAAAATGAAATTTCCATCTCCTAAAAGCTGGTAGGCAGAGGGAAGCATGGAGTGCTTGGAAATTTCCTGGTAGGCGGTTGCACTGACTTTGGACTTGATAAAACACAGTGGACCTACTCCAGCAGATGGCATGGCTCCCAAAGCCATCACTGATTGTGAAAACTTTGCACTAGTCCTCAAACAGCTTGGATTGTGTGCCTCTCCACTCTTCCTTCAGAATCTGGGACCTGTTATGAAAGGTAATTCAGTACCACAATGGACATAGAGGTCAGCGCACATACAGTGACCTGGCAATAACCCAAAAAACAAGAACGAGCTCTGAGACGTGGGAACTCTGTTGACCGCAATCCCTAATCCTCTCCAACCACACTAAAGGCAGCCGTGGATTGCGCCTAACGCTCCCTATGCAACTCGGCACGGCCTGAGAAACTAGCTAGCCTGAAGATAGAAAATAAGCCTACCTTGCCTCAGAGAAATACCCCAAAGGAAAAGGCAGCCCCCACATATAATGACTGTGAGTTAAAATGAAAAGACAAACGTAGAGATGAAATAGATTTAGCAAAGTGAGGCCCAACTTTCTGAACAGAGCGAGGATAGGAAAGGTAACTTTGCGGTCAACACAAAACCCTACAAAAACCACGCAAAGGGGGCAAAAAGACCCTCCGTACCGAACTAACAGCACGGAGGTACACCCTCTGCGTCCCAGAGCTTCCAGCAAGCAGAAAAAAACAAATTGACAAGCTGGACAGAAAAAAACAGCAAACAAATAGCAAAGGGGAACTTAGCTATGCAGAGCAGCAGGCCACAGGAATGATCCAGGAGGAAACAGGTCCAATACTAGAACATTGACTGGAGGCCAGGATCAAAGCACTAGGTGGAGTTAAATAGAGCAGCACCTAACGACTTCACCACATCACCTGAGGAAGGAAACTCAGAAGCCGCAGTACCACTTTCCTCCACCAACGGAAGCTCACAGAGAGAACCAGCCGAAGTACCACTCGTGACCACAGGAGGGAGCTCTGCCACAGAATTCACAACAGTACCCCCCCCTTGAGGAGGGGTCACCGAACCCTCACCAGAGCTCCCAGGACGACCAGGATGAGCCATATGAAAGGCACGAACAAGATCGGGAGCATGGACATCAGAGGCAAAGACCCAGGAATTATCTTCCTGAGCATAAACCCTTCCACTTAACCAGATACTGGAGTTTCCGCCTTGAAACACGAGAATCCAAAATCTTCTCCACAATATACTCCAACTCCCCCTACACCAAAACCGAGGCAGGAGGATCAACAGATGGAACCATAGGTGCCACGTATCTCCGCAACAATGACCTATGGAATACGTTATGTATGGAAAAAGAATCTGGAAGGGTCAGACGAAAAGACACAGGATTAAGAACCTCAGAAATCCTATACGGACCAATAAAACAAGGTTTAAACTTAGGAGAGGAAACCTTCATAGGAATATGACGAGAAGATAACCAAACCAAGTCCCCAACCCGAAGTCGGGGACCCACACAGCGTCTGCGATTAGCGAAACGTTGAGCCTTCTCCTGGGACAAAGTCAAATTGTCCACTACATGAGTCCAAATCTGCTGCAACCTGTCCACCACAGTATCCACACCAGGACAGTCCAAAGACTCAACCTGCCCTGAAGAGAAACGAGGATGGAACCCAGAGTTGCAGAAAAACGGTGAAACCAAGGTAGCAGAGCTGGCCCGATTATTAAGGGCGAACTCAGCCAAAGGCAAAAAGGACACCCAGTCATCCTGATCAGCAGAAACAAAGCATCTCAGATATGTTTCCAAGGTCTGATTGGTTCGTTCGGTCTGGCCATTAGTCTGAGGATGGAAAGCCGAGGAAAAAGACAAGTCAATGCCCATCCTACCACAAAAGGCTCGCCAAAACCTCGAAACAACCTGGGAACCTCTGTCAGAAACGATATTCTCTGAAATGCCATGTAAACGAACCACATGCTGGAAAAACAATGGCACCAAATCAGAGGAGGAAGGCAATTTAGACAAGGGTACCAAATGGACCATCTTAGAGAAGCGATCACAGACCACCCAAATGACTGACATCCTTTGAGAGACGGGAAGATCTGAAATAAAATCCATAGAGATATGTGTCCAAGACCTCTTCGGGACCGGCAAGGGCAAAAGCAACCCACTGGCACGAGAACAGCAGGGCTTAGCCCGAGCACAAATCCCACAGGACTGCACAAAAGTACGCACATCCCGCAACAGAGATGGCCACCAAAAGGATCTAGCCACTAACTCTCTGGTACCAAAGATTCCAGGATGACCAGCCAACACCGAACAATGAACCTCAGAGATAACTTTATTCGTCCACCTATCAGGGACAAACAGTTTCTCCGCTGGGCAACAATCAGGTTTATTAGCCTGAAATTTTTGCAGCACCCGCCGCAAATCAGGGGAGATGGCAGACACAATTACTCCCTCTTTGACGATACCCGCCGGCTCAGATACAACCGGAGAGTCGGGCACAAAACTCCTAGACAGAGCATCCGCCTTCACATTTTTAGAGCCCGGAAGGTATGAAATCACAAAGTCAAAACGGGCAAAAAACAACGACCAACGAGCTTGTCTAGGATTCAACCGCTTGGCGGACTCGAGATAAGTCAAGTTCTTATGATCAGTCAAGACCACCACGCGATGCTTAGCTCCTTCAAGCCAATGACGCCACTCCTCGAATGCCCACTTCATGGCCAGCAACTCTCGATTGCCCACATCATAATTTCGCTCAGCAGGCGAAAACTTCCTGGAAAAGAAGGCGCATGGTTTCATCACCGAGCAATCAGAACTTCTCTGCGACAAAACAGCCCCTGCTCCAATCTTAGAAGCATCAACCTCGACCTGGAACGGAAGCGAAACATCTGGTTGACACAACACAGGGGCAGAAGAAAAACGACGCTTCAACTCTTGAAAAGCTTCCACCGCAGCAGAAGACCAATTGACCAAATCAGCACCTTTCTTGGTCAAATCGGTCAATGGTTTAGCAATACTAGAAAAATTGCAGATGAAGCGACAATAAAAATTAGCAAAGCCCAGGAACTTTTGCAGACTTTTTAGAGATGTCGGCTGAGTCCAATTATGGATGGCTTGGACCTTAACAGGATCCATCTCGATAGTAGAAGGGGAAAAGATGAACCCCAAAAATGAAACCTTCTGAACACCAAAGAGACACTTTGATCCCTTCACAAACAAAGGATTAGCACGCAGGACCTGAAACACCGTTCTGACCTGCTTCACATGAGACTCCCAATCATCCGAGAAGATCAAAATGTCATCTAAGTACACAATCAGGAATTTATCCAGGTACTCTCGGAAGATGTCATGCATAAAGGACTGAAACACTGATGGAGCATTGGCAAGTCCGAATGGCATTACTAGATACTCAAAATGGCCCTCGGGCGTATTAAATGCAGTTTTCCACTCATCGCCTCGCTTAATACGCACAAGATTATACGCACCACGAAGATCTATCTTGGTGAACCAACTAGCCCCCTTAATCCGAGCAAACAAATCAGATAACAATGGCAAGGGGTACTGAAATTTAACCGTGATCTTATTTAGAAGGCGGTAATCTATACAAGGTCTCAGTGAACCATCCTTCTTGGCTACAAAAAAGAACCCTGCTCCTAATGGCAACGATGACGGGCGAATATGCCCCTTCTCCAAAGACTCCTTCACATAACTCCGCATAGCGGCGTGCTCAGGCACAGATAAATTAAACAGTCGACCTTTTGGGAATTTACTACCAGGAATCAAATCGATAGCACAATCACAATCCCTATGCGGAGGTAGGGTATCGGACTTGGGCTCATCAAATAAATCCCGGTAATCAGACAAGAACTCAGGAACCTCAGAAGGGGTGGATGACGAAATAGTCAGAAATGGGACATCACCATGTACCCCCTGACAACCCCAGCTGGACACAGACATGGATTTCCAATCTAATACTGGATTATGGACTTGTAGCCATGGCAACCCCAACACGACCACATCATGCAGATTATGCAACACCAGAAAGCGAATAACCTCCTGATGTGCAGGAGCCATGCACATGGTCAGCTGGGTCCAGTACTGAGGCTTATTCTTGGCCAAAGGCGTAGCATCAATTCCTCTCAATGGAATAGGACACTGCAAGGGCTCCAAGAAAAACCCACAACGCCTAGCATACTCCAAGTCCATCAACTTCAGAGCAGCGCCTGAGTCCACAAATGCCATGACAGAATACGATGACAAAGAGCAGATCAAGGTAATGGACAGAAGAAATTTTGACTGTACCGTACCAATGGTGGCAGACCTAGCGAACCGCTTAGTGCGCTTAGGACAATCAGAGATAGCATGAGTGGAATCACCACAGTAGAAACACAGCCCATTCAGACGTCTGTGTTCTTGCCGTTTAACTCTGGTCAAAGTCCTATCGCACTGCATAGGCTCAGGTTTAAGCTCAGGTAATACCGCCAAATGGTGCACAGATTTACGCTCGCGCAAGCGTCGACCGATCTGAATGGCCAAAGACATAGACTCATTCAGACCAGCAGGCATAGGAAATCCCACCATGACATCCTTAAGGGCTTCAGAGAGACCTTTTCTGAAAATAGCTGCGAGCGCACCTTCATTCCACTGAGTGAGTACGGACCACTTTCTAAATTTCTGACAATATACCTCTATTTCATCCTGACCCTGACACAGAGCCAGCAGATTCTTCTCTGCCTGATCCACAGAATTAGGCTCATCGTACAGCAATCCGAGCGCCAGGAAAAATGCATCGATATTACTTAATGCAGGATCTCCTGACGCAAGAGAAAATGCCCAGTCCTGAGGGTCGCCACGCAAAAAAGAAATAACGATCCTAACTTGTTGAACTTGGTCACCAGAGGAGCGAGGTTTCAAAGCCAGAAATAGTTTACAATTATTTTTGAAACTCCGAAATTTAGTTCTATCTCCAAAAAACAAATCAGGAATAGGAATTCTCGGTTCTAACATAGAATTCTGAACCACAAAGTCTTGAATACTTTGTACTCTTGCCGTGAGCTGATCCACACATGAAGACAGACCTTTAATGTCCATTGCTACACCTGTGTCCTGAACCACCCAAATGTCTAGGGGAAAAAAAAGGCAAAACACAGTGCAAAGAAAAAAAAAATGGTCTCAGAACTTCTTTTTTCCCTCTATTGGGACTCATTAGTACTTTTGGCCTCCAGTACTGTTATGAAAGGTAATTCAGTACCACAATGGACATAGAGGTCAGCGCACATACAGTGACCTGGCAATAACCCAAAAAACAAGAACGAGCTCTGAGACGTGGGAACTCTGTTGACCGCAATCCCTAATCCTCTCCAACCACACTAAAGGCAGCCGTGGATTGCGCCTAACGCTCCCTATGCAACTCGGCACGGCCTGAGAAACTAGCTAGCCTGAAGATAGAAAATAAGCCTACCTTGCCTCAGAGAAATACCCCAAAGGAAAAGGCAGCCCCCACATATAATGACTGTGAGTTAAAATGAAAAGACAAACGTAGAGATGAAATAGATTTAGCAAAGTGAGGCCCAACTTTCTGAACAGAGCGAGGATAGGAAAGGTAACTTTGCGGTCAACACAAAACCCTACAAAAACCACGCAAAGGGGGCAAAAAGACCCTCCGTACCGAACTAACGGCACGGAGGTACACCCTCTGCGTCCCAGAGCTTCCAGCAAGCAGAAAAAAACAAATTGACAAGCTGGACAGAAAAAAACAGCAAACAAATAGCAAAGGGGAACTTAGCTATGCAGAGCAGCAGGCCACAGGAATGATCCAGGAGGAAACAGGTCCAATACTAGAACATTGACTGGAGGCCAGGATCAAAGCACTAGGTGGAGTTAAATAGAGCAGCACCTAACGACTTCACCACATCACCTGAGGAAGGAAACTCAGAAGCCGCAGTACCACTTTCCTCCACCAACGGAAGCTCACAGAGAGAACCAGCCGAAGTACCACTCGTGACCACAGGAGGGAGCTCTGCCACAGAATTCACAACAGGGACCTTCATTTTCAAATGAAATGCAAAATTTACTTTCATACGAAAAGAAACCCTTGGCCCACTGAGCAACAGTCCAGTTTTTTTTTTGGCATATGTAGGATGCTTCTTGTGTTGTCTATTGGTCATGAGTGGCTTGACAAAAGGAATGCAATACTTGTTGTCCATGTTTTGGGCATGTCTGTGTGGGGAGGCTCTTGATGCAATGACTCCAGCAGCAGTCCACTCCTTGTGAATCTCCCACAAATTTTTGAATGGCCTATTCTTAACAATACTTTCAAGGCTACAGTTATCCCAGTTGCTTGTGTACCTTTTTCTACCACACTTTTTCCCTCATCTCAACTTTCAATTAACCCTAGAACGCGTACCTGGGGCCTCGCAGGCCTGCTAGGTTACTTGTTTTCTATTATCTGTAAAACTACATTAGTTAGAATTTTGAAACTCAAGGTAATCCTCAGGTATATAGTTGTTAGTAATATCCAGTTGTTCATATATTTTTATGTTATAGGCATCTCGTATAGCAACGCTTTTTTTCTGACTACCCCAGATTCACGTACCTGGGGCCTTTGAGGCCTGCTTTGGTTTATCCAATATATGCCCAGTAAGCCAGCTAAATACGGCATAAAAATTTTCTGGATGTGCGATTCAGTAACTTATTATGGGATGAATGGCATGATTTACTGTGGAAAAGAAGCTGACGCTCCAGTCCAGAAAGATCTATGTTCCAACATAGTGAAAACACTAGCTTTACCAATTTTCCATTCTGGAAAAAATATCACTATGGATAATTATTTTACTAATTTAGAACTGGCCAATTTTTTGCTTCAGAAACAACTAACACTTGTTGGTACAATGAGACCAAACCGCCGCGAAATTCCACCAATAATGAAGCACAATGCACAGCGACCAATCTACGAGAGTGTATTCGGTTTCTGCAATGAGGCAACAATGGTGTCCTATAAAGCCAAGAAAGAAAAATCTGTGATATTACTGAGCACAATGCATCACAATGAAAGTATTGACACCAATGACAGGAAACAAAAACCTGAAATTATACTTCATTATAATAAGACAAAAGGAGGTGTCGGCAAGATGGACGAAATGATTACTGAATATTCATGTAAAAGGCAGACTAAACGTTGGCCTGTTGCCCTTTTTTCCAATATCCTTGATGTGTCATCCCTCAATAGCTATATTGTTTATTGTCAAACTAATCCAGAATTCCATGCCAACAGGAATGACAAGAGACGTCTATTTTTGACAGAACTTTGTTATGAACTTTTGATGCCTACTATGCTAGAGAGAAGCAGCACAAAATGCTTATCAAGGCAAATTACAGAGGCAATGATCTGATGTGGAATATGCTTTCAGGAACAGCCAGAGCAAAGAGAAAAAAAAAGAAAGCCCTGCTATATTTGTCCAGCAAAGAAAGAAAGAAAATCGGAGCATTTCTGTTCTACTTGCGGACAAAATGTATGCAGGGAACATTCTGAAGAAAAAATAATATGCAAGAATTGTCGGGGGAATATGTAAAGTGGAAAATAAATATTCCTGCACCAAGTTTGCTACAGACTTTATGTAAAAACTTTTTATAAGAAAAAATGTATCCATCATAAAAAATTGTACTGAGTGAATATATTGGGCGTGCCCGTTTAGTTACATTTTTGTTGTTTTATGTACATAATTTTTTTTTGGACTTATACACATCTTATGCTATGTTCCAAGTAGCGCTGGGGTTCACCAGAATGGGATCCATAATGGATCTGACCTCCTGGTAACTCCAGCTAAGGCTGATGGAATGCCGGGATTCCACCAGCCTTAGCTGAGGTCACCAGGAGGTCAGATCCATTACGGATCCCCTCCTGGTGGACCCCAGCGCTAGTGGGAATGCATCCTTACTTTGCAAATTTAAAATAAACTTTGAAAAGTATTTTTATTTGAGTTATTCCATGTTATTTGCACACAGGCCTAAAAGGCCCCAGGTACGTGAATATGGGGTAGTCACAAAAAAAGCGTTGCTATACGAAATGCCTATAACATAAAAATATACGAACAACTGGAAATTACTAACAACTATATAGCTGAGGAATACCTAGAGTTTCAAAATTGTAACTAAAGTAGTTTTACAGAAAATAATAAAAAAGTAACCTGACAGGCCTGCGAGGCCCCAGGTACGCGTTCTACCAGCCTTAGCCGGGGTCACCAGGAGGTCAGATCCATTACGAAATCCCGTCCAGGCGGACCCCAGAGCTAGTGGGAATGCATGCTTACTTTCAAATAACTTTGAAAAAAAAATTTTTTTTGAGTTATTCCATGTTATTTGAAAACAGGCCTCAAAGGCCCCAGGTACGTAATAGTGTAGATTTCTATGGTCACGCATTCTAGGGTTAATATGCTTGTATACAGCACTCTGTGAACAGCCAGTTTCTTTATCAATGACCTTTTGTGGCATACCCTCCTTGCGGTGTGTGTCAATGACTGCTTTCTGGACATCTGTCGAGTCAGCAGTCTTCCACATGATTGTGGAGCCTACTGAAACAGAGTAAATTACCTTTTAAAATGCTTAGATTTCCTTTTGCAGGTGTTTTTTGTTAATCCTTCTAATTTACTGAGATAATGACTCTTGGGTTTTCATTGGCTGGAAGCCACAATCATTAACATTAACATAAACAAACACTTGAAATAGATCACTCTGTTTGTAATGACTCTATGTAATGTAAGAGCTCCACTTATTCTACTGAAGAACTGAAATTAATTAACTTTTTCACGATAATCTAATCTTGCGAGATGCACCTGCATGTACATCCAGATTAAATTGAATATATATATATATATATATACAGTACAGACCAAAAGTTTGGACACACCTTCTCATTTAAAGATTTTTCTGTATTTTCATGACTATGAAAATTGTACATTCACACCGAAGGCATCAAAAATATGAATTAACACAAGTGGAATTATATACTTAACAAAAACGTGTGAAACAACTGAAAACATGTCTTATATTCTAGGTTTTTCAAAGTAGCTACCTTTTGCTTTAATGACTGCTTTGCACACTCTTGGCATTCTCTTGAAGAGCTTCAAGAGGTAGTCACCGGGAATGGTTTTTACTTCACAGGTCACCATCAGTTGTGTTGTGCAGAAGTCTGGTGGATACACAGCTGATAGTCCTACTGAATAGACTGTAAGAATTGGTATTATGGCAAGAAAAAAAACAGCTAAGTAAAGAAAAACAAGTGGCCATCATTACTTTAAGAAATGAAGGTCAGTCAGTCTGAAAAATTGGGAAAACTTTGAAAGTGTCCCCAAGTGCAGTGGCAAAAGCTATCAAGCGCTACAAAGAAACTGGCACACATGAGGATCGCCCCAGGAAAGGAAGACCAAGAGTCACCTCTGCTTCTGAGGAAAAGTTTATCCGAGTCATCAGCCTCAGAAATCGCAGGTTAACAGCAGCTCAGATTAGAGACCAGGTCAATGCCACACAGAGTTCTAGCAGCAGACACATCTCTACAACAACTGTTAAGAGGAGACTTTGTCCAGCAGGCCTTCATGGTAAAATAGCTGCTAGGAAACCACTGCTAAGGACAGGCAACAAGCAAAAGAGACTTGTTTGGGCTAAATAACATAGGAATGGACATTAAACCAGTGGAAATTTGTGCTTTGGTCTGATGAGTCCAAATTTGAGATCTTTGGTTCCAACCACCTTGTCTTTGTGCGACACAGAAAAGGTGAACGGATGGACTCTACATGCCTGGTTCCCACCGTGAAGCATGGAGGAGGTGGTGTGATGGTGTGGGGGTACTTTGCTGGTGACACTGTTGGGGATTTATTCAAAATTGAAGGCATACTGAACCAGCATGGCTACCACAGCATCTTGCAGAAGCATGTTATTCCATCCGGTTTGAGTTTAGTTGAGCTATCATTTATTTTTCAACAGGACAATGACCCCAAACACACCTCCAAGCTGTGTAAGGGCTATTTGACCAAGAAGGAAAGTGATGTGGTGCTACGCCAGATGATCTGGCCTCCACAGTCACCAGACCTGAACCCAATCGAGATGGTTTGGTTTGAGCTGGAAGTGAAGGCAAAAAGGCTAACAAGTGCTAAGCATCTCTGGGAACTCCTTCAAGATTGTTGGAAGACCATTCCCAGTGACTACCTCTTGAAAATCATCAAGAGAATGCTAAGAGTGTGCAAAGCAGTCATCAAAGCAAAAGGTGGCTACTTTGAAGAACCTAGAATATCAGATATACTTTCAGTTGTTTCACACTTTTTTGTTAAGTATATAATTCCACATGTGTCAATTCATAGTTTTGATGCCTTCAGTGTGTATGTACAATTTTGATAGTCACGAAAATACAGAAAAATCTTTAAACGAGAAGGTGTGTCCAAACTTTTGGTCTGTACTATATATATACATATATATATATATATATATATATATATATATATATACTGCTAAAAAAATAAAGGGAACACTTAAACAACAGAATATAACTCCAAGTAAATCAAATTTCTGTGTTATCAAACTGTCCACTTAAGAAGCAACACTGTTTGACAATCTATTTGACATGCTGTTGTGCAAATGGAATAGTCAACAGTTGGAAATTATTGGAAATTTTCATGACACCCTCAATAAAAGAGTGGTTCTGCAGGTGGGGACCACAGACCACATCTCAGTACCAATGCTATCTGGCTGATGTTCTGGACACTTTTGAATGTTGGTTGTGCTTTCACACTCATGGAAGCATGAGATGGACTCTACAACAAACACAAGTGGTTCAGGTAGTGCAGCCCATCCACAATGGCACATCAGTGCAAGCTGTGGAAAAAAGGTTTGCTGTGTCTGTCAGCGTAGTGTCCAGAGTTTAGAGGTGCTAGCAGGAGACAGGCCAGTACTCCAGGAGATGTGGAGGGGGCAATAGGAGGGCAACAACCCAGCAGCAGGACCGCTACCTCAGCCTTTGTGCAAGGAGGAACAGGAGGAGCACTGCCAGATCCCTGCAAAATTACCTCAGCAGGCCACAGATGTGCATGTGCCTGTACAAATGGTTGCACACCAACTCTATGAGGATGGTCTGAGTGCCCGACATCCACAGATGGAGGTTGTGCTCACAGCTCAACACCATGCAGGACGCTTGTTATTTGCCACTGAACACCAGGATTGGGAAATTCGCTACTGGCGCCCTGTACTCTTCACAGAGAAAGCAGTGGGTCAGTTTTGGTGTAAGGTGGCATTTCTTTGGAGGGCCTCACAGCCCTCCATGTGCTCATCAGAGGTAGCATGACTGCCATTAGGTACTAAGATGAGATCCCTTGTGAGACCATATGCTAGTGCAGTTGGCTTTGGATTCCTCCTAATGCAGGACAATGCCAGACCTCATGTGGCTGGAGTGTGTCAGTAGTTCCTGAAAGATGAAGGCATTGAAGCTATGGACTAGCCAACCTATTCCACAGACCTGAATCTGATTGAACACATCTGGGAGATCATGCCTTGCACCATCCACCAACGTCACATTGCACCACAGACTGTCCAGGAGTTGGTGGATGCTTTAGTCCAGGTCTGGGAGGAGATCAATCAGGAGACCATCCGTCACCCCATCAGTAACATGCCCAGGCATTGTAGGGAGATCATACAGGCACGTGGAGGCCATACACACTACTGAGCTTGTCTTGAGACATATCCACTGAAGTTGGATCATCCTGAAACTTCATTTTCCACTTTGATATTGAGCATCATTCCAACTCCAGACCTCCGTGGGTTATTATTCATGTTTTATATTGATAATTTTTAGGTTTTATTGCTCTCAACACATTCCACTATGTAATGAATAAAGATTTACAACTGAAATATTTCATTCAGTGATATCTGGGATGTTTTAGTGCTCCCTTTATTTTTTTGAGCAGTGTATATATATATAAATATATACAGTGGTGTTCAAAAGTCCTGCATAGGCGTGAAGAAAACTATATGTTTCATACTTCTGCATCGCTACAGTGAAACTGGTGGAACAGATATGTTTTTGTAATCCCTCATTGTATGCCATACTCATTTTTGAATGTCCCAAGTGTATAAATTGTTATGGTATGTGCATTTTTGATAATTTTTTTACAGCATAACCATACCTACACTAGTACAGTGTGTAGAATGGTGAACAGGTTTCTAAGTTCACTAACTTCCAATGCAAGTTCACACAGACTTAAATTTTACTTTTCAAGATTTATTATTTTTTATTTAATTCAGAGTGTTGAGCAGAAGGCAGCATTTTCTTATTAAGGATGTCTATATATTTTTTTGCCTTAACCATACCCTCCACAATATGAAGCCTTCCAACACCTTTGGCTGCCATACAGCTTGTACTCTTCATGTGGGAACCTTCTCACATAAGACTTGCCATCATTTCCTAAAATGCAAAAAGTGCTTTCATCACTAAATAGCACTTTTTCCCACTCCTCCATTTTAACTATTTCAATGCCCACAGTTTTCGCCTTTGTCTTTGTATGGCTGGCATCAATGGCTTCTTTCGGGCCTTGCACCCTCTCAATCCTGCTTCCAAACATCTCTTCCTAACAGTTGATGTTGCTACCTCAATATTGTACTTTTCTTGCCATTCTCGCAGAAGCTGAGGAGAGGTGAGCTTTCGATTGGCAAGGGATGTTCTTATCAGTACTCTATCCTCCCTTTTAGTTGACTTTCTGGGCCGACCAGATCTGGGCCTGTCCTGGGTGATTCCAAGCTGCTTATGTTTCTGCAAAATTCTTAAGACTGTACTCTGATTACAGCCGACCTTCCTTGCGATCTGGGGGCCAGTATAACCCTCTTCATGTAGCACCACAACTCGCACACGATCCTCCGCTGGCAAAAATCTGAAGGCTCCCATCATAAAACTCTACAGTATGATTCACTAGATAGACCAACAGATAAAACAAACAAACAAAGCAGCAGGTGTGATGCAATATAATGCAATGTGATTGGCTGTCATATCCCGGTTATGATGGTCACAAGAACCTCATCTGTGATTGGCTAATTTTGGATCTGAAGCTGTACAATGTTTAGTTCTGCTTTCAATTCCCATATTGTTGCAATAATTTCAGGCAAAACTGCTTCAAAAGCTAAAAATATTACAGGGAAAGAATGCAAAATTGTATTCTGAACAAAACGATATATAATATGTCATATTAGCATCGAAAATATTAGACAGAAAACATTTAAAACTTGAAAAATCAATCAATTTATCCTATGTAGGACTTTTGAACACCACTGTATATATGTATTCACACAGTGGCTGCGGAAAGTATTCAGACCTCTTCAAATCTTTCACTCTGCTTCATTGCAGCCATTTGGTAAATTCAAAAAAGTTCATTTTTTTCCCATTAGATTACACTCTGTACCCCATCTTGACTGAAAAAAACAAATGTAGACATTTTTCCAAATTTATTAAGAAAGGAAAACTGAAATATCACATGGTCATAAGTATTCAGACCCTTTGCTTACAATTGAGTAGAAGAACCCTATGAGCTAGTACAGCCATGAGTCTTCTGGGAAATTATGCAACAAGGATTTGGGGATTCTCTGCCATTCTTCCTTGCAGATCCTCTCCAGTTCCGTCAGGTTGGATGGTGAAAGTTGGTGAACAGCCATTTTTAGGTCTCTCCAGAGATACTCAATTGGGTTTAGGTCAGGGCTCTGGCTGGGCCAGTCGAGAATAGTCACAGAATTGTTCTGAAGCCACTACTTTATTATTTTAAGTCCAAATAAAGAAAAATACGGGTGGCACAGCTTGTCCACAGCATAGAGTCTCCACCGATATAGACAGCGTGCTGATCAGACACAAAGAACCACAGCTATCGACCTCCTGACTCGGGTGCTCCTTTTACAAGAAAACCATACAGTCCATAGATGAGAAGAAATAAGGGCACTCACCAATCTTCACAGGATTCGATACTTTATTGACAAAATCTTCACATAAAAATCATGGCCGGAACCTACAGCGGTACAGCTTGTGTGAGCAGGGGAGCGTCTGGACGACGGCCGTTTCGCGCTGTGCCTGCGCTTCTACGGGTCCATCAGCGGTCAGGTGAGGCAGGGGAAATATAGCGCAGACAAAGCTGCACCTCCCCTCTTCAGCTGCCCGCCCCTCCCGCTCATAAAAACAATACATTTAAAAGCACATTTAAAAAACATAGATCAAATGCAAAATACATGAAAATACATGAAAGCGCCGAAATCGCAATATATTTGGCTTACAGTGAATGATGCAAGGTAACTTTTTTGCTAATTGTTGGGAGCTCTAATGCTGCTAATTATATAGTGAGATCTCATCTGCTGATGCAACTTTTACTATAGGAAGATGGATAAATCCACTCTATCATTAAACCCCAACGGACCCGTGGCATTGCTACGCATGATCCATCTGGCCTCACATTGTAGAAGCAAACCATCTAGATCTCCCCCTTTGGTAGGTAAATTAACCTTTTCAATACCAGCAAAGGTCATTGTATCCGCCCTCCCTCCATCTAAATTTATGCCACCAGTCTCTCCTGGCAATTTAGTGGATTTATTCGAGGCACAGGTTATCAAAGATGTTGAAGCACTCATTTATCAGAAACCTCAGAAAAATCTAACAGTTGACGAAAATAAAGCAATGCGAGACATTTGTTCTTGGGAGGACACAGTTGTAAGAGCCGCTGACAAAGGGGGTAAAATAGTGTTGCTCTCCAGATCCTATTATGTCGCCGAAGCTGAAAGACAGTTGTTGAACAACGAAATTTATTTACCATTAGCTAGTAGTCCGTTGGTAAAGTTCAAGACAGAATTAAGATCGCTTCTGAGAAGACATGTGGAAGCAGGAGTAATTACCCGTAGAAAAGCGGAGAGGTTGCTACCGGAGTACCCATCCAAACCCCACTGGTACCACATCCCTAAGGTGCACAAATCTGTTATTCATCCACCGGGTCGACCAATCGTGGCTGGGATAGGGTCGCTCACTGAGCCCCTGTCCCAGTTCATTGATTGGTTACTTCGACCTTTACTGAAAGATGTTCCAGCATATTTAAAGGATACCAAGTCCTTTTTAGAATGTATTCAAAATTTTGAATGGCAGGAACATTATTCTCTTGCCTCAATTGATGTAGAAAGCCTTTACACTAAAATTCCCCAAAAAATGGGGGTGGAGGCTATTAGACAAATTTTGTGCCCAACAGACAAAGGTCAAGAATTTATAAAATTTGTTTGTGAGAGTTTAGAATTTATTCTCACACATAATGCGTTTATGTTTTTGGATGATTGGTATATTCAACAGGTGGGCACTGCGATGGGTACTCCGGTAGCGTGTACTTTTGCTAATTTGTTTTTGGCTTTATTCGAAGAGAAATATGTTTACTCGGACAGCAATAGTTTTTTATGTCACATTAAACTCTATCAGAGATACATCGATGACATAGTGGTGATCTGGGACAACACAGAGGAAAAGTTTAATGAGTTTGTAAACCATCTGAATGTTAAAAATGAGATGAATATGGCGTTCACTTCGGTGTTTGGTGGACGCCGGTTGGAATTTTTGGACGTTCTTGTTGAGATCAAACATGATGGAATTTGTACGTCTTTGTTTCGCAAACCTGTCGCGGCAAACACAATGATGCATTTTAATAGTTTTCACCCAGGACATGTGAAAAAAGCATTGCCTCGCAGCCAATTTTTGAGGGTGAGTAAAGTTAATAACACTGAGGAGGGTTTTCTATCACAGTCTGAAGAGATGTTACATAGATTTGAGCAAAGGGGATATCCACGTAAGTTACTGGAAACAGTTAAAAATGAGGTCATTGATGAGAGAAAGATGGATAAAAAGCAGTCGTTATCTTGTCGCAAAAAGCAGACAGATAAGAGGTTCACCTTTTGCTTTGCGTTTAATAATATGGACCAGCAGATCAGATTGGCGATCAAAAAGAATTGGCACATTTTGGGTCGAGATAAAGACCTTATGGAGGTAGTAGCAAGAGGTCCGGTGATAGCAAATAGACGCAGTGTCAGGCTAAAGGACAGGTTGGTCCAAAATCGCATCAAGAAACAGGGCCAAAGTTGGTTAAATACAATGATACCGAAGGGAAATTTCAAGTGCGGTCATTGCTCGTTTTGTAAACAACATATGTTAGATCGAGTATTACATATAGGAGCACTAGAACATACGGTGAAGGATTTCATCACATGTCGAACAGATCACGTTGTATATGCGATCTTTTGCCCGTGCAGATATTTCTACATAGGGAAAACGATTAGACCGCTATATATTCGTTTTCGGGAACATTGCAGGTCTTTAGTAACAGGCAAAGGAGTGCCGCGGTTAATTACCCATATGAAAGAACAGCATGGAGGGAGGGCGGATACAATGACCTTTGCTGGTATTGAAAAGGTTAATTTACCTACCAAAGGGGGAGATCTAGATGGTTTGCTTCTACAATGTGAGGCCAGATGGATCATGCGTAGCAATGCCACGGGTCCGTTGGGGTTTAATGATAGAGTGGATTTATCCATCTTCCTATAGTAAAAGTTGCATCAGCAGATGAGATCTCACTATATAATTGGCAGCATTAGAGCTCCCAACAATTAGCAAAAAAGTTACCTTGCATCATTCACTGTAAGCCAAATATATTGCGATTTCGGCGCTTTCATGTATTTTCATGTATTTTGCATTTGATCTATGTTTTTTAAATGTGCTTTTAAATGTATTGTTTTTATGAGCGGGAGGGGCGGGCAGCTGAAGAGGGGAGGTGCAGCTTTGTCTGCGCTATATTTCCGCTGCCTCACCTGACCGCTGATGGACCCGTAGAAGCGCAGGCACAGCGCGAAACGGCCGTCGTCCAGACGCTCCCCTGCTCACACAAGCTGTACCGCTGTAGGTTCCGGCCATGATTTTTATGTGAAGATTTTGTCAATAAAGTATCGAATCCTGTGAAGATTGGTGAGTGCCCTTATTTCTTCTCATCTATGGACTTTATTATTTTAGTTTTGTGCTTAGAGTCATTGTCTTGTTGGAAGATGAGTTCCAGAGCCCTCTGTAAGAAGTTTTCATCCAGGAAATCTCTGTACTTGGCCACATTCTTATTTCCTTCAATGACAACCAGTCGTCCTGTCCGTGCAGCTGAAAAACACCCCCAGAACTTGATGCTGTAACCACCAAATTTAACTTTTCAATTGTATTGGGCAGGTGATTTGCAATGCCTGGGTTTCTCCACACATACTTCTTAGAATTATCACCAAAAAGGTCTATCTTCGTCTCATCAGACCAGAAAAACTTATTTCTCATAGTCTGGGAGTCCTTTATGTGTTTTTTTTTAGCAAACTGTATGAGGGCTTTCATATGGTGTGGGGGTGCTTTGCTAGTGACACCATGTTGTTAGCTTTTCATAGCTCGGTGACACAGGTCATAATGACCACCCTGGTAATTATCAGACCCGTGCGATGACGTCACAGGGAAACCGACCTGAAGGCAGAGGGAGCTCCCATCCTTCGGCCTCCTTCCTGAATGTTGCGATCACTCTTGATTAAATAATTGATCCACGTAGTTTAACATGCTTTATGTAAAATTATGTTTAGTTAAAATTTTTAAAACCGCTTGGCCTGGTACAGTTCACAAAATTTTTTGGGGGGGCAAAAAGCTGACTATTGTCATATATTCTGTAGAACTTGCTTTGTGTGAAATTTTTTGGTTTTGAAATAAAAAGCAAAAATCGCCTGCTACAGGTGTTCACTTTCAATAATTGTAATGAGGTCATTCAGTTCTTGCTTTCAAGAGTGTATAGATGACACTGCTTATAATGTTTGGCAGACTTTGCACTGTGCAAAACGTTTATAAGGGTAGAAATACCACAACTATACTTTGTTCACAATATTTGATTGAGGCACTACAGTTGGTGCCTTTAAGGATGTATGGTTGACCCTGCATTTAATTGTAGGTAGGATTTGCACTTGGTAAATAATCTTTATGAGTCTTTGAGTACCACTACATAACAATTTTACCACAATGTGTATGAGGCCCTCCTTTATGTCTAATACAGGGTTTATTCAAGTCTCTCTTCAATCAAATTTTGTCAGTTCTTGCTTCCTTCATAAATTACACTGAAATTTCCAATTTTTTTTATAAAAAATTAAGTTCTGATATACTTATTTAAAAATAAATACATTCTGGCTTAAATACAAGTCATTATACATGTAGGAATGTTTCTTAACTTTTTTTCCTGTAGATAAGTTTTTTTGATCTTGAATGTTTTATTGTCAGTCCTTAAAGTGGATTAGGCTACTTTCACACTTGCGTCGTGCACTGCACGTCGCTATTCCATGTTGCGGCGCACCGAAGCAAGCAGTGAAAGCGCCGCACAACGGGGGCAGCGGATGCATTTTTCCAGCGCATCCGCTGCCCCATTCTGAGGTGCGGGGAGGCGGGGGTGCAGTTCTGGCCGTGCATGCGCGGTCGGAAATGGCGGACACAGCGCAGCAAAAAAAGTTGCATGTAACGTTTTTTGCTGCCGGCGGTCCGCCACAACAGGGCGCAACCGTCGCACGACGGTTGCGACGTGTGTCAATGCGTTGCAATGTGTCACTAATGTTAGTCTATGGGGAAAAAATGCATCCTGCAGACAACTTTGCAGGATGCGTTTTTTTCCCCTAAACGACGCATTGCGACGTATTGAAAATGACGCTAGTGTGAAAGTAGCCTTAAACTGTGACACTATTGTTCTCAGCAGTGATATGTGAGTCAGATATGCTTCCAGGGGTCTTCCCCCATCCTGTTCATTTATATATTCAGCACTTTTTCCATCCATTTCAATATTTTTACTACCCCCCCAGACCTCTTTGTACGGTCTGCCGGAAAATTGCTCAGATTTCCCATTGACTCCCATTATACCTATTAGTCGAAACAAACATTCGAGCATTAGAAATTGCTTAGTTTGAGTAATGAGCATCCGTGCAGTATAATACTCTCTCATCTCTAGAAACCGAACATCATTATTGAGTCACATAATCATATTCGAGTGCAATGCCACTGATTATATACAACGATATATGGTGTGGCATGGATAATATTTTATACCTTCGTATTTAAGCAGATTATGACAAAGATGTTAAGGTGAATCAGGGCCTTATATAAAGTGATAGTGCAAAAATGGTATTAGTATAAAGTCTATACTAACTGCTGGATACAGAAGTATTTTGAGCATCCCACTCCTGAGTGGGATCCACCCAACACTATTTTCAGCTGTCACCTTCTATTAAATTCATTTGGGTTCCAAACTCCCACAAGTTGCGAAATGCATACTTTTTAAAGTTAAATATGCTGGGAGACTCGCAGTTCCTAATATTGCAAACTATCATCACTCAACCATGTTAAAATAAAGCTCGCCCAGGCTTACAGCTGACAGCCAAGTAAGCAAGTCCAAAATGGAGCATACTTTTAATTACTGTCATTCTTAATCTTAACTTTTCATTTCTCACATCCTTTCCTACCAACCCTTAATCATTCCACTTTACTGCTTTGGATCAAACATAATTTGCTGTCTCCACAAGTTTACCCCCATGAGAAATTGTTTTCTTCACTTTATTATTGGTATTGGAATTTCTTATTCCAATTCTGAGGATATTCTATAGGCTAGAGGGAGGGGTTTTGAACATAAATGACCAGTTTAAAGATGTGAAAATTATATATTTTCAGTAACTAAGACTTATATAATAACTCCAATGTATATAATATCTCAAATTTATGTTCTCAGAGCATTTCTTCTCTCGCAGTTATTAAAACATTTGCAGAACTATTAAACAATCTTTGTTGAGTGATTGGTCTAGAAAATTTCAAACTTCAAATATCAAAATCACATACTCACATCATAATTGGTCCTCACTAAGCTATTGATTGGGCATGCAAATCATCTCAATGTGTCTCACAACAAGAATCACATTTAAAACTGTCTTGGTGATATTTTATGCAATCTAAGCATCATAGAGTTTTTCTCTCAAATTCTGACTTTTGCTGAAGACACTGTGGAAGCCCTTCAACTCTTCTTCACATTTATTTGACAGTAATTTCAAACCTAACATAAAAAAAATTATATCTACATTATATTCACTTTCACCTGGGATGGTCTTCTACTTCTTGAAATTATACTTTCTCCACAGATACAGATATATTATTCAAATAAATAAGCATATGTTTTAAAATTTGAATTTGACTGTTTTGCAGAATTAGAAAAAATGGAACTTTAAAAGAATTGCGGTAAATAAATGCTGCGAATAGTAAAATTAAAATGCTTCTAATTGCCTAGAAAATATATATGGAAATGACTGTGAGTTCCCCTTAAAGTTAACTGAACATGTTTTGAGCTCAGTAATGCAAAAACAGCCTTTTTAATGTCCAAATATCTTCAACCTATCTGGTCAGGGATAACCAAATGCTAACCAGTGGTAACCAACAGCATATTTAAAAACACACTGCAGAATTAGACTGCAGACTTTTTACCCTACCTTAATTGTATAGTCAAAAAAGCATACCTTTTGGAGGGGCAGATGCATGCATTGCTGTTCACTGTATGGTGCAAACAGAACAAGTTGATCATTTTTCTTCCTCCCTCCAATGTTCATCACCTATACAATGTTTTGCTTTAGCAAAAATTTTAAATAAAAGTGTGATCATTGTTTGTAAACTCTTTTAACAAAATTAGACTATTTGACAAAAAACTTTATCCCTAAATAAGAAGGTCACTAAAGAGCAAAGTGACACAGTTAAACTCTGTGGTAGAGCAGGGAGACAAGTATTTTCTTTTGTAGGTCATAAGTTGCATAGTGGCATATTCACATTTAGGTCTTGTACATTTCCTGTTGCAATGACATCACCAGTTCAGTCAGTCCCGGACCTGCCATTGCCTGTCACTTGACTTGCTGTTGTTAGTTATGTACAGTTGAAACCACAAGTTTACAGACACTATTTAAAAAGATATGTATGTATGTTATTCTCAATGTCTGACATGAAATCAGAATAAATCTTTCCTGCTTTAGGTCAATTAGGATTACCATAATTATTAATATTTGTCAAATGCCATAATAAGGAGAGATTCAATGTTTTAAGGCATTTTTATCACTTAATATAAAGTCAAAAGTTTACATACACTAAATTATATACATTCATATTTAAATTATACACATACGCTAAATTATACACATACATAAATTACTATGCCTTTAGATAATTGTGGACTGCCCATATGATGATGTCTTGTGTTTGGTAGCTTCTGCTTTTTGGCAATATCTGAGTTAATTAGAGACACACCTGTGGATGTATTTTAAGGCATACCTGAAACACACACTGCTTCTTTGTGTATCATCATGGGAAAGTCTCAAAAAATCATCCAAGATATCAGGAAGAGAATTGTGGACTTGCACAAGTCTGGCTCATCCTTGGGTACAATTTCAAGATACATGAAGGTACGGTGCTCATCTGTACAAACAATTATACACAAGCATAAACAAGGTGGGAATGTCAAGCCATCATACGCTCAGGATTGAGATGGGTTTTGTGTCCTGGAGATGAATGTGCTTTGGTATGAAATGTGCATATCAACTCAAGGACAAAATCAAAAGACCTTGTAAAGATGATGGCAGAAGCTGGTAAGATTGTATCAATATCCACAGTGAAACAAGTACTGTATCAACATGGGCTGAAAGGCCATTTTGCCAGGAAGAAGACATTACTCCAAAAGAAACAAAAAACAGTCAGATTAATGTCTGCAAATAAACACAGGAACAAAGACCTTAATTTTTGAAGACATGTCCTCTGGTATGATGAAACTAAAATTGATATTTTTGGGCATAATAGCCATTTATGTTTGTGGAAAAAGGGAGAAGTTTGGAAGCCTAAGAACACCATTCCAGCTGTGAAACACAGGGGTGGCAGCATCATGTTGTGGGGTTATTTTGCTGCAGAAGGGACTCGCACACTTCACAAAATACATGGCATCATGACAAAAGAGGATTTTGTGGCAATGCTGAAGCAACATCTCAAGACATCAGCCAGGAAGTTAAAGCTTAGGTTGCAATGGGTCTTCCAAAAGGACAATGACCTGAAGCATTTTGCCAAAATGGTAACAAAGTGGCTTAAGGAGAACAAGGTCAATGTTTTGGAGTGGCCATCTCAAAACCCTTATCTCAATTATATTGACAATTTATGGGCAAAGCTGAAAAGGCAGGTGCGAGCAAGGTGACCTACAAACCTGGATCAGTTATACCAGTATTATCAGGTGGAATGGGCCCAAATTCCAACCAACTATTGTAAGAAGCTTGTGGATGGATAAGCCAAATGTTTGACCTAAGTCAGTTTTAGGCAATTGGTACCAAATACTTATGAAATGTATGCAAACTTTTGATTTTGCAGTAATAAAAATCTTTAATGATGTTGATATCAGGGTCCAGTTGGGGCCATACTATCACTTCCAGAATTCCTTCTTTATATTGAAAATAGTTCTCAATATATTTGCTGCATGATTGCCACTGTTGTCCTGGTGCAAAGTGCATTTGGAGCAAACCAGATGCCTCCCTGATGGTTTTACATGCTGAATAAGTAGCTGCCTGTACTTCTCAGCCTTTATCACATCAAGAAATGGGCAATATAGAGGGCTGTAGGTATAATGGTCAGCCAAGTAAGCATAGTACAGCAGATGAAAGACAAATCATGATTACTTCCTGTTAGGGTTGGCGGAACGCACCGATTATATTTATTAATGAGATAGGTGCGTTCACAACCCGGGATCCACCGTGCAGGAAAGAACCTGCTGCTAAGTAAGGCGGTGAAGTAAATTAGAATAAACGAACTCTGTTACTTCACAGAGCCCATAGTAAAGAGAATGATGTGCCCTGTTTAGCTCACAGGGAACACAGCTACTGAGTAGAGCTGACAGTGGTCATGCAGTCCCAACCAAACACGCTGCTCCTCTCCGGTGGATCCGGAATTCTAATGGCTATTAGCCAGCTCTGAATTCACTCATGAGAAACTCCTCGCCGGAGGTGCCAGCATTCTAGGGGCTTATTTCAGCCGGGTCCCTGACCACACACACGACCACAATGGCGCTGAGCTCGTACATGTTTGATACTAGCGCATGGCCGTGCGGTCATGAGAACCTTTTATCGTTGTAGCACCTACAGGACCTTCCAAGAAGAACCAATGGAAGTTGCTGCAGTACCTGAGCATGTGACCCTAGATCTCCACTGAGAGATCTTGCCCTGGGCATGCTCAGTGTGTGCAATGCAGGACTTAGCCCTAGCACCTACATGACCTTCCAAGAAGGACCAATGGAAGTTGCTGCAGTACCTGAGCATGTGACCCTAGATCTCCACTGAGATATCTTGCCCTGGGCATGCTCAGTGTGTGCAAAGCAAGGAATTTGTTAACACTTAAAAGGGGGCAATGAATTGCTATATCAGATTACATATATTTATATATATGTGTGTTCAAAACTATTTAGCGAACCCCAGTGCAAACAAATAAAGTGAGTGGAAACCACTCGCTTGAGCAGTAAAAACCAACCACCAGAGGTATAGACCCAATTTCAAGAAATTCGTAGCACGGATATACAAGCTATAAAACTATTACTTTATTTGCAGTAGTAACAACATATTTTTATGTGCACATGTTTGAAAGACATAAAAAACATATAATGAGTGACATAAATAAAATCACTAATCTATATAAAAACCTAAATAGATATAGGGTACACCATAAAAGGAAGTGTTACTCTCAGGACTCCAATTAGCAATCTATAAAATTAAGTGTGTGCCACAGGCTAAAAAAACGAGATGTAGAAGTATAATATAAACATGTAAAAGCAGTAAATATGGGGTTAAAATATATAACCCATAGTGTAAGCAACTACAATGGCTATACACCGTGCAAAAAGTGCAATGTGCAAATCATGAAGCAGAGAAATAAGGTGATAAGTGTAATATTAAATTGTATAAAAGGGGGGAAAATGGTGAGAGGGTAATATTAAGGAGTTCCTGTACCTTGAAGGTGTCACCAATCCAAACAATGCACACCCCGACGCGCGTTTCGGATACAGAATCCTTCGTCAGGCGTTAGCCATTGTACAGCCATTGTAGTTGCTTACACCATGGGTTATATATTTTAACCCCATATTTACTGCTTTTACACGTTTATATCATACTTCTACATCCTGTTTTTTAGCCTGTGGCACACTTAATTTTATAGATTGCTAATTGGAGTCCTGAGAGTAACCCTTCCTTTTATAGTGTAACCTATACCTATTTAGGTTTTTATATAGATTGGTGATTTTATTTATGCCACTCATTATATGTTTTTTATGTCTTTCAAACATGTGCACATACAAATATGTTGTTACTACTGCAAATAAAGTAATATTTTTATAACTTGTATATCCGTGCTACGAATTTCTTGAAATTGGGTCTATAGCTCTGGTGGTTGGTTTTTTCAGTGTGTGCAAAGCAGGACTTAGTCCCAGTAAAGCCCGCTCACCGCAGAACAGTGCAGGGTACAATAGTAAAGCCTGGAGAGGCAGCAGTAACCCTTTACACAGTATCAGATTCAGTGAGGCTCATCTGCGGCCGATGCAGAATGGGAGACCGCAGCAGACATGGTTCGAGATTCCCCCTGTGCAGCGGCGGGAACTTGACTCCTAACACTTCCCTTCAGAAGCAGAAAACCTCCAGCAATGCCATCAGCTCAAAACCAAGGTGAAGATAACTGAAATAGCAATATGCAGATTTTAATGGACTCAGTGAAAGGTCCCATAGCTGGATGTTCTAATGGACTGAAATGTGCAAGAAGGATGGGAAATTTTGCTAAATGAAATTTTCATTGCCCAATAGGTAACAATCCCTAAAGGAAGGAAGAATTTGTAGCATTTAAAGAGACAAGGATGGATGAACACAGAACTAATCAAATTGTAAAAGAGGAAAAAAAGAAATGGATTTCAAATAGAAAGAGGGAGGGGCATATCTAATTAATAATGTAATGCTGTTTGCAGGGAATGCAGAGCAAGCGTTAGAAGAACTAAAGAAAGTAATGAAGTGAGGCTTGCAACGGAGACCAAAAGCAGTAAAAAAGGATTTTGGTGGTATGTCAAAAGCAAAATAAAAGTCAAGGATGCTACAGGATATTTTCAGGATGAAAAGGATGAAGGGGTCAAAAATGATATTGAGGAGGCCAAACTTTTAAATTCCTATTTTCCATCTGTGTTCTCTAAGAAAGCAATTTTAACATCAACTGATCTTCACGGTGCCATTGAAGGAATAAAAGAATCCACACTATCCATAAACAGAGAGATAGTGAGGGAACACTTAGCTAATTTAAATGAATTTAAATCTCTTGGTCCAGATGAATTATGTCCTAGGGTACTGAAAGAGTAAGCAGGGTAACTTGCAGAACTACTAGCCAGAATCTTTGAAAAATCCTGGAGGACAGGAGAAGACCCAGAAGGTTTGAGTAAGGCAAATGTTTTCCATATGTTCAAAAAAGGAAAGTAGATGGAGCGAGGAAATTATAGGGCAGTGTGCATTGCTGCTATACCAGGAAATAAATTTGAACAAATTATTAAACAGCATTAGTACTTGGATAAGCATACAACACATAACCAGTACAAGCATAGGTTTGTAGCAAGCAAGTCATCCAAGACTAATCTAATTTCCTTCTATGATGGAATAACTGACTGGGTGGTTCAGGAGAATGTGGTAGATATATGATATATCTTGACTTCCGCAAAGCATTTACTGTATAAAGTATCTCATACAGTACAATCCTTATAGAAAAAATGACCAAGCATGGGACTGACAAGGCTACGGTTAGGTGGATTCATAACTGGCTTAGTGATCATACTTAAGCAATGGTAATAAATGGTTGCACATCCAATTGTAAGAGTGTTATAAGTGGGATATCACAAGGCTCTTTCCTGGACCCAGTGTTGTTCAACATTTTTATGTATGATCTAGATAAGGGAACCAACGGTAATCTAATCAAATTTACAGAGAATGCAAGGAGGGATAGATAACACTAGAGAAGACAGAGAAAGGATTCAGGTGAGTCTAGATAAATTTGAACAATGTACAGCAACTAATAGAATGGTATTTAACAGGGAGAAATGCAAGATTCTACATCTGGGAAAGAAAAACAAAAATTACATCTACAGAATGGGAGGAATAGAAATAAGCAAGCAGCATGTGTGAAAAAGACAAATAGATCACAGACCACACATGAATCAACAGTGTAATGCAGCAGCAAAAAAGGCAAACACAGTTCTAAGATGTATTAAGAGAACCAAAGTCTCGATCATGTGAGACAATCATCTCCTTCCGCGGCTCCTTGGTCAGGCCTCATCTGGAAAGCTGTGTCCAGTTCTGCATACATGCTAGCCACCTTAGGGAGAGACCCAAGTTGGGCTAAATGTAGCCAGACGAAAGAGACCGAAAAGCCCTCTACTTAAAGGAAATACATAGTGGATGCTTTCCTGAAACGGAAAGTACTTGCAAGCAGCATAATACAAAGAATAGCAGGTTTACCCAGAATCCTTTGCAGTAGGCGGAGCTATGCAAATCATCTCTTTCCACCCCTGTCTAATCCACAGCGCTTGGAATCGCCAAGCGTGCAATGCTGCGGATTAGTTTCTAAATTTACACAGCCAACCAATTCCTACCTGTGGACATGTGTTTCGGGCTTTAGGCCCTCATCAGCACAGGGCTGGAATTGGTTGGCTGTATGGAGTGGGGCTCGGTGAGCAAGCGATACATACATGCTAGCCACCTTAGGGAGAGACCCAAGTTGGGCTAAATGTAGCGGGACAAAACTAATCCGCAGCATTGCACGCTTGGCGATTCCAAGCGCTGTGGATTAGACAGAGGTGGAAAGAGATGATTTGCATAGCTCCGCCTACTGCAAAGGATTCTGGGTGAACCTGCTATTCTTTGTATTATGCTGCTTGCAAATACTTTCCGTTTCAGGAAAGCATCCACTATATATTTTCTTTAAGTAGAGGGCTTTTCGGTCTCTTTCGTCCCGCTACATTTAGCCCAACTTGGGTCTCTCCCTAAGGTGGCTAGCATGTATGTATCGCTTGCTCACCGAGCCCCACTCCATACAGCCAACCAATTCTAGCCCTGTGCTGATGAGGGCCTAAAGCCCGAAACACGTGTCCACAGGTAGGAATTGGTTGGCTGTGTAAATTTAGAAACTAATCCGCAGCATTGCACGCTTGGCGATTCCAAGCGCTGTGGAATAGACAGGGGTGGAAAGAGATGATTTGCATAGCTCCGCCTACTGCAAAGGATTCTGGGTAAACCTGCTATTCTTTGTATTATGCTGCTTGCAATTACTTTCCGTTTCAGGAAAGCATCCACTATGTGTGTCCAGTTCTGGACATTGAAAAACTGGAGTAAGTTCAGAGAAGAGCTACCAGAATGGTGAGTGGACTGCAATGTATGTCCTGCAAGGAAACATTGAAAAATCTGGGAATGTTTAGCTTTCAAAAAAGAAGGCGAAGTGGAGACTTAATAGCTGTCGACAAAAATCTGAAGGGATGTCACAGTGTAGAGGGATCATCCTTATTCTCATTTGCATATGGAAATACAAAAAGCAATGCAATGAAAATGAAAGCGAGAAGATACAGATTAAATATTAGATAAAACATTTTGACAGTGATGGTGATCATTGAGTGGAATTTGCTACCACAAGAGGAGGTGAGTTATCCTTCAATGGAAGGCTTCAAGCAGAGGCTGGACAGACATCTGTCTGAGATTCTTTAGTGAATCCTGCATTGAGCAGTAGGTTGTACACGATGACACTTGATGTCCCTTCTAACTCTAACATTCTATGATTCTATGATAAGCGCAATAGGTTTTTATCCAAGTAACAGCAGGGAGACAAAAAGCAATGGTACCCACCTGGTAATCTTGTGGTACCACAACTATCAAGTTTAAGACGGTTGCAGACCTAAAAATGATATAAACTAAAATGGAATGAAATGGTTAATTCTGTGCTTCCAACACATATATATATATATATATATATATATATATATATATATATATATATATATATATATATATATTCTTTGGGCACACCTTCTAGTTTAAAGATTTTTCTGTATTTTCTTGTCTATGAAAATTGTAAACTCACACTGAAGGCATCAAAACTATGAATTAACACATGTGGAATTACATACTTAACAAAAAAGTGTGGAACAACTGAAAATATGTCTTATATTCTAGGTTTTTCAAAGTAGCCACCTTTTGATTTGATGACTGCTTTGCACACTCTTGGCATTCTCTTGATGAGCTTCAAGAGGTATTCACTGGAAATGTCTTGCAACAATCTTGAAGGAGTTTCCAGAGATGCTTAGCACTTGTTGGCCCTTTTGCCATCACTCTGTGGTACAGCTCACCCCAAACCATCTCGATTGGGTTCAGGTCTGGTGACTGTGGAGGCCAGGTTATCTGGCGGAGCATCCCATCATTCAACTTCTTGATCAAATAGCCCTTACACTGTCTGGAGGTGTGTTTGGGGTCATTGTCCTGCTAAAAATAAATGATGGTCTAACTAAACGCAAACCAGATGGAATAGTATGCCGCTGCAAGATGCTGTGGTAGCCATGCTGGTTCAGTATGCCTTTCATTTTGAATAAATCCCCAACAGGGTCATCAGCAAAGCACCCCATACCATCATACCTCCTCCTCCCTGCTTCACGGTGGGAACCAAGGATGTAGAGTCCATCCGTTCACCTTTTCTGCATCACACAAAGACACGGTGGTTAGAACCAAATATCTCAAATTTGGACTCATCAGACCAAAGCACAGATTTCCACTGGTCTAATGTCCATCCCTTGTGTTCTTTAGCACTGACAAGTCTCTTCTGCTTGTTGCCTGTCCTTAGCAGTGGTTTCCTAGCAGCTATTTTGCCATGAAGGCCTGCTGCACAAAGTCTCCTCTTAACAGTTGATGTAGAGATGTGTCTGCTGCTAGAACTCTGTGTGGCATTGACCTGGTCTATAATCTGAGCGGCTGTTAACCTGCAATTTCTGAGGCTGATGACTCAGATAAACTTATATTCAGAAGCAGTGGTTACTCTTGGTCTTCCTTTCCTGGGGCGGTCCTCATGTGATCAAGTTTCTTTGTAGCGCTTGATGGTTTTTGCAACTGCACTTGGGGACACTTTCAAAGTTTTCCCAATTTTTCAGACTGACTGACCTTAATTTCTTAAATTAATGATGGCCACTCGTTTTTCTTTACTTAGCTGCTTTTTTCTTGCCATAATACAAATTCTAACAGTCTATTCAGTAGGACTATCAGCTGTGTATCCTCCAAACTTCTGCACAACGCAACTAATGGTCCCAACCCCATTTATAAGGCAAGAAATCCCACTTATTAAACCTGACAGGGCACACCTCTGAAGTGAAAACCATTCCCGGTGACTACCTTTTGAAGTTCATCAAGAGAATGCCAAGAGTGTGCAAAGCAGTCATCAAAGCAAAAGGTGGCTACTGTGAAGAACCTAGAATATAAGACAAATGTTCAGTTGTTTCACACTTTCTTGTTAAGTGTATAATTCCACATGTGTTAATTCATAGTTTTGATGCCTTCAGTGTGAATGTACAATTTTGTAGTCATGAAAATACTGAAAAATCTTTAAATGACAAGCTGTGTCCAAACTTTTGATCTGTACTGTATGTGTATATATATATGTATATATATATATATACTGTATATATATATATATACATATATATATATATATAAATACATATATATATATATGTATATATATATATATATATACATACACACACATGCTAATTGTTAGTTATTTAATCCCATAAAATTAATTTATGCCTATGTTTTTCCCACTTCACCAACTTAAACTATTTAGTGCTGATTAGAGTTGAGCGACTTTTACTTTTTTTAGGATCGAGTCGGGTTTTGCAAAACCCGACTTTCTCAAAAGTCAGGTCGGGTGAAATCCGCCGATTATTGCGAAAAGTCGGGGGCCGACCGAAACACGAAACCCAATGCAAGTCAAAGGGGAATCAAAGTCGGCAGTGAGTGGAGGACTGGAAAATACCTACAGTTTCCATTTTAATGCCAAAAACATAAATTCTTATTTCTTAAGCTGGTCAATCTTAATTTACTTTATAATAATAGTTAGGCATGAAAAACAGGGGATCATTTGGCTAAACTTGTGGGGGGGGTAAGGGTGGCTCAAGATTTTCGTGGGCCCAGGAAAAGCGGAATGAGTCACGGCAGTGGAGCAGGGAGAGGTAAGTATTTCAACTTTGCAAGTGCTGTGATCCTGAGCAAGCAGGGGGGCCCACTAGTTGGCACTGGCACAGGGCCCCTCATAGTAGGGTGGTGTGTTTGATGGCGGGCGGCGCCTCCCACTGCCAGAGACACTTTTGCATACTATGAAGGGCCCTGTGCCAGTGCCAACGAATATGCCCCCCACCTGATGAAGGAACCTGCACTTTCATCTGCACCATCCTCTTTGTCCCCGTGTAAGGGGGTATAGTATGCGGGAACAGGAACCTGACTTTCAGCAGGGTCAGATTCTGGCTGTGTAGAGTGCAAGGGGAATGTAGTGGTCTGGGTCAATGTACCAGCAGACTCATCTAGCAGTGGCTGGGCAATGGGCAGGGTGAGGAGGAAACACAGATATAGGCCCAAAATGAAAAAGTAGGCTAAAAGCAGTTCAAAATTAGTAACAGAACTAAACAGGCAGCATTGCTTTATTCAGTGGAGGACAACTGTAATGAGAGGCTGACACAGTTACTAGGCCCAAATAAGTACATAGGCTAAATGCAGTTCAAAATTGGTAAGAGGAGTACACAGGTGGCATAGATTTGCTCAGCGGAGGAGGACAACTGTAATGAGAGGCTTACACAGTTACTAGGCCCAAGTAAGTAAGTAGGCTAAATGCAGTTCAAAATTGGTAAGAGGAGTACACAGGTGGCATAGCTTAGTTCAGCGGAGGAGGACAACTGTAATGAGAGGCTCACACAGACTTAGTAGGCCTAAAATAAAAAAGTAGGCTAAATGCAGTTCAAAATTGGTAAGAGGAGTACACAGGCAGCATAGCTTTGCTCAGCGGAGGAGGATAACTGTAATGAGAGGCTCACACAGTTACTAGGCCCAAATAAGTAAGTAGGCTAAATGCATTTCAAAATTGGTAACAGGAGTACACAGGTGGCATTGCTTTGTTCAGCGGAGGTCAACTGTAATGAGAGGCTGACACAGTTACTAGGCCCAAGTAAGTAAGTAGGCTAAATGCAGTTCAAAATTGGTAAGAGGAGTACACAGGTGGCATAGCTTTGCTCATTGGAGGATGACAACTGTAATGAGAGGCTCACACAGTTACTAGGCCCAAATAAGTAAGTAGGCTAAATGCAGTTCAAAATTGGTAAAATGAGTACACAGGTGGCATTGCTTTGTTCAGTGGAGGACAACTGTAATGAGAGGCTGACACAGTTACTAGGCCCAAGTAAGTAAGTAGGTTAAATGCAGTTCAAAATTGGTAAGAGGAGTACACAGGCGGCATAGCTGTGCTCAGCGGAGGAGGACAACTGTAATGAGAGGCTCACACAGACTTAGTAGGCATAAAATAAAAAAGTTGGCTAAATGCAGTTCAAAATTGGTAACAGGAGTACACAGGTGGCATTGCTTTGTTCAGTGGAGGACAACTGTAATAAGCGGCTGACACAGTTAGTAGGCTAAAATAATAAAGTGGGCTAAATGTCAGCCAAAAAAATGTTCATAAATAAACTGGTGGCATAGCTAGATACAGGGGTGGGCTCCTCTGCTTAGTAGCAGACAGTGGTAGTTGGCGCAAAGTAATAACTGGTCTAAATGGAGGCCAGGGCCCCTGTATATTTTTATGATCATCTCTAATTGCAACAAATTTGTATTGGCAGTGCCATTGAATGATTTAACAGCACAGACTACACAGTGGTGCAGGGAGATGTAAGTTTTGCAAGTGATAGGCCACTGTTCGAGCTGGGGGGAGCACTCTATTGTGGGCAGTGGTACTGGCACAGGGCCCCTCATATTACGACGGTGTATCTGACGTTGGTTGTGCACCACCACCATCAGAGACACTTCAATGCACTGTGAGGGACCCTGTGCCAGTGCCGTCGCCCAAGAGTGGGCACACCCATCTGTCCAGGCAAACGGCACCCGCACGGGTGCTTGCGCCAAGTGGTGACCACAGCCCTGTGGGGGGAGTCAGCCCATTTACGGAGGTATATGGCCTATGGTGGACATTCAGCAGCTGCAAATGGAGGAGTTGGAGCAGTCAGTAAGAGGAGGCCATAAGCAAGACATTTTTCAGGCAAGCTATGTGTCAGCAGGGGAAGGTGAAGCAAAATAATTTGAAATCCATGATTGGTTCATTTTAATGAAGGTTAGATCATCAACACTGTTAAGGTTGGCGGAACGCATCGAATATATTTATTAAGTGAGATTGGTGCGTTCGCAACCCGGGATCCACCGTGTAGGAAAGAAACTGCTGCTAAGTTAATGGTGGCACTATATGGCGGTATGAACCAGCTCTGTTAGCTTCACAGAGCAGCCGAGAAGGCAAAGCTCTGTGCCCTGTTAGACTTTCACAGAGGCACAGGCTAACCACCCAATGAGAGCAGTCAGTGGTCATGCATGCACACAAAACTCGCCGGAGATGCCAGCATTCTAGGGGCTTATTTCAGCCGGGTCCCCGAACACACATAAACACAAACTCCTCGCTGGAGGTGCCAGCATTCTAGGGACTTATTTCAGCCGGGTCCCTGAACACATGCAAACACATGACCATACTGGCGCAAAGCACATAACATATGAAGATACTACTGCATGGCCGTGCGGCCATGCGAGCCTTAAATAGTTGCAGCACGTTCAGGACCTTTCAAAGAAGGACCAATGGAGTTGCTGCAGTACCTGAGCATGTGACCCTAGATATCCACTGAGAGATCTTGCCCTGGTCATGCTCAGTGTGTGCAAAGCAGAACTTAGTCCTAGCACCTTCAGGACCTTCCAAGAAGGACCAATGGAAGTCGCTGCAGTACCTGAGCATGTGACCCTAGATCTCCACTGAGAGATCCTGCCCTGGGCATTCTCAGTGTGTGCAAAGTAGGACTTAGTCCCAGAAAAGACTGCTCACCGTAGAACAGTGCAGGGTACAATAGCAGAGGCTGGAGAGGCAATAGTAACCCTTTGCACAGTACCAGTCTCAGCGAGACGCTGGGAGCGACGTCTCCACTGAGCAGGCTCCACTGCGGCCGAAGCAGAATGGGAGACCGCAGCAGACACGGATCGAGATTCCCCCTGTGCAGCAGAGGAAACTCGACTCCTAACAAACATTTCAGGTAGCCAGACGTGTCCTTTTTTCGGTCATTATTGAACCGGCAGCACTGAAGACTCTTTCTGATAGCACACTAGCAGCTGGGCAAGCGAGCTCCTGTAATGCATATTCTGCCAATGCAGGCCAGGTGTCTATTTTAGATGCCCAGTAATCAAAGGGGAATGACCTGTGAGGGAGAACATCGATAAGGGAGGAAAAATAGTTGGTAACCATACTTGACAAATGCTGTCTCCTGTCACTTTGAATCGATGCAGCAGTACCTGTCGTGTCTGCAGTCATTGCGAAATCACTCCACAACCGGGTCATAAAACCCTTCTGTCCAATGCCACTTCTGATTTGTGCACCTCTAACACCTCTGCCATGTTGCCCCCTACAGCTCGTGTGAGAACCATCACCGCCGCTGTGTGCTGGGAATGCCTGAATCAAACGGTCTACAAGAGTTACTTGTTTGGTAGCCAATATTTGCTCAAGGTTCTCATGTGGCATGATATTTTGTAATTTTCCTTTGTATCGTGGATCCACGAGGAAGGCTAGCCAGTAATCGTCATCGGTCATCATTTTGATAATGCGGGGGTTCATTTTTAGGATACACAAGCCATACTCTGCCATGTGGGCCAATGTTCCAGGTGTCAACTGCTTGTGCTGGGTTGAGGAGCACTTTCTTGCAAATCAACATCACTTGTGGCCCGCAAAAAGCCTATACCTGACCTTGCAATGCCACCAGTTTCTATTGCCCCCTAAGAAGCATCCTCCTCCCATAAATATTCATCCTCATCATCCCCCTCTTCCTCGTTGTCCCCCACCTCATCCAGGAGAGTTCCCTGAGCAGACATGGCTGATTGTCATCAAGGCTTCCCTCCTCCTCGGCTGCAGACGCCTGCTGCTTGATGTGCATCAAACTTTGCATCAGCAGACACAATAGTGGGATGCTCATGCTTATGATGGCGTCGTCTGCACTTACCAGACGTGTGCATTCCTCAAAACACTGAAGGACTTCACAGAGGTCTTGAAGCTTTGACCACTGCACACCAGACAACTCCATGTCTGCCATCCAACTGCCTGCCCATGTATGTGTATCCTCCCACAAATAAATGACAGCACGCCTCTGTTCGCACAACCTCTGAAGCATGTGCAGTGTGGAGTTCCACCTTGTTGCAATGTCGATTATTAGGCGGTGCTGGCGAAGATTCAGCGATCGCTGATTGTTCAGTATACGGCTGGAGTGCACCGGCGACCGGCGAATGTGCGAGCAAAGTCTTTGCACCTTCAAGAGCAGGGCAGGTAACTCCGAATAATTTTTCAGGAAGCACTGCACCACCAGGTTCAAGGTGTGAGCCAGGCAAGGTATATGTTTCAGTTCTGAAAGGGCTATGGCAGCAATAAAATCCCTTCCGTTATCACTGACTACCTTGCCTGCATCCAGATGTTCACTGCCCAGCCATGACTGAGTTTCTTGCTGCAAGTACTCGGCCAGTACTTCTACGGTGTGTCTGTTGTCACCCAAACACTTCATTTGTAGCACAGCCTGCTGACGCTTACCACTAGCTGTTCCATAATGGGACACCTCATGTGCAACACTGGCAGCTGCGGATGGAGTGGTTGTGTGACTGCGCTCTGTGGACTCTTTCACTTCTGAAGGAGGAGGAGGAGGGGTGGCGAACGCCTACAGCAAACTGTTTCCTATACCGTGGGTTAGGCAGAACTGTCCCCTGTGGACCCTGCATCCACCACATTAACCCAGTGCACCATGATGGACACGTAACGTCCCTGGCCATGCCTACTGGTCCATGCATCTGTTGTGAGGGGCATCTTTCTACTGACTGATTGCCTAAGTGCATGGACAATGTGGTCTTTGACATGCTGGTGGAAGGCTGGGATGGTTTTTCTCACAAAGAAGTGTCGACTGGGTAGGTCATAGCTTCGCTTTCAACCAACCGGTAGGGCATCATCTCTTAGTCTAGCAATGTGGGCGTTCAAACCCTGTGTACGCGGATGACAGGATGAGTACTTTCTTTTCCTAACGAGAGTCTCTTGTAGGGTGAGCTGGACTGGAGAGCTGCATACGGTGGAACTAGCGGGGGTGGTAGTGGACATGGCAGATTGAGAGTGTTGGTGATGGTATTCTTGATGTTGGCCTACCTACAGTGTTTCCTACCAAGAACCTTGTGATTCCCTGACTGCTTTGGCCTTGCGACGATACCTCCACATTTGCTGCTGGTGGTGTCCTAACCGGTGGGCTTACAGTGTTGCTGACTACCTTCATTCTGAGCAGGTGCACCAACGGTACTGGACGTTTGGTGCTTAGTCCAGGCTTGCAAGTCCATGCTGGTTAAATGTCTACGAATGCACATTGTATTTAAATTTAGGAGATTCTTCCCTCTGCTAAAGGTCTTTAAGCACTTCTTACAGATAACTTTGCACTGATCATTCGGATCTTGGTTAAAAAATTCCCACACTGCACTCTTCCTACTATGGATTACCTTTTCAGGCATTGTACGCTGTGCTACTTTCACCAGATGGCCACGCTGTCCTAAAACTGTTTTTGGTTTTAACAAACATTTTTGGCCAGATATGTGCCTGCCAGATGAAAGCTGTTGTGATGTAGATGGCTGCTGCGGATCATCCTCCCCCGCTTCTGAGCGACTGGCAGCGGCACCCTCTTCCCCAATGGCTGCCAATCTGGGTCAACAACTGTGTCATCTATCACCTCCTTTTCAATGTCATGTGCACCTTCCTCTGTGTCACCGTGTAAGGTGCTATAGCGTTCGTGACGGGGCACCATAGTCTCATCAGGGTCAGATTCTGGCTCAGTACACTGCGAGGGCAATGTAGTGATCTGAGTCAATTGAACAGCATAATAATCTAGCTGTGGCTGTGCATCTGTGCACTCCATGTCTGATTCATCTTTCAACAAATTCCCTCTCTAACGCAGGCACGGTATATGTAAAGAGCTTCATGGAGTAAACTGTAGTGTCGCCTGCCGCATCTTTCACTTTTGGTTTGGGTGAAGCACACAAGGAAGCGACTTGTTACTGACCGGGAGCATCCACTGACGACTCGCTGCTTTTAGATTTCGAACCTTCTGAAGAGGAGGCGAAAGAGCTAGAGGCTGAGTCAGCAAGGAAAGCCAAAACTTTTTCCTGCTGCTTTGGCTTTAAAAGCTGTTTTGCTATTCCCAGATAAGGGAGCCTTCGAGGCCTTGTGCAGCCAGACGATGACGCTGGCTCAACACCTCGAGCCTTTGGTGCTATTTTGGTTTTCCCACTACCAACAGATGCTCCACCACCACCAACACCATCAGTACCAGCTGGCAAAGACCGCCCACAGCCTCTTCCACCAGACTTCCTCATTTTTTGAAAAATCTAACCAAAATAACAACCGTTATATGGTACTGTGAAACAAGGTAGAGGGTGTTTATAAACTTGTGGAAAATTTAAATCTCCCTTTTTTTTTTGGGGGGGGGGGAGACTGCAACAAAACTCAGACGTAGTGTATTACACTACACAATGTAAGTGGCAGAACGTGGCTGGCTGATATACGACAAACTAACAGAACTGACGTAGATCCACTTAGTGCCAATTTAAATCTCCTTTTTTTGGGGGGGAGACTGCAGCAAAACTCAGGCCCAGTGTATTACACTACACAATGTAAGTGGCAGAACGTGGCTGGCTGATATACGACAAACTAACAGAACTGACGTAGATCCACTTTGTTAGGACTGGCGGAACGCACCAAGAGAGATGATATAGATGCGTTCGCAGTCCGAGGTCCACCGTGCAGGTGAAACCTGCTGCTAGAAAATGACAGACAATATGGCGGTATTCAAAAGTATACACGCGTGGGTTAAACCTCACCCAGCGTGAAGAAAGCGATCCTGTTGCGTCACAGGACCGCGGTACCGCACATAGAGCGCGAGCAAGTGGTCAGCGAACTAAACCCCAACAGGGATTATAGTCCGATTAGACCCTTGCTGGCACTACACCGCTACTGGGTGTGAAAGGAATTATATAATGAAGGCACCGAAGTGCGAACTGTGCCGTGCTGGCAGGCACCACTAAGCACCCAGACGTGGGTCAGGAAGCGCACACTGGCGCGTGGCACCGCACTGGCGGTCACAGCAGTAGACGCTGACACGTGTGTGACACGTTGAGTGATAAGTCGGGCACTAGATAGCAGCCATACTCCATACGCGAACAATCATACAATAGGGTAGGGGTATTTAAAGAACGACTTGCACTCACAACAAACACACGTATTAAATTGTACACTAGCGCATGGCCGTGCGGTCATGCGCAGTTTATATAGTTGCAGGACAGGAAGCGGCCACAGAAACTTTGCCCTTCCAAGACCTGCCAAGAGGACCAATAGAATGCGCTGCAGAGTCTGAGCACATGACCCTCGATCTCCAACGGGAGATCTTGCCCTGGGCATGCTCAGTGTGCGCAGACAAGGACTTAGTCCCAGAGAAGTCCACTCGCTGCTGACCAGTATAGGCTTTACAGGCAGAAGCTGGAGAAGCTGCAGTAACTCTTCTCACAGAGTCAGACTGAGCGAGACGCTGGGATCGACGTCCCTGCTGAGCAGGCTCCACTGCGGCTGGAGGAGAATGGGAGACCGCAGCGGAGACGGATCGAGATTCCCCCTGTGCAGCAGAGGAAACTCGACTCCTAACATTACCCCCCCTCCTTGGGCCTCGCTACATTCGAAGGCAGCAATGAGCTGTGGGGCCCGAATGTTTTCAGCAGGCTCCCATGACCTGTTCTCTGGACCATAACCCTTCCAATCCACCAGATAGAACTTTTTGCCGCAAACCACCTTACACCCCAAAATAGCGTTCACCTCGTAATCGTCCGTAGACGAACCCGATGTCCCGGCAGATGACTCGGAAAACCGGGACATGTATATGGGTTTCAAGAGGGACACATGAAAGGTGTTGGTGATACCCAAGCGTGGAGGAAGAGCCAGGCGGTAGACCACAGGATTAACCTGTTCGAGAACCTTGAAGGGACCCAAGTAGCGAAGCGCAAACTTAGTGGACTCAACTCGCAGCCTGATGTTACGGGCGGAGAGCCACACCAAGTCGCCAGGAGCAAAGGTCGGAGCGGGGCGCCGATGAACATCGGCGGAGGACCTCATTCTCTCCTTGGAAGCCCGAATGGCATCCTGAGTGCGATCCCAAATGTCCCGTGCCTCCACAGCCCAGTCTGCCACCCTGGAATCGGCGGAAGACACGGGCATGGGCACAGGTACCCACGGATGCTGACCATAGTTAAGGAGGAATGGGGTCTGTCCAGTGGAATCAGCTACAGCATTGTTAAGAGCAAACTCCGCCCACGGTAGCAAAGATGCCCAGTCATCTTGTTTAGCAGAGACAAAATGTCGCAGATATGTGACCAAGGTCTGGTTGGCTCTCTCCACCAACCAATTCGTCTCGGGATGATATGCCGAAGAGAGATTCAACTCGATGCTGAAAAGGCGACAAAGCTCTCTCCAGAACCGAGACGCAAACTGGGGACCCCGGTCACTGACAATTTTGTCTGGCATACCGTGAAGACGGAAGATGTGTTTAACAAACAATGCTGCCAAGGCCCATACAGAAGGTAGCCGGGGAAGCGGCACCAAATGCTCCATTTTAGAAAAATGGTCGGTGATAACCCAAATGACAGTACAGCCACGTGACTTGGGCAAACCCACCACAAAGTCCATCCCGACCATCTCCCAGGGCCTGTCTGCCACCGGCAGAGGGTATAACAACCCAGCTGGCCGTTGACGGAGAGACTTATTTTTGGCACAAGAGACACATGCCCGAACGTAGTCTCCAACGTCACGAACCATATGTGGCCACCAATACATTCTCGCCAACAACTCAGATGTCCTCTTTGCCCCAAAGTGTCCACCCACTCTGGACGAATGAGCCCACGAGAGAACCTCCGGACGCAAATTGATGGGGACAAAAGTCTTGCCCAGAGGCACAGACTCAAGCGAAACCGGAGCTACGGTTCTCAGACTCTCTGAAGGGACAATGAGCCGAGGCTCGTCCTCCTCCTCCTCAGTTGACACCAGGGAGCGAGAGAGAGCGTCAGCACGAATGTTCTTCTCCCCGGCGAGATAATGTAGAGTGAAGTGGAACCGGGAGAAAAACAAGGACCATCTGGCTTGACGAGAATTCAGCCGCTGGGCTGTCTGTAAATAGACCAAATTCTTGTGGTCCGTGAAGACTTGGAATGGGAACCGAGCACCCTCCAAGAGATGTCTCCATTCCGAAAAGGCCAACTTCATTGCCAGCAACTCCCTATCCCCGATGGAGTAATTTCTCTCCGCTGGTGGGAAGGTTTTTGAGAAGAAGAAGCATGGATGCTTCCGACCTTGAGCATCCTTTTGATAGAGGACTGCTCCTGCACCAACGGAAGAGGCATCCACCTCCATTAGGAATGGCTTATCCACATCGGGACGATGCAAGATGGGAGCGCTAGCAAAGTGGGACTTAATAGAAGTGAAGGCCTTGGAGACCTCTTCGGACCATGATTTAGGATTCGCTCCCTTCTTGGTGAGGGATACCAAGGGAGCTACCAGGGTTGAGAAGTGGGGGATGAACTGACGATAGTAATTTATGAACCCCATAAAGCGCTGCACCGCTTTCAGAGAATGGGGTTCCTGCCAGTCCATCACTGCCTGTAGTTTGGCAGGATCCATAGCCAATCCCTGGGCCGAGATGATGTAGCCCAGGAAAGGTAAAGACTCCTGCTCAAACATACACTTCTCCAATTTGGCATAGAGGAAGTTTGCCCGTAGGAGGTCGAAGACTTTGCAAACATCTCTCCGGTGGGAGTCAATATCTGGAGAGTAGATAAGAATAACATCCAGATAGACTACGACCGAGGTGGAAAGCATATCCCGGAAGATATCGTTCACAAAGTCTTGGAAAACGGCTGGGGCATTACAGAGCCCGAAGGGCATCACCAGATATTCATAGTGCCCATCCCTGGTGTTAAAGGCCGTCTTCCATTCGTCCCCCTCACGGATGCGAATCAGGTTGTAAGCACCCCGCAAATCTAATTTGGTAAATACCCTTGCTCCCCGAAGTCTATCGAATAACTCAGATATCAAGGGCAAAGGATACTTATTCTTAACGGTGATGGCGTTAAGACCCCTGTAGTCTATGCATGGGCTCAATTCCCCATTCTTCTTCTGCACGAAGAAGAACCCTGCCCCAGCAGGTGACACTGACTTCCTAATGAATCCTCTTGCCAGATTTTCCTGGATGTACTGTGACATTGCCTCCGTCTCCGGGAGAGATAGCGGATAAACTCGACCCCGGGGAGGCTCAGCACCAGGCAAGAGATCAATAGGACAGTCATAGGGGCGATGAGGCGGAAGTACCTCCGCCGCCTTTTTGGAGAACACGTCTGCATAAGACCAATACTGCTTGGGGAGAGAGGATAGATCTGCGGGTACCTCAGTAGTAGCAACCTGAATGCACTCCCTCTGACACCTACCCCCACAAGATTCACCCCAACCCAGAATTCTGCCTGAGGACCACTCGATATGAGGAGAGTGGTACCGTAGCCAAGGTATTCCCAACAGGACCTCATCAATTCCTTCCGGAATGACGAGCAGAGAAATTATCTCCTGATGAGATGGCGACATGGACAGAGTAAAAGGGATGGTCTGGTGTGTTATCTGTGAGGGCAATGTCGACCCATTCACCACTCGCACCGTTACTGGTTGAGCAAGCATAACCAGGGGTATTGCGTGACGTTGGGCAAAGGCAGAAGACATAAAATTGCCCTCCGCCCCAGAATCCACGCAGAGCTCTACCGAGTGGGAGAATGAGCCAATAGTAATTGTCCCCTTAAAGGACAACTTAGAGGCAAACGTCGCCGTGTCTAGTGTACCTCCACCTACTACCACTAGACGCTGACGTTTCCTCGACCGCTGAGGACATCTGGTGGCTAGATGTCCTGACTGCTGGCAAACATGACAGACCCTGAGTGCACAAGCGGTCCGGGACTTAGATCCTGCTTGTGACACTTCCCTGGCCTCATGTGACTCAGGAACCAGGACCGGAAATTCCAGAGGTTTGGCGAAAGTAGGAGCCAGCCGAAACCTCTGCCTACACTGGGCTCGCTCTAACCTCCGCTCGTTAAAACGGAGGTCAATTCGAGTGGAGACAGTTATTAACTCCTCCAGTGTGTCAGGAATCTCCCTAGTGGCCAGAGCGTCCTTTACGTGGTCAGCCAATCCCCTCCAAAATATGGGGATAAGAGCTTTATCCGACCAATCCAGCTCAGATGCTAAGGTGCGGAATTGGACGGCAAAATGACTGACCAAGGACTCACCCTGAGTTAATGCCAGCAATTGGAGCGCAGTATCATGGGTGACTTGAGGTCCTAAAAAGACCTGTTTCAGAGGGCTCAGAAACAGCGGAGCACTCTGCACCACATGATCGCCACGCTCCCACAGCGGCGTAGCCCATTCCAACGCCCTGTCCGACAATAGAGACAGAATAAATCCCACCTTAGCCCGCTCTGTGGGAAAACGTGTAGCCAGGAGCTCGAGGTGAATAGAGCACTGACTCACAAATCCCCTACAAAACTTGCTATCACCAGAAAATTTTTCTGGCAGCGGGAGGCGAGATAATGTCGGAACAGGGGTGGCAATGGACATAGTAGCTGCAGCCATGCTGGCAGCCTGTACAGCTACTGCAGTAACATCCACAGCCGAGGTCGCGCTCTCGAGAGCCGCCAACCTACCCTCCAGCTGCTGGATATGCCGCAGAGATTGCTGTTTGTCTGTCATCACTAGCCAGACCCTGGCGCTAGTGTAATGTTAGGACTGGCGGAACGCACCAAGAGAGATGATATAGATGTGTTCGCAGTCCGGGGTCCACCGTGCAGGTGAAACCTGCTGCTAGGAAATGACAGACAATATGGCGGTATTCAAAAGTATACACGCGTGGGTTAAACCTCACCCAGCGTGAAGAAAGCGATCCTGTTGCGTCACAGGACCGCGGTACCGCACATAGAGCGCGAGCAAGTGGTCAGCGAACTAGACCCCAACAGGGATTGTAGTCCGATTAGACCCTTGCTGGCACTACACCGCTACTTGGTGTGAATGGAATTATATAATTAAGGCACCGAAGTGCGAACTGTGCCGTGCTGGCAGGCACCACTAAGCACCCAGACGTGGGTCAGGAAGCGCACACTGGCGCGTGGCACTGCACTGGCGGTCACAGCAGTAGACGCTGACACGTGTGTGACACGTTGAGTGATAAGTCGGGCACTAGATAGCAGCCATACTCCATACGCGAACAATCATACAATAGGGTAGGGGTTAGGGTTGAGCGAAACGGGTCGTTCATTTTCAAAAGTCGCCGACTTTTGGCAAAGTCGGGTTTCATGAAACCCGATCCGACCCCTGTGCGGGGTCGGCCATGCGGTACGCGACTTTCGCGCCAAAGTCGCGTTTCAATGACGCGAAAAGCGCCATTTCTCAGCCAATGAAGGTAAACGCAGAGTGTGGGCAGCGTGATGACATAGGTCCTGGTCCCCACCATCTTAGAGAAGGGCATTGCAGTGATTGGCTTGCTGTCTGCGGCGTCACAGGGGCTATAAAGGGGAGTTCCCGCCGACCGCCATGTTACTGCTGCTGATCTGAGCTTAGGGAGAGGTTGCTGCCGCTTCGTCAGAAGCAGGGATAGCGTTAGGCAGGGTCCATTAACCACCAAACCGCTTGTGCTGTAGCGATTTCCACTGCCCAACACCACCTTCGGTGTGCAGGGACAGTGGAAGCTACATTTTTTTTTTCCCCCTCAGCGCTGTAGCTCATTGGGCTGCCCTAGAAGGCTCCCTGATAGCTGCATTGCTGTGTGTACGCCGCTGTGCAAACCAACTGCTTTTTTCAAAGCACAAATCCTCTTGTTCCTTCCTTTCTGCACAGCTATCTTTTTGGTTTGTACACACTTTTTATTTAATTTGTGCATCAGTCCACTCCTTATTGCTGCCTGCCATACCTGGCTGAGATTACTGCAGGGAGATAGTAATTGAAGGACACTCCCTGATTTTTTTTTTTTTTTGTGGGAGATTAAGATTGACATTTCTGCTAGAGTGCCATCCCTGTCTGTGTCATCTCTCACTCAGTGGGCCATAGAAAGCCTATTTATTTTTTTGCTTGATTTGGGTTATAAAATCTACCTGAAAAAATCACTACATCAATCAGTGGGAGAAAAATATTGACCTCAGGGCTTGTGTGCCACTCTTGACTCCTGTGTGCATCATCACTCACTCAGTGGGCCATAGAAAGCCTATTTATTTTTTTGCTTGAGTTTGGTTCTAAAATCTACCTGAAAAAATCACTACATCAATCAGTGGGAGAAAAATATTGGCCTCAGGGCTTGTGTGCCACTCCTGACTCCTGTGTGCATCATCACTCACTCAGTGGGCCATAGAAAGCCCATTTTTTTTTTTTGCTTTATTTGGGTTCTAAATTCTACCTGAAAAAATCAATAAATCAATCAGTGGGAGATTAATATTGGCCTTTGGGCTTGTGTGCCAGTTCTAAGCGTGCCATCTCTCTCTCTCAGATAGTGGGCCATAGAAAGCCTATTTATTTATTTATTTTTTTTATTGGGTTTATAAATTTTCCCTGGAAAAAAAAAAAAAGTGGGAGATTAATATTGGCCTCTGGGCTTGTGTGCCAGTCCTGAGCGTGCCATCTCTCTCACAAATAGTGGGCCATAGAAAGCCTATTTATTTTTTTGGTTGATTTGGGTTCATAATTCTACCTGAAAAAATCAATAAATCAATCAGTGGGAGATTAATATTGGCCTTTGGGCTTGTGTGCCAGTCCTAAGCGTGCCATCTCTCTCTGTCTCTCAGATAGTGGGCCATAGAAAGCCTATTTATTATTTTTTTTATTGGGTTTATAAATTTTCCCTGGAACAAAAAAAAAAAAGTGGGAGATAAATATTGGCCTCTGGGCTTGTGTGCCACTCCTGACTCCTGTGTGCATCATCTCTCACTCAGTGGGCCATAGAAAGCCTTTTTTGTTTTATTTGTTTTCTAAATTCTCCCTGAAAAAATCATTTTATTTTCTTTGGTTTCTAAATTCTTCCTGAAAAAATCATTTTATTCTATTTTTTTTTTCCTAAAGTCTCCCTGAAAAAAAAAACAAAAAAAACAAATCAGTGGGAGATTAATATTGCCCTTTCTGCTTGTGTGCCAGTCTTGACTCCAGGGTGTGCCATCTCTCTCTCTCTCTCCAATTGTGGGCCATAGAAAGCCTGTTATTTTTTTAGCTTGATTTGGGTTCCAAAATCTACCTGAAAAAATCACTACATCAATCAGTGGGAGATAAATATTGGCCTCTGGGCTTGTGTGCCACTCCTGACTCCTGTGTGCGTCATCTCTCACTCAGTGGGCCATAGAAAGCCTTTTTTTGTTTTATTTGTTTTCTAAATTCTCCCTGAAAAAATCATTTTATTTTATTTGGTTTCTAAATTCTTCCTGAAAAAATCATTTTATTCTATTTTTTTTTTCCTAAAGTCTCCCTGAAAAAAAAAAAAAAAAAAACAAATCAGTGGGAGATTAATATTGCCTTTTCTGCTTGTGTGCCAGTCTTGACTCCTGGGTGTGCCATCTCTCTCTCTCTCTCCAATTGTGGGCCATAGAAAGCCTATTATTTTTTTTAGCTTGATTTGGGTTCCAAAATCTACCTGAAAAAATCACTACATCAATCAGTGGGAGATAAATATTGGCCTCTGGGCTTGTGTGCCTCTCCTGACTCCTGTGTGCGTCATCTCTCACTCAGTGGGCCATAGAAAGCCTTTTTTTGTTTTATTTGTTTTCTAAATTCTCCCTGAAAAAATCATTTTATTTTCTTTGGTTTCTAAATTCTTCCTGAAAAAATCATTTTATTCTATTTTTTTTTTCCTAAAGTCTTCCTGAAAAAAAAAAAAACAAAAAACAAATCAGTGGGAGATTAATATTGCCCTTTCTGCTTGTGTGCCAGTCTTGACTCCTGGGTGTGCCATCTCTCTCTCTCTCTCCAATTGTGGGCCATAGAAAGCCTATTTTTTTTTAGCTTGATTTGAGTTCCAAAATCTACCTGAAAAAATCACTACATCAATCAGTGGGAGATAAATATTGGCCTCTGGGCTTGTGTGCCACTCCTGACTCCTGTGTGCGTCATCTCTCACTCAGTGGGCCATAGAAAGCCTTTTTTTGTTTTATTTGTTTTCTAAATTCTCCCTGAAAAATTCATTTTATTTTATTTGGTTTCTAAATTCTTCCTGAAAAAAATCATTTTATTCTATTTTTTTTTTCCTAAAGTCTCCCTGAAAAAAAAAACAAAAAACAAATCAGTGGGAGATTAATATTGCCCTTTCTGCTTGTGTGCCAGTCTTGACTCCTGGGTGTGCCATCTCTCTCTCTCTCTCCAATTGTGGGCCATAGAAAGCCTATTATTTTTTTTAGCTTGATTTGGGTTCCAAAATCTACCTGAAAAAATCACTACATCAATCAGTGGGAGATAAATATTGGCCTCTGGGCTTGTGTGCCACTCCTGACTCCTGTGTGCGTCATCTCTCACTCAGTGGGCCATAGAAAGCCTTTTTTTGTTTTATTTGTTTTCTAAATTCTCCCTGAAAAAATCATTTTATTTGGTTTCTAAATTCTTCCTGAAAAAATCATTTTATTCTATTATTTTTTTTTCCTAAAGTCTCCCTTAAAAAAAAAAAAAAAATCAAATCAGTGGGAGATTAATATTTACATTTGTGCTTCAGTGACAGTCCTGCGTGTGTGGCATCTCTCTCATTTGTTGCCACCAACAACAGAGTGTGTAACATTGTGCCTGATTTTCGTTGTGGTCTCACTCACCTGTAAAGGGGTAGCTAAATCATACTGAAGTTATAGCTCACCGTGTAATTTGTGTGACAGCAACAAATACCGTTAGTTTGTTTACGTTTTTAAAACAATGAGGAAGTATGGTGGAAGAGGTCGTGGCCGGGGGCGTTCATTGTCAGCTGGTAATGAGGGTAGTGGTAGTGGTGGAGCATCAGCTGGTCGTGGGAAAAAAAATATTGCACCTAAGTCTGGAGCTGTGGAGCCAGGTTCGTCGTCTGGCTACACAAGGCCTCGAACGCTCCCTTTTCTGGGAGTAGGAAAACCGCTTTTAAAGCCGGAGCAGCAAGAGCAAGTTTTGGCTTATCTTGCTGACTCAGCCTCTAGCTCTTTTGCCTCCTCTCATGAAACTGGTAAATGTCAAAGCAGCGCGTCGTTAGTGGATGTTCACGGTCAGGGACAAGTCGCTTCCTTGTCCTCTTCAGCAAAAACAACAACAGAGAAGAATGCAGCAGGTGACACAACGGGTTACTCCATGGAGCTCTTTACACATACCGTCCCTGGCTTAGAAAGTGAAGCAGTTAACAGTCCATGCCCATTACAAGTTGAATCTGACATGGAGTGCACTGATGCACAGCCACAGCCAGACTACTATGCTGGTCCTTTGACTCAGACCACAACATTGCCCTCGCAGAGTGCTGATCAAGAATCAGACCCTGATGAGACTATGTTGCCCCATCACGAACGCTATACCACCGACCGACACGGTGACACAGACGAAGTTGCACACGAGCTACAAGAAGAGGTAATAGATGACCCAGTTCTTGACCCCGATTGGCAGCCATTGGGGGAACAGGGTGCAGGCGTCAGCAGTTCTGAAGCGGAGGAGGAGGGGCCGCAGCAGGCATCAACATCGCAACAGGTTCCATCTGCCGGGCCCGTATCTTGCCCAAAACGCATGGCAAAGCCAAAACCTGATGGAGGACAGCGTGGCCATCCGGTTAAAGCTCAGTCTGCAATGCTTGAAAAGGTATCCGATGCTAGAAAGAGTGCAGTCTGGCATTTTTTTAAACAACATCCAATTGATCAGCGCAAAGTCATCTGTCAAAAATGTTCAACTACCTTAAGCAGAGGACAGAATCTGAAAAGTCTCAATACAAGTTGCATGCATAGACATTTAACCACCATGCATTTGCAAGCCTGGACTAACTACCAAACGTCCCTTAAGGTTGTAGCACCCTCGGCCAAAGAAGCTAGTCAGCAACGCAACATCCCTTCCGGCAGTGTAGGGCCACCATTTTCCGCACCACCTGCAGTATCTGTTCAGGTTTCTTTGCCAGGCCAAAGCAGTCAGGGTCAGGGAATCACCAGTTTCGTAGTAGGAAACACTGCATCTAGGGCACCGGTGGCAACAATACCATCTCCCACCGTCTCTCAGTCTGCCATGTCCACCGGCACCCCCGCTAGTTCCACGATCTCCAGCTCTCCAGTCCAGCTCACCCTACATGAGACTATGGTTAGAAAAAGGAAGTACTTAGCCTCGCATCCGCGTACACAGGGTTTGAACGCACACATAGCTAGACTAATCTCGTTAGAGATGATGCCCTACCGGTTAGTTGAAAGCAAAGCTTTCAAAGCCCTGATGGACTACGCTGTACCACGCTACGAGCTACCCAGTCGACACTTTTTTTCCAGAAAAGCCATCCCAGCCCTCCACCAGCATGTTAAAGAGCGCATCGTCCATGCACTCAGGCAATCTGTGAGCACAAAGGTGCACCTGACAACAGATGCATGGACCAGTAGGCATGGCCAGGGACGTTACGTGTCCATCACGGCACACTGGGTAAATGTGGTGGATGCAGGGTCCACAGGGGACAGCAAGTTTGGGACAGTTCTGCCTAGCCCACGGTCTAGGAAACAATTGGCTGTAGCCGTTCGCACCCCCTCCTCCTCCTCTTCGTCCTCCTGCAGAAGCGAGAGCTCGTCCACAGACCGCAGTCGCACAACCACTCCATCCACAGCTGCCACTGTTGCACACCAGGTCTCCCATTATGGGGCAGTGTTATGTTTGCTAATAACAGGTGTTGTGAAGGCAATCCAGAAACACAGTGTGCTTAGCGATCAGAGCGCACACAGTGATCTGACAAATACCCAAAAATACAAGAACGAGCTCTGAGACGTGAAACTCTGTAGACTGCACACCTGATCCTATCCTAAACACAACTAAAAGCGGCTGTGGATTGCGCCTAACAACTACCTAGGCAACTCGGCACAGCCTAAGAAACTAGCTAGCCTGAAGATAGAAAAATAGGCCTGACTTGCCCCAGAGAAATTCCCCAAAGGAAAAGGCAGCCCCCCACATATAATGACTGTGAGTAAGATGAAAAGACAAAACGTAGGGATGAAATAGATTCAGCAAAGTGGGGCCCGATATTCTAGGACAGAGCGAGGACAGTAAAGCGAACTTTGCAGTCTACAAAAAACCCTAAAGCAAAACCACGCAAAGGGGGCAAAAAAAACCCACCGTGCCGAACTAATGGCACGGCGGTACACCCTTTGCGTCTCAGAGCTTCCAGCAAAACAAAAGACAAGCTGGACAGAAAAAAAGCAACAAAAAAGCAAAAAGCACTTAGCTATACAGAGCAGCAGGTGACAGGAACAATCAGGAGAAGCTCAGATCCAACACTGAAACATTGACAAGGAGCAAGGATAGCAGCATCAGGCGGAGTTAAGTAATGAAGCAGTTAACGAGCTCACCAGAACACCTGAGGGAGGAAGCTCAGAAGCTGCAGTACCACTTGTGACCACAGGAGTGAATTCAGCCACAGAATTCACAACAGTACCCCCCCCTTGAGGAGGGGTCACCGAACCCTCACCAGAGCCCCCAGGCCGACCAGGATGAGCCGCATGAAAGGCACGAACAAGATCGGAAGCATGAACATCAGAGGCAAAAACCCAGGAATTATCTTCCTGAGCATAACCCTTCCATTTAACCAGATACTGGAGTTTCCGTCTAGATACACGAGAATCCAAAATCTTCTCCACAATATACTCCAATTCCCCCTCCACCAAAACCGGGGCAGGAGGCTCAACAGATGGAACCATAGGTGCCACGTATCTCCGCAACAACGACCTATGGAATACATTATGTATGGAAAAGGAGTCTGGGAGGGTCAAACGAAAAGACACAGGATTGAGAACCTCAGAAATCCTATACGGACCAATAAAACGAGGTTTAAATTTAGGAGAGGAAACCTTCATAGGAATATGACGAGAAGATAACCAAACCAGATCCCCAACACGAAGTCGGGGACCCACACGGTGTCTGCGATTAGCGAAAAGTTGAGCTTTCTCCTGGGACAAGATCAAATTGTCCACTACCTGAGTCCAGATCTGCTGCAACCTATCCACCACAGAATCCACACCAGGACAGTCCGAAGACTCAACCTGTCCTGAAGAGAAACGAGGATGGAACCCAGAATTGCAAAAAAATGGAGAAACCAAGGTAGCCGAGCTGGCCCGATTATTAAGGGCGAACTCAGCCAACGGCAAAAAGGACACCCAATCATCCTGGTCTGCAGAAACAAAACATCTCAGATATGTTTCCAAGGTCTGATTGGTTCGTTCGGTCTGGCCATTAGTCTGAGGATGGAAAGCCGAGGAAAAAGATAGGTCAATGCCCATCCTACCACAAAAGGCTCGCCAAAACCTTGAAACAAACTGGGAACCTCTGTCAGAAACAATATTCTCAGGAATGCCATGCAACCGAACCACATGCTGAAAGAACAAAGGTACCAAATCAGAGGAGGAAGGCAATTTAGCCAAGGGCACCAGATGGACCATTTTAGAAAAGCGATCACAGACCACCCAAATGACTGACATCTTTTGAGAAACGGGAAGGTCAGAAATGAAATCCATCGAAATATGTGTCCAAGGCCTCTTTGGGACCGGCAAGGGCAAAAGCAACCCACTGGCACGAGAACAGCAGGGCTTAGCCCTAGCACAAATCCCACAGGACTGCACAAAAGTACGTACATCCCGTGACAGAGATGGCCACCAGAAGGATCTAGCCACTAACTCTCTGGTACCAAAGATTCCAGGATGACCAGCCAACACCGAACAATGAAGTTCAGAGATAAGTTTATTAGTCCACCTATCAGGGACGAACAGTTTCTCTGCTGGACAACGATCAGGTTTATTCGCCTGAAATTTTTGCAGCACCCGCCGCAAATCAGGGGAGATGGCAGACACAATGACTCCTTCCTTGAGGATACCCGCTGGCTCAGATAAACCCGGAGAGTCGGGCACAAAACTCCTAGACAGAGCATCCGCCTTCACATTTTTAGAGCCCGGAAGGTACGAAATCACAAAGTCGAAGCGGGCAAAAAATAACGACCAACGGGCCTGTCTAGGATTCAAGCGCTTGGCAGACTCGAGATAAGTCAAGTTCTTATAATCAGTCAATACCACCACGCGATGCTTAGCTCCTTCAAGCCAATGACGCCACTCCTCGAATGCCCACTTCATGGCCAGCAACTCTCGATTGCCCACATCATAATTACGCTCAGCGGGCGAAAACTTCCTGGAAAAGAAAGCACATGGTTTCATCACTGAGCAATCAGAACCTCTCTGTGACAAAACCGCCCCTGCTCCAATCTCAGAAGCATCAACCTCGACCTGGAACGGAAGAGAAACATCTGGCTGACACAACACAGGGGCAGAACAAAAACGACGCTTCAACTCCTGAAAAGCTTCCACAGCAGCAGAAGACCAATTAACCAAATCAGCACCCTTCTTGGTCAAATCGGTCAATGGTTTGGCAATGCTAGAAAAATTACAGATGAAGCGACGATAAAAATTAGCAAAGCCCAGGAACTTTTGCAGACTTTTCAGAGATGTCGGCTGAATCCAATCCTGGATGGCTTGGACCTTAACTGGATCCATCTCGATAGTAGAAGGGGTAAAGATGAACCCCAAAAATGAAACTTTCTGCACACCGAAGAGACACTTTGATCCCTTCACAAACAAAGAGTTAGCACGCAGGACCTGAAAAACCATTCTGACCTGCTTCACATGAGACTCCCAATCATCTGAGAAGATCAAAATGTCATCCAAGTAAACAATCAGGAATTTATCCAGATACTCACGGAAGATGTCATGCATAAAAGACTGAAACACAGATGGAGCATTGGCAAGTCCGAACGGCATCACTAGATACTCAAAATGACCCTCTGGCGTATTGAATGCAGTTTTCCATTCATCTCCTTGCCTGATTCTCACCAGATTATACGCACCACGAAGATCTATCTTAGTGAACCAACTAGCCCCCTTAATCCGAGCAAACAAGTCAGATAACAATGGCAAGGGATACTGAAATTTAACAGTGATCTTATTAAGAAGGCGGTAATCAATACACGGTCTCAGCGAACCATCCTTCTTGGCTACAAAGAAGAACCCTGCTCCCAGTGGTGATGACGATGGGCGAATATGTCCCTTCTCCAGGGATTCCTTCACATAACTGCGCATAGCGGCGTGTTCGGGCACGGATAAATTAAATAATCGACCTTTAGAGAATTTACTACCAGGAATCAAATTGATAGCACAATCACAATCCCTATGCGGAGGTAGAGCATCGGACTTGGGCTCTTCAAATACATCCTGATAATCAGACAAGAACTCTGGGACCTCAGAAGGGGTGGATGACGAAATCGACAAAAATGGAACATCACCATGTACCCCCTGACAACCCCAGCTGGATACCGACATGGAATTCCAATCCAATACTGGATTATGGGTTTGTAGCCATGGCAACCCCAACACGACCACATCATGCAGATTATGCAACACCAGAAAGCGAATAACTTCCTGATGTGCAGGAGCCATGCACATGGTCAGCTGGGCCCAGTATTGAGGTTTATTCTTGGCCAAAGGTGTAGCATCAATTCCTCTCAATGGAATAGGACACCGCAAAGGCTCGAAGAAAAACCCACAACGTTTAGCATAATCCAAATCCATAAGATTCAGGGCAGCGCCCGAATCCACAAATGCCATGACAGAAAACGACGACAAAGAGCATATCAAGGTAATGGACAGAAGGAATTTGGACTGTACAGTACCAATGATGGCAGACCTAGCGGACCGCCTAGTGCGCTTAGGACAATCAGAAATAGCATGAGTGGAATCACCACAGTAGAAACACAGACCATTCAGACGTCTGTATTCCTGCCGTTCAACTCTAGTCATAGTCCTATCGCACTGCATAGGCTCAGGTTTAACCTCAGGCAGTACCGCCAAATGGTGCACAGATTTACGCTCGCGCAAGCGTCGACCGATCTGAATGGCCAAAGACAAAGACTCATTCAAACCAGCAGGCATAGGAAATCCCACCATGACATCCTTAAGAGCCTCAGAGAGACCCTTTCTGAACAAAGCTGCCAGCGCAGATTCATTCCACTGAGTGAGTACTGACCATTTCCTAAATTTCTGACAATATACTTCTATATCATCCTGACCCTGGCACAAAGCCAGCAAATTTTTCTCAGCCTGATCCACTGAATTAGGCTCATCGTACAGCAATCCGAGCGCCAGGAAAAACGCATCGACACTACTCAATGCAGGGTCTCCTGGCGCAAGAGAAAATGCCCAGTCTTGAGGGTCGCCGCACAAAAAAGAAATAATAATCAAAACCTGTTGAATAGGATTACCAGAAGAATGAGGTTTCAAGGCCAGAAATAGCTTACAATTATTTTTGAAACTTGGAAACTTAGTTCTATCTCCAAAAAACAAATCAGGAATAGGAATTCTTGGTTCTAACATAGATTTCTGATCAATAGTATCTTGAATTTTTTGTACATTTATAACGAGATTATCCATTGAAGAGCACAGACCCTGAATATCCATGTCCACACCTGTGTCCAGAATCACCCAAATGTCTAGGGGAAAAAAAAAATGAACACAGAGCAGAAAAAAAAAAAAAAAATGATGTCAGAACTTTTTCTTTCCCTCTATTGAGAATCATTAGTTGGCTCCTTGTACTGTTATGTTTGCTAATAACAGGTGTTATGAAGGCAATCCAGAAACACAGTGTGCTTAGCGATCAGAGCGCACACAGTGATCTGACAAATACCCAAAAATACAAGAACGAGCTCTGAGACGTGAAACTCTGTAGACTGCACACCTGATCCTATCCTAAACACAACTAAAAGCGGCTGTGGATTGCACCTAACAACTACCTAGGCAACTCGGCACAGCCTAAGAAACTAGCTAGCCTGAAGATAGAAAAATAGGCCTGACTTGCCCCAGAGAAATTCCCCAAAGGAAAAGGCAGCCCCCCACATATAATGACTGTGAGTAAGATGAAAAGACAAAACGTAGGGATGAAATAGATTCAGCAAAGTGGGGCCCGATATTCTAGGACAGAGCGAGGACAGTAAAGCGAACTTTGCAGTCTACAAAAAACCCTAAAGCAAAACCACGCAAAGGGGGCAAAAAAAACCCACCGTGCCGAACTAATGGCACGGCGGTACACCCTTTGCGTCTCAGAGCTTCCAGCAAAACAAAAGACAAGCTGGACAGAAAAAAAGCAACAAAAAAGCAAAAAGCACTTAGCTATACAGAGCAGCAGGTGACAGGAACAATCAGGAGAAGCTCAGATCCAACACTGAAACATTGACAAGGAGCAAGGATAGCAGCATCAGGCGGAGTTAAGTAATGAAGCAGTTAACGAGCTCACCAGAACACCTGAGGGAGGAAGCTCAGAAGCTGCAGTACCACTTGTGACCACAGGAGTGAATTCAGCCACAGAATTCACAACAGGGCAGCTACTGGCAAACGTCAGCAGGCTGTATTGGCTATGAAGTGTTTGGGCGACAACAGACACACCGCGGAAGTTCTGTCCGAGTTCTTGCAGAAAGAAACGCAGTCGTGGCTGGCCACTGTAGATCTTGAGGCAGGCAAGGTAGTGAGTGATAACGGAAGGAATTTCATGGCTGCCATCTCCCTTTCCCAACTGAAACACATTCCTTGCCTGGCTCACACCTTAAACCTGGTGGTGCAGTGCTTCCTGAAAAGTTATCCGGGGTTATCCGACCTGCTCCTCAAAGTGCGTGGACTTTGCTCACATATCCGCCGTTCGCCCGTACACTCCAGCCGTATGCAGACCTATCAGCGTTCTTTGAACCTTCCCCAGCATCGCCTAATCATAGACGTTGCAACAAGGTGGAACTCAACACTGCACATGCTTCAGAGACTGTTGTGAACAGAGGCGGGCTGTTATGTTTTTGTGGGAGGATACACATACACGGGCAGGCAGTAGGATGGCAGACATGGAGTTGTCAGGTGTGCAGTGGTCGAAGATTCAAGACATGTGTCAAGTCCTTCAGTGTTTTGAGGAATGCACATGGCTGGTTAGTGCAGACAACGCCATAATAAGCATGAGCATCCCCCTAATGCGTCTGCTGATGCAAAGTTTGACGCACATAAAGGATCAGGCGTCTGCAGCTGAGGAAGAGGAAAGCCTTGATGACAGTCAGCCATTGTCTGGCCAGGGCAGTGTACAGGACGAGGTAGCGGGCGAAGAGGAGGAGGAGGACGAGGAGGATGATGGGGATGATTATATTTTTAATGAGGAAGCTTTTCCGGGGCCACTGGAAATTGGTGGCGCGGCAAGGCCGGGTTCTGGTTTTTTGAGGGACACAAGTGACGTGAATTTGCCTGAAACTGCCCCTCAACCAAGCACAACCGCAGATTTGAGAACTGGAACTTTGGCCCACATGGCGGATTATGCCTTACGTATCCTCAAAAGGGACACACGCATAACTAAAATGATGAATGATGACGATTACTGGTTGGCCTGCCTCCTTGATCCTCGCTATAAAGGCAAATTGCAAAATATAATGCCACATGAGAACTTGGAACTAATATTAGCAACCAAACAATCAACTCTTGTTGACCATTTGCTTCTGGCATTCCCTGCACACAGCGCCCGTGATCGTTCTCACACGAGCTGCAGGGGCCAGCAGACCAGAGGAGTTAGAGGGGCAGAAATCAGAAGTGGCATTGGCCAGAGGGGTTTTCTGACCAGGTTGTGGAGTGATTTTGCTATGACCGCAGACAGGACAGGTACTGCAGCATCAATTCAAAGTGACAGGAGACAACATTTGTCCAGTATGGTTACAAACTATTTTTCATCCCTTATCGATGTTCTCCCTCAACCGTCATTCCCATTTGATTACTGGGCATCAAAATTAGACACCTGGCCAGAATTGGCAGAATATGCATTGCAGGAGCTTGCTTGCCCGGCAGCTAGTGTCCTATCAGAAAGAGTATTCAGTGCTGCAGGTTCAATACTAACAGAAAAAAGGACTCGTCTGGCTACCCAAAATGTAGATGATCTAACCTTCATTAAAATGAACCACAACTGGATTTCGAAATCTTTTGCCCCACCTTGCCCGGCTGACACCTAGCTTTCCTATGAAAAGGTCTTGCCTGTGGACTATTCTGAATGCCTTTTCCAATCTCGTAATTTTCTGCACCTGATTGTCCAGCATACGACATGTTTACACCTCACTAAATGGCCAAACTCCCCACACGGGGCCGTGGTATCGACACTTGGCGACAGCACCCGTGAGAGTGCAGTTTGTCTGAAGAGGTGGGTGAGCCCACTTTTGGTCGACGGCACTGCCACTGGGTCCCTCCTAGTACAATAAAGTGTCTCTGGCGGTGGTGGTGCGCACCCAACGTCAGACACACCGTTGTAATATGAGGGGCCCTGGGCCTGTACCGCCGGCCACAAGACAGTTTCCCCCCACCCCAGCTCAAACAGTGCTCTACCACTTGCAAAATTATCTCACAGCTCCACCAATGTTTAGTCTATGCGCTGACATCCTTCAATGCCTGCCACTGACAATACCATTGTATTGACATTTTTGTTATGTTAGGCCTTCGATGCCTGTCTGTGGTCACTCCTTCCACTAGGCCTCCACTGACCACACCACTGCTGCCCGTGTACCCCTGTAACCAATTTAAAATTGCCTACAGCCATGTGTTATTATTTTAGGCCTTCGATGCCTGTCTGCGGTGACTCCTTCCACTAGGCCTCCACTGATCACACCACTGCTGCTCATGTACCCCTGGAACCAATTTAAAATTGCCTACAGCCATGTGTTATTATTTTAGGCCTTCGATGCCTGTCTGCGGTGACTCCTTCCACTAGGCCTCCACTGACCACACCACTGCTGCCCGTGTACCCCTGGAACCAATTTAAAATTGCCTACAGCCATGTGTTATTATTTTAGGCCTTCGATGCCTGTCTGCGGTCACTCCTTCCACTAGGCCTCCACTGACCACACCACTGCTGCCCGTGTACCCCTGGAACCAATTTAAAATTGCCTACAGCCATGTGTTATTATTTTAGGCCTTCGATGCCTGTCTGCAGTCACTCCTTCCACTAGGCCTCCACTGACCACACCACTGCTGCCCGTGTACCCCCGGAACCAATTTAAAACTGCCTACAGCCATGTGTTATTATTTTAGGCCTTCGATGCCTGTCTGTGGTCACTCCTTCCACTAGGCCTCCACTGACCACACCACTGCTGCCCGTGTACCCCTGGAACCAATTTAAAATTGCCTACAGCCATGTGTTATTATTTTAGGCCTTCGATGCCTGTCTGCGGTCACTCCTTCCACTAGGCCTCCACTGACCACACCACTGCTGCCCGTGTACCCCTGTAACCAATTTAAAATTGCCTACAGCCATGTGTTATTATTTTAGACCTTCGATGCCTGTCTGCGGTGACTCCTTCCACTAGGCCTCCACTGACCACACCACTGCTGCCCGTGTACCCCTGGAACCAATTTAAAATTGCCTACAGCCATGTGTTATTATTTTAGGCCTTCGATGCCTGTCTGTGGTCACTCCTTCCACTAGGCCTCCACTGACCACACCACTGCTGCCCGTGTACCCCTGGAACCAATTTAAAATTGCCTACAGCCATGTGTTATTATTTTAGGCCTTCGATGCCTGTCTGTGGTCACTCCTTCCACTAGGCCTCCACTGACCACACCACTGCTGCCCGTGTACCCCTGGAACCAACATCAGAAAATATAAAAATAAGTATTTTGCTTATAAAAAAGAAAATACTGGAGAGATATCAAATGCAGACATTTTAACATTAAAAACAAACACATACAACAAAAATCTGGTACAGTACTAAAAATGGCCACCAGCTACAATAACTTTCTCCTGCAAGTAGTTAACTGAAAGGTTTTTTCAATTTTAAACACAGATATGGCATCCACCGAGTGTTGTCCTGTCGCGTCTTCTTTATATTATTGCCAAGAAGATGCAAAACAATGAAAATAATAAAATCATTATTTACCAAAAAAATAGAGTAAGTCAAAACCACATTGCAAATAAACATTCATTACACATAAAGAAGCAGGGCACGTCCGAGGGTGAGTATATACCTAATAAGAATATAATCACCCTCGGACGCGCCCTGCTTCTTTCCGACAGCCTTCCTTCCTAAGAATCAGCCCTTCCGTGGTGTAGAGAGAGGGTTTGTTACACTCCAAGGTGTTCCCCAGGTTGCCTTTCCTGAGCTTCGATCTTCCGGCTCTCGTTTAGTAGTTGTTGGAAACTACGCTGCATTGGGCCTACAAATTGGGTATGGGGTGTAGAGAGATGGTGTGTTCCACTCCAAGGTGTTCCCCAGGTTGCCTTTCCTGAGCTTCGATCTTCCGGCTCTCGTTTAGTAGTTGTTGGAAACTACGCTGCATTAGGCCTACAAATTGGGTATGGGGTGTAGAGAGATGGTGTGTTCCACTGTAGAGAGATGGTGTGTTCCACTCCAAGGTGTTCCCCAGGTTTCCTCTCCATTGCTTCGATCTTCCGGCTCTCGTTTAGTAGTTGTTGGAAACTACGCTGCATTAGGCCTACAAATTGGGTATGGGGTGTAGAGAGATGGTGTGTTACACTCCAAGGTGTTCCCCAGGTTTCCTCTCCATTGCTTCGATCTTCCGGCTCTCGTTTAGTAGTTGTTGGAAACTACGCTGCATTAGGCCTACAAATTGGGTATGGGGTGTAGAGAGATGGTGTGTTACACTCCAAGGTGTTCCCCAGGTTTCCTCTCCATTGCTTCGATCTTCCGGCTCTCGTTTAGTAGTTGTTGGAAACTACGCTGCATTAGGCCTACAAATTGGGTATGGGGTGTAGAGAGATGGTGTGTTCCACTGTAGAGAGATGGTGTGTTCCACTCCAAGGTGTTCCCCAGGTTTCCTCGCCAATGCTTCGATCATCATGCTCTCGTTTAGTAGTTGTTGGAAACTACGCTGCATTAGGCCTACAAATTGGGTATGGGGTGTAGAGAGATGGTGTGTTCCACTCCAAGGTGTTCTCCAGGTTGCCTTTCCTGAACTTCTATCTTCAGGCTCTCATTAAATTGTGGTTAAACGGAACAACTGCATTTGGCGTACTAGTTGGTTTGGGGCCTACTATCGGTGTCTGCCGCTCCTTGCTGTTCTCCTGGTTTCCTGTCCTGAAATTCCGTTTTCAGGTGCTCGTTAAGTAGTTGTTAATGTTAGACTGCATTTGGCCTACTAGTTGGGTTGGGGACTACTATCGGTGTCTGCCACTCCTTGCTGTTCTCCTCCACTGAACAAAGCTGTGCCGCCTGTTTACTACTGTTGCCAATTTTGAACTGCATTTCGACTACTTACTGATTTGGGCCTACTCTCTGTGTCAGCCTCTCATTCCAGTTGTCCTCCACTGCAATGCCCCCTGATTAGTCCTGTGTTACCAATTTTGAACTGCATTTAGCCCACTTTATTCTTTGGGCCTATATCTGTGTTTCCTCCTCATCCTGCCCATTGCCCAGCCAGTGATAGATGAGTCTGCTGGTACATTGACCCATAACGCAACATTTCCCGTGCACGCTACACTGCAAGATTGTGACCCTGCTGAAAGTCAGGTCCCCCTTCCCGCATACCATACCACCTTACACGGGGACAAACAGGAAGGTGCAGATGAAAGTGCAGGTTCCTTCATCAGGTGGGGGGAGGAATACTAGTTGGCGACGTCACTGGCACAGGGCCTCTCATGGTACGCAAAAGTGTTGCTGCCGGTGGGAGGCGCCCCCGCCGTGCAAACACACCGCTGTACTTTGAGGGGCCCTGTGCCAGTGCCAATGCCAACGAGTGGGCCCCCCTGCTTGCTCAGGTTCACAGCACTTGCAAAGTTGAAATACTTACCTCTCCCTGCTCCACTGCCGTGACGTGGTCCAGATTTCCTGGGCCCACTAATTACTTGAACCAGCCCTACCCACCACAACTTTAGCCAAATGACCCCCAATTTCAAATGCCTTCCAATTATTATAAGGTAAATTACGCTTGACAAGCTTCATTAAGAAGAATGGATGGTTTTGACATTAAAATGGGCACTCTAGGTGTTTTCCTGGCCCCCACTCACTGCCGACTATGCTGCCCCATTGACTTGCATTGGGTTTCGTGTTTCGGTCGATCCCGACTTTACGTCATAATCGGCCGATTTCACTCGACCCGACTTTTGAGATAGTCGGGTTTCGCGAAACCCGGCTCGACTCTAAAAATGTCAAGGTCGCTCAACTCTAGTAGGGGTATTTAAAGAACGACTTGCACTCACAACAAACACACGTATTAAATTGTACACTAGCGCATGGCCGTGCGGTCATGCGCAGTTTATATAGTTGCAGGACAGGAAGCTGCCACAGAAACTTTGCCCTTCCAAGACCTGCCAAGAGGACCAATAGAATGCGCTGCAGAGTCTGAGCACATGACCCTCGATCTCCAACGGGAGATCTTGCCCTGGGCATGCTCAGTGTGCGCAGACAAGGACTTAGTCCCAGAGAAGTCCACTCGCTGCTGACCAGTATAGGCTTTACAGGCAGAAGCTGGAGAAGCAGCAGTAACTCTTCTCACAGAGTCAGACTGAGCGAGACGCTGGGATCGACGTCCCTGCTGAGCAGGCTCCACTGCGGCTGGAGGAGATTGGGAGACCGCAGCGGAGACGGATCGAGATTCCCCCTGTGCAGCAGAAGAAACTCGACTCCTAACACACTTAGTGCCAATTTAAATCTCCCTTTTTTGGGGGGGAGACTGCAACAAACTCAGGCCCAGTGTATTACACTACACAATGTAAGTGGCAGAACGTGGCTGGAAGATATATCAAAAAATACAAGGGCTGTAGTACAATTTCAATCTCCCTACAATGATCTCAGGACAAGTAAGGCAGCAATAATAAGGACTGCTGCACACAAAAGTGTGGACAAATAAACAAGAGAACTGTGCAGAAAGGAGCAACAGGATTTTTGCTTTTAAAAAAGCTTTTAAAAAAGCAGTTGGTTTGCACAGCGGCATACAAACAGCAATGCAGCTATCAGGGAGCCTTGTAAGGCAGCCTAATAAGCTACAGCGCTGATGAACAAAAATATAAACTCCACTGTCCTTGCAAATAAAAGGTGGTGTTGGACATTGGAAATCGCTACAGCACAAGCAGTTTAGGTTCATCTTCCCTCCCTAACTATATCTCTTCTTCTGATGCAGCTGCAGCAACCTCTCCCTATGCTAAGATCGGCTGAAGTAAGATGGCGGTCGGCGTGCACGCCCCTTTATATCCCCTGTGATGCTGCAGAAGGCAAGCCAATCACTGTAATGCCCTTCTCTAAGATGGTGAGGACCGAGACCTATGTCATCACGCTGCCCACACTCTGCATCCTCCTTCATTGGATGAGAAATTATGCTGAAAACATCATACGAAACGCGCCTTTGGCGCGCTGATCGCCGACCTCATGGCCGATCCCACACTAGGACCGGGTCGGGTTTCACAATTTTTCAATTTGTCCGATCCGTTTCGCTCAACCCTAGTGCTGATGCATCACACAAATCAGATTACAAAAATAATTAAATGCAGGTTGTAATGTAAAAAAGGTTAAAAAAAGGGGGTGAATACTTTTGCAGGCCAACAATATAATAATAATAGGCAATCAGATGATTGCTGAACTAAGGAAATTATTTAAAATTAAGCTTTTTAAGATTACAATAAAAGCAATTTGATCCATTGTCTTTTTATCTATTCAAAATAAAGAATTAAAACTATAAAATAAACTTAATTTTGTCCCTCCTGCCACATCTGTAAATGTCTGAATTATAAAAAGTATAAAATTAATTTACCAGTATGCTAAACACTATAAAGAGTAAAAAAAAATATAGAATTGTGTTTTTTTCTGTCTTCATACCTTCCTTAAAATACAATAAAAGTATCATGTGAACCCTTAAATTGGCACCAATTAAACCTTCAGATCACCGTATAAAAAACAAGCTCTCAAACAGTGGTATTCTCCAAGAATCATACTGACCCGCTGAATCATGTTTATAAGTCATTTTTACCAAACAATAAATATTATAAAAATAAAACTCTCAAAAGATTACTGGAATTTCATGCATAATTTGAATAAAATACTTTATGGAGATATACAAGGGCACCTATGAGGGTATAAAAGGGCTGCGGAAACCCCATTTACATGCTTTAAAACAGTGTTTCTCAACTCCAGTCCTCAAGACTCACCAACAGGTCATGTTTTCAGGATTTCCTTAGTATTGCATAGCTGATGGAATTAATGCTTGATCAGGTGATGAAATTATCACCTGTGCCATATTAAGAATATCCTGAAAACTTGACCTTTTGGTGGGTCTTGACTGGAGTTGAGAAACACTGCTTTAAAAGGTGATAGACATGATTTATAAAGTATACAACTGGTGAAGGATTCCTGCTAAACTTCACTTTCCATTTCTCAACCTAAACCTCCAGTTTACATAAATCCCTCAGTAATATTAAATTATCCCCTCAAAATTGATAAAGTTTCAGAGTTTAGTATCATCTGCAAATTTAGAAATTTTATTCTGCATGCCCTCCATGAGGTCATCAGTAAATATGTTGAAAAGACAAGGATCCAGTAGAGACCCCTTTGGTGCCCCACTTCCAACTGTGACCCAATCTATGTGTATTCCATTAATATCCAGTTTCCTTAACAGAACTTGTTGTAAACCCAATTACTTAAATATGCTCCTAATCCTTTTGATGTAATTTTAGGCATTATGATTTATGTACTGAGCCTTGTAGAATGCTGATGTAGCGTTCAAACACTTCACACTTGTATCACCTCAAAGCATTGTCTATCTGTGAACCAAACAATAACTTGAAATTCCTAAGAACTCTACTGACCTCTTCTCTCTGGTTTATTCTTGATAATAATAATAATTTTCTACAGTTCTCTATATTTAGTCAACTCATTACATTTGTTACAAGTTTTATGCAACTTCTCATTGTAAAATTCACTAAAAGGAAGAAATAAAATACAGAATACTGGAATTAAATGTAATAAAGTAATAAAATTTGATTAAGTATAACATAGTTCCAACAAGGGTTAATTAAGTAAAAATATAGATAATATAATAGGCACAAAAATTATGACAACTAAACTTTACTGCATATAGAAACTTAGTTCCAAAAGGGGTAAGTCTCAGACATTCACATATCAAATAGAAAGGCACAATTCCAAATTTACTTTTATTCTTCTACAATTTAACACCATATTTAGCATACTGCATACTACATGTATCATAGACAATATAAATAGCACAGTAAATGTTATAAACCGATAGAAAAGCTGAATAGAATAATGAACATATTACTTAGAGATTCATTTTGAAATTCTAATTATGTCAAAATCACTCAAAATGAAACTTTTCAAAGACTCTTTCAAGCAAAACAAACTTTTTTAATTTTGGTAATGGCTTTTTTGGCCTTCTTTCAAAGATAACATATGCATCTTTATTGTCTTCTTTTACATTGCATCACCGTACAATGGTATTCAGAGCAAATATTCCATTTGAACTCTAAAAACTTTACATTATACATGAATTCATTTTATTATCTACGAGAACAATGCCTGATGCTCAATAATATAATAAGGTAATTCAACTGTATCCAGTTTTGGTTTTCAATGTCTATTTTCTGAATTCATAAAATACATATTCTGATTAATTGGAACTTTCAATGGCCAAATTAAAATCATACAGGAAACAGCAATGCTAATAATTGCCAAAATGTTTTCCTGTTACTTTATGTTCCCTTGTGACTTGGCAATGCAAGTAATGTAAGTCTGAATATTCAGCTCCTACATAACACATGCTGAAGAGTAAGGCATTGCCGGTTCTTCACTCATTCTTAGAACATTTAACAAGCTGCTTGCAAGCTAATAAAATAGCTTCACAATAAGTGAATGAAACTGAAGATTATTGAAAAGAATGTGTAGTTTCAAAATGAATCAAATGATTGGTTATAATAGATGCTTTGGTTATACTGCTAATTACCTATTTATCTTACATGACTTGAGTTGGCCTACTAAAGATGTTAATTAGAAAGTACATGTCAAGGGCATCCTGTCATACCTGGGTAATAGGATTATGCCAAGTCAAAAAATGAATAGGGATTTAAAAAACAAAAAAACATTCAAGTGTCAAATTAATATTGTATTGCTTCCTGACATTTATAGGAAAGTGGAGTCTGACATGGAAGGAAGCACAGTTGAACAAATGAACAGCATTTGGCTCATAAGTTTTCACTTAAATAATAGATGATGGAACACACAGTACAACCTTACCAACATAAAATGTGTGATCTTATATGGAGGTTGGTCACTCATGTCAACAATATCCGACTGTTTTGTTATTTGAATGGATTACAAAATATGACCTCAGCTACATTATGAATCTATAAAGGATAAAAAAATAAATACAGAACTGTCTTAGCAGAATATTTCCCTCCTGCTACACATACTTTAAGAAAACAACATTAAATTTTACTTTAAAAAAAAATAGTATTATGAAATTGCCTGCTTTGCAAAGCTATACGTAAAGCTGCCCAATTAAGATATAATTGATGTTAGATTTTTATTATTCATTTTAAATGCATTTTCCATTGATTGAAGCCCTTTAGGTTTGTTTACTTATTTTTTGGTATGCAGTTATTATAAAACAATAACTGGAATCATTTATGGCAAAGGTTTTTATGTAATTTGAAAACTATAGTTGTCATTTGTCTACACTATTTGTTATCAGGAACTATCTTGAAAAATTAAGAACATATTTGGGTTTGTGTGTGTTTTCGTGTTGTTTTATCATTCAGAGTATTTTTCTTAATTCTTTTAATAGAGAAAGTGAATTTTCAATTAGATTTACAATGCTACAGTTCCAAAGACATACTGATAGGGAATTTAGATTGTGAGCCCCATTGGGGACAGCGATGATAATGTCTGTAAAGCGCTGCGGAATATGTTAGTGCTATATAAAAATAATGATTATTAAACATTATTAATATAGTTTTAGGCAGGTGTTGAAGAAATGCTGAATGGTAATAAGTTCAAAAATAGATGTGTTAATAGTTCATTTGTATCAATAAATGCAAAGTAGAAGAGAGAAAAAGCTAAATTACACTTTTGCTCAAAAGTTTACATACGGCTTCAGAATTTTTGCTTTCTTGTCCTTTTTTCAGAGAATATGAATGATAACACCAAAACTTTTTCTCCACTCATGGTTAGTGGTTGGGTGAAGCCATTTCTTGGCAAACTACTGTGTTTTCTCTTTTTAAATCATAATGACAACCCAAAACATTCAAATGACCCTGATGAAAAGTTTACATACCCTGGTGATTTTGACCTGATAAAATGCACAGAAGTTGGCACAAATGAGCTTGAATGGCTACTAAAGGTAACATCCTCACCTATTATATGTTTGCTTTTAATCAGCGTGAGTGCATAAAAGCTGAATGAGTTTCTGGGATCCAGACAGACTCTTACATCTTTCATCCAGCTACTGACATTTATGGATTGTGAGTCATAGGGAAAGTAAAAGAATTGTATCAGGATCCTGTCAGCAGCGGCAAACTGCCACGGGAAAACAGAAGGACCTGTGATCATGTGACCATAGGGGGTAATGCTTAGCATCCTGCTACTGGAGAGGAATGTAGGATGCTACAGGGACCCTGGAACATAGGAAAGGGGTCATACACAAGGGTCATACACAGAGAGGGCAGTGTGGTACAGAAGGGCCGAGCAGAGAATAGTCAGAACGTAGGCAAGGAGTCATACATGGAGATAGCAGCGCAGTACAGGAGGGACAGGTAGAACTATAAATGGGGACAGAACAAGATCAGATCCAGACAAGCTTACAGTAGCACAGGCACAAAGCTCAGGCACAACAGTGTCACACACACTCGGCCAAGCGTCACAGTATAAGCGACAGGAAATGGACCCACAATGAGGCTATAAGAGGCCTCCCAGAATCCCAGAGAGAGGCCATCCAGATTAACCTCTGAACTACCTAATTCCACAAACTAAGCAGTTCATGACAAATTGTCAACGGATGTATGGGAAAAGGAAGTTGAACTATGTAAAACATTTAAGAGATTAAAAAGGATATCAAATGAATAGCTAATGACAGTCTGCAGCATTCAAACTGTGATTAACAAATGTAAAATCATGGGCTCTGTAAAAACCAAACCACAGTCTGGTAGACCAACAAATATTTCATCCACAACTTCCAAGAAAATTGTCGGGGGTGCAAATAAAAACCCAGCAATAACAATACTCTGGACCAGGTTTTCTCCTGTCCCGGCTCACTGCATGACTTTACTAACTCCCGTCTCCCACTTTCAGACCACAACCTTCTTTCCTTCTCTGTGAAGAATTGTACCATTAATACCCAGCAGCTTATGGACAATCTCCACACATCTTTAGCCCCCATCTCCTCCCTCTCCTGTCCAGAATTAGCACTGTCACACTTCAATAACACACTGAAGAATGGCCTAGATGAAGCAGCACCTTCTACACAGCAGAAAGACCAGACACAGGCAACGGCAGCCCTGGCACACAATGCAAACACGCTTTCTTCAGCGCTGCTCAAGGTGTGCTGAGTGGCAGTGGAGAAAATCTCTCTTAGCAGAAGACTTCATCTACTATAAGTTCATGCTCAAAATGTATAAAGCTGGGTTCACATTGCGTTATGGGCGTCCGTTAGACTGACTACGTTACACCGTGGTGAAAAGTAGTCCGTTAATGCCGCCACTGAATGCAATGTCGGATGCATTGCTAGCGCATGCCCACAATGGGCTTGCGCTAGCCATGTGCTGTCATTGAGTGACAGACCCCGAGACGCGGGCTGCAGCATTTCCGGGTCTGTCACCCCTAGCGCAGATAGAGCTAGCAGATGCTCTATCTGCGCTAGCGCGCTGCCATAATGGCACTTGCGTATGTGTTTAACGGGCTGCTATTAACGCAATGTGAACCCAGCCTAACTCTGCCCTTCACCTGGCCAAACAATCGTACTTCACCACCCTCATCACCCCACTATCCAACAACCCAAAATGACTTTTTGAAACCTTAAACTGCCTCCTGAAACCTAAAGTACAGGCCCCCATCACCAACCTCTGCGGTGAGGATCTGGCTACTTATTTCTTAGAAATAAATCAACCACATCCATCAGGATATCTCAGCCAAATCTCCTCAGTGCCTGGATCCCCTTCCCTGTCACACCTCAAGCTCACTAGACATCTTTGAGCCTGTTTCAGAAGAAGAAGTTTCCAAGCTCCTTGCTTCTGCTCGGCTTACAACCTGCATGAGTGACCCCGCTCCTTCACATCTCCTGCAGTCTGTCTCACCAGTGGTCACCACTCACCTGACTAAAATATTTAACCTCTCTCTTTCTTCAGGTATCTTTCCCTCCTCATTAAAACATGCCATCATAACCCCTTTACTTAAAAAGCCTTCCCTAGATCAGAACTGCACTGCTAACTGCAGACCTAGCTCTAACCTTTCCTTCATCTCTAAACTCCTGGAACACTTGATCCACTTCCGTCGAACCCACTATCTCTCAGATAACTCTCTTCTCGACCCTATCTGGTTTACAGTCTTTCCACTCCACTGAACTGCCCTCACTGAAGTCTCTGATGATCTAATAACAGCTAAATCCAAAGGTTATTGCTCCCTGCTGATTCTCCTGGATCTCTCTGCTGCATTTGACACTGTGGATCACCAGCTTCTCCTCACTATGCTCCGCTCTGTAGGCCTCAAGGACACAGCCCTCTCCTGGTTCTCCTCCTACCTCTCTGACCGCTCCTTCACTGCATCTTTTGCCGACTCCTCTTCCTCTCCTCGTCCCTTTACTATCGGGGTTCTGCAGGGCTCAGTCCTAGGCCCCCTCCTCTTCTCTCTATACACTGCCCTATTGGACAAACAATCAGCAGATTTGGGTTTCAGTATCATCTCTATGCTGATGACACCCAATTATACACTTCTTCCCCTGACATCACCCCTACCCTATTTCAAAATACCCAGGATTGTCTGTCTGCTGTCTCGAACATCCCTCTATCTGAAACTTAATCTCTCCAAAACTGAACTTCTTGTGTTTCTCCCCTCTACTAACCTCACTCTACCTAACAATGAAATAACCCTGGAAGGTTCAACCATAACTCCAAAGCAGCATGCCGGCAGTCTTGGGGTCAAATTCGACACCAAACTTTCCTTTACTCCCTATATCCGATCACTCACTCGCTCTTGTCACCTGCATCTTAAAATCAACTCCAAAATCCGACTTTTTCTCACCTTTGAAACTTCTAAGACTCTTACTGTCGCTCTTATTCATTCTTGTCTGGACTACTGCAACTCTCTTCTGATCGGTCTCCCTCTTACCAAACTTTCTCCTCTCCAATCCATCTATCATTGAGTGGTGAAAAAGTTTTGGTGTAATCATTCATATTCTCTGAAAAAAACAAAAACACATGGGGGCTACTTGCACAGTGAACAAGTCTGTAGATACCTGTTCACACCACCAAGAAACTTGAAGACACAAAAAGAGCACAGCGAGGTCAAAAATACTCTGTTGCAAAGAAGTCACAGTAAATGAGCAGGTGCTAGTCAAAAAATGAAAAAAATACAGGGTATTTAGTTAATAAGTTTTTTTTTGCAAAAAAATGTATTTTAAGCTGCTCCACCAATCACCAAGGTATACCCATAATAGAGCAGTCCTATCTAATGTATATAATCCCTATCTGATGTATTTAAAAACCTGATCATCTGTATAGTACCTGTATAAGCAGGGTTCAGAGAGAAAATATCCATGTGGACATGCAGGATGGAACAGCTTTAGTGCAAATGGCCCACAGAGAAGTGGTGGACTCCCCAGTCTTGTAGAAACAAGAGAACAGTTATAGAACCAAAAACACATGGGCTACTTGCACAGTGAACAAGTCTGTAGAAACCTGTTCACACCACCAAGAAACTTGAAGACACAAAAAGAGCGCAGTGAGGTCAAAAATACTCTGCTGTAAAGAAGTCACAGTAAATGAGCAAGTGCTAGTCAAACACTGAAAAAAATACAGGTTATTTAGTTAATATGTTTTTTTGAAAAAAAAAATGTATATTAAGCTGCTCCACCAATTGCCAAGGTATACCCATAATAGAGCAGTCCTATCTAATGTATATAATCCCTATCTGATGTATTTAAAAACCTGATCATCTGTATAGTACCTGTATAAGCAGGGTTCAGAAAGAAAATATCCATGTGGACATGCAGGATGGAAGAGCTTTAGTGCGAATAGCCCACAGAGGAGTGGTGGACTCCCCAGTCTTGTAGAAACAAGAGAACAATTATAGAACCAAAAACATATGGGCTACTTGCACAGTGAACAAGTCTGTAGAAACCTGTTCACACCACCAAGAAACTTGAAGACACAAAAAAAGCACAGTGAGGTCAAATATCCTCTGCTGTAAAGAAGTCACAGTAAATGAGCAAGTGCTAGTCAAAATATGAAAAAAATACAGGGTAATTAGTTAATATATTTTTTTGCAAAAAAATGTATATTAAGCTGCTCCACCAATTGCCAAGGTATACCCATAATAGAGCAGTCCTATCTAATGTATATAATCCCTATCTGATGTATTTAAAAACCTGATTATCTGTATAGTACCTGTATAAGCAGGGTTCAGAGAGATAATATCCACGTGGACATGCAGGATGGAAGAGCTTTAGTGCAAATAGCCCACAGAGGAGTGGTGGACTCCCCAGTCTTGTAGAAACAAGAGAACAATTATAGAACCAAAAACACATGGGCTACTTGCCACTTTCTGCCACAGAAAATATATTCTAATACAGTGGACCAGATTTATTCCCTAGTCTCCCTGGAGGAAAAAAAAAAGGGTGCAGATATAAATTGGCAAATCTGTATCAGTGGCAGTCCTGTGTGTGGCATCTGTGTCTCATTTTCTGGCACAGAAAAAATACAGTCTAACAGTGGGCCTGATTTCTTGCCAATTCTCCCATAAATAAAAAAAATAGTGGGAGATTAAGATTGGCAATTTTGCCTCAGTGCCAGTCCTGTGTGTGCCACCTGTCTCAAATTTTGTGCCACATTAAACTTAGTGACTAATACTGGGCCAGATTTCTTTTCAATTCTCCCTGAAAAAATCAAAATAGTGGGAGATTAAGATTGGCATTTCTGCCTCATTGCCAGTGCTGCGTGTGCCACCTGTCTCAAATTTTGTGCCACATTAAACCTAGTGTGTAATACTGGGCCAGATTTCTTTTAAATTCTCCCTGAAAAAAAAAATTTGTGGGAGATTAAGATTGGCATTTCTGCTTCAGTGCCAGTCCTGTGTGTGCCACCTGTCTCAAATTTTGTGCAACATTGAACCTAGTGTGTAACACTGGGCCAGATTTTTTGACAATTCTCCCTGAAATAAAAAATTGTTAGAGATTAAGATTGGCAATTCTGCCTCATTGCCAGTGCTGTGTGTGGCATATTTCTCTAATTTTGTGCCACAGAACATATACTGTATAAGAGTGGGCCACATTTCTTCAATATTCTTCCAGAAAAAATAAAAAGGGGGAGATTTTTATTGGTAGTGTCTGCATCAGCGTCAGTCCTGTTAGTGGCATATCTGTCTGCCAATGAAGCTGTGTACTGTTATACATTGGGCCTGATTTTCCCTGCAGTCTCACCCACCTATAAAGGGATCTATAAATCCAACAGAAGTTTGAGTTCACCTTGTAACTGGTTTTACAGTAACAAATACCGTTAGTTTGGTTACGTTTTTCAAACAATGAGGAAGTCTGGTGGAAGAGGTCGTGGCCGTGGGCGGTCATTGCCAGCTGGTAATGATGGTAGTGGTGGTGGAGCATCAGGTGGTCGTGGGAAAAGCAATATAGCACCTAAGTCTCGAGTTGTTGAGCCTGGTTCGTCGTCTGGCTACACAAGGCCTCGAACTCTCCCTTTTCTGGGAGTAGGAAAACCGCTTTTAAAGCCAGAGCAGCAAGAACAAGTTTTGGCTTTCCTTGCTGACTCAGCCTCTAGCTCTTTCGCCTCCTCTTCTGAAACTGCTAAATGTAAAAGCAGCGCGTCGTTAGTGGATGTTCACGGTCAGGGACAAGTCGCTTCCTTGTCTTCTTCACCAAGAACAACAGAGAAGGATGCGTCAGGCGACACAACGGGTTACTCCATGGAGCTTTTTACACATACCGTTCCTGGGTTAGAAAGTGAAACAGTTAACAGGCCATGCCCATTACAAGTTGAATCGGACATGAAGTGCACAGATGCGCAGCCACAGCCAGATTACTATGCTGTTCCTTTGACTCAGACCAGAACATTGCCCTCACAGTGTACTGATCCAGAATCAGACACTGATGAGACTATGGTGCCCCGTCACAAATGCTATACCACCGGCTTACACGGTGACACAGACGAAGTTGCACACGAGATAGAAGAGGAGGTCATAGATGACCCAGTTGTTGACCCCGATTGGCAGCCATTGGGGGAACAGGGTGCAGGTGGCAGTAGCTCTGAAGCGGAGGAGGAGGAGCCGCAGCAGACATCAACATCGCAACAGGTTCTATCTGCCAGGCCCCTATCTGGCCAAAAACGCGTGGCAAAACCAAAACCAGTTGTAGGACAGCGTGTCCATCCGGTTAAAGCTCAGTCTGCAATGCCTGAAAAGGGATCCGAGGCTCGAAAGAGTGCAGTCTGGCATTTTTTTTAAACAACATCCAAATGATCAGCGCAAAGTCATCTGTTAAAAATGTGAAACAACCTTAAGCAGAGGTCAGAATCTTCAAAGTCTAAATACAAGTTGCATGCATAGACATTTAACCACCATGCATTTGCAAGCCTGGACTAACTACCAAACGTCCCTTAAGGTTGTAGCACCCTCGGCCAATGAAGCTAGTCAGCAACGCTACATGCCTTCCCTCATTGTAAGCCCACCATTTCCCGCACCACCTGCAGTAAATGTGCAGGTATCGTCGCCAGGCCAAAGCAGTCAGGGAATCACCAGTTTCATAGTAGGAAACACTGCATATAGGGCACCAGCAAGAATACCATCTCCAACCCTCTCTCAGTCTGCCATGTCCACCGGCACCCCCGGTAGTTCCACGATCTGCAGCTCTCCAGTCCAACTCACCCTACATGAGATTCTCGTTAGGAAAAGGAAGTACTCATCCTCACATCCGCGTACACAGGGTTTGAACGCCCACATTGCTAGACTAATCTCATTAGAGATGATGCCCTACCGGTTAGTTGAAAGCAAAGCTTTCAAAGCCCTGATGGACTACGCTGTACCATGCTACGAGCTACCCAGTCGACACTTCTTTTCGAGAAAAGCCATGCCAGCCCTCCACCAGCATGTAAAAGACCGCATCGTCCATGCACTCAGGCAATCTGTGAGTACAAAGGTGCACCTGACAACAGATGCATGGACCAGTAGGCATGGCCAGGGACGTTACGTGTCCATCACGGCACACTGGGTTAATGTGGTGGATGCAGGGTCCACAGGGGACAGCAATATTGGGACAGTTCTGCCTAGCCCACGGTCTAGGAAACAGTTGGCTGTAGGCGTTCGCTGCCCCCCCTCCTCCTCGTCCTCCTGCAGAAGCGAGAACTCGTCCACAGACCGCAGTCGCACAACCACTCCGTCCACAGCTGCCACTGTTGCACACAAGGTGTCCCATTATGGGACAGCTAGTGGCAACCATCAGCAGGCTGTATTGGCAATGAAGTGTTTGGGCGACAACAGACACACCGCGGAAGTTCTGTGCAGAAAGAAACTCAGCCATGGCTGGGCACTGTACATCTTGTGGCAGGCAAGGTATTGAGTGATAACGGAAGGAATTTTATGGCTGCCATAGCCCTTTCCCAACTGAAACACATTCCTTGCCTGGCTCACACCTTAAACCTGGTGGTGCAGTGCTTCCTGAAAAGTTATCCGGGGTTACCCGACCTGCTCCTCAAAGTGCGCAGACTTTGCACGTATATCCGCCGTTCGGCCGTACACTCCAGCCGTATGCAGAACCATCAGCGGTCTATAAACCTTCCCCAGCATCACCTAATCATCGACGTTACAACAAGGTGGAACTCCACACTGCACATGCTTCAGAGACTGTGCGAACAGAGGCGTGATGTTATGTATTTGTGGGAGGATACACATACACGGGCAGGCAGTTGGATGGCAGACATGGAGTTGTCAGGTGTGCAGTGGTCGAAGGTACAAGACCTGTGTCAAGTCCTTCAGTGTTTTGAGGAATGCACACGGCTGGTTAGTGCAGACAATGCCATAATAGGCATGAGCATCCCCCTAATGCATCTGCTGATGCAAAGTTTGACACACATAAAGGAGCAGGCGTCTGCAGCCGAGGAAGAGGATAGCCTTGATGACAGTCAGCCATTGTCTGGTCAGGGCAATCTACAGATGACGAGGTAGCGGGCGAACAGGAGGGGGAGGACGAGGAGGATGATGGGGATGAGTATTTTTTGAATGAGGAAGCTTCTCCGGGGCCAATAGAAACTGGTGGCGTTGCAAGGCGGGGTTCAGGTTTTTTGAGGGAGACAAGTGATGTAGATTTGCCTGAAACTGCCCCTCAACCCAGCACAACCGCAGATTTGACAACTGGAACTTTGGCCCACATGGTGGATTATGCCTTACGCATCCTCAAAAGGGACCCACGCATTATTAAAATGATGACCAATGATGATTACTGGTTGGCTTGCCTCCTTGATCCTCGCTATAAAGGCAAATTGCAAAATATCATGCCACATGAGAACCTCGAACAAAGATTAGCACCCAAACAAGCAACTCTGGTAGACCGTTTGATTCAGGTATTCCCAGCACACAGCGCTGGTGATGGTTCTCACACGAGCTGCAGGGGGCAACAGGGCAGAGGTGTTAGAGGTGCACAAATCAGAAGTGGTGTTGGACAGAGGGGTTTTCTGACCAGGTTGTGGAGTGATTTTGGAATGACCGCAGACAGGACAGGTACTGCAGCATCAATTCAAAGTAACAGGAGACAACATTTGTCCAGTATGGTTACTAACTATTTTTCATCCCTTATCGATGTTCTCCCTCAACCGTCATTCCCATTTGATTACTGGGCATCCAAAATAGACACCTGGCCTGAATTGGCAGAATATGCATTGCAGGAGCTTACTTGCCAAGCAGCTAGTGTGCTATCAGAAAGAGTATTTAGTGCTGTTGGTTCAATATTGACCGAAAAGAGGACTCGTCTGGCTACCCGAAATGTTGATGATCTAACCTTCATTAAAATGAATCACTCATGGATTTCGAATTATTTTGCCCCTCCTTTCCCGGCTGACACCTAGCTCTCCTATAAAAAGGTCTCGCTTGTGGACTGGTCTTACTGACTGTTCCAATCTCTTAATTTGCAGCAGCTGTTTGTCCAGCATATGACATGTTTACACCTCCCTAAATGGGCTAACTCCCCCCACGGGGCCGTGGTCTCGCCACTTGGCGCAAGCACCCGTGAGAGTGCCATTTGTCTGAAGAGGTGGGTGTGCCCGTTTTTGGTCGACGGCACTGCCACTGGGTCCCTCATAGTACAATAAAGTGTCTCTGGCGGTGGTGGCGCGCAACCAACGTCAGACACACCGTTGTAACATGAGGGGCCCTGGGCCTGTACCGTCGGCCACAAGAGAGTTTCCCCCCCAGCTCAAACACTGTTCTACCACTTGCAAAATTATCTCTCACAGCTCCACCAATGTTTAGTCTATGCGCTGACATCCTTCAATGCCTGGCACTGACAATACCAATTTGTTGACATGTATGATGCTAGTTAAAATAGTCAGGGTCAGTGTCCTATATTGACACCAGTAAATACTTAGCGCCAAATTACTATGTCTGAAACTTAGCAGAGGAGCCCACCCCTCTACCTAAGTATGCAACCCTTTTGTTTTTTGGTTTTGTTGTTTTGCGAGACATTAACATCTATTTATTTTTTGGGAGTACTAACTGTGTCAGACACTCCTTCCAATCGTCCTCCGCTGACCAAACCAATGCTGCCTGTGTACCCCTGCAAGATAGGCTTTGGGCCTATTTTTTAAAATTTTAGGCCTACTAAGTCTGTCTGCGGTCCCTCCTTCCATTTTTTTCTCCGCTGAGCACACCAATGCTGACCGTGTACCCATGTAACTTTTCTTCATCCTGCAGTGAGCCTACTTTGTGGTGTAAAGCCTACTAGCAGTGTCTGTCTGCGCCACTTAATACAGCTGTCCTCCTCCTTCAAAAAAAAAAAAAAGGTTGATTTTCAGCTTGTCAGAATTATAACACTGCATTGGGGCCACAAGTTTCGTTGTGGTCTACAAACTGAGTCTTCCGCTCCAAGGTGTTCTCTCTGGTGCCCATCCCTCGCTTCTATCTTGAAGCTCTTGATAAGTAGTTGTTGAAACAACACTGCATTAGGTCTACATGTTGGGTCTGGGTTGTAGAGACGGTGTCTGCCGCTTCAAGGTGTTCTTACGGTTGCCTTTCCCGAGCTTCAATCTTCAGGCTCTTGTTAAATAGTTTTTTAATCGAACAACTGCAGTGGGGCTACTAGTTTGGTTGGGGCCTACTAACAGTGTCTGCCGCTCCAAGGTGTTCTCCTGGTTGCCTTTCCTGAGCTTCAATCTTCAGGCTCTTGTTAAATAGTTTTTTAATCGAACAACTGCAGTGGGGCTACTAGTTTGGTTGGGGCCTACTAACGGTGTATGCCGCTCCGCGCTGTTCTCCAGGTTTCCTGTCCTGAAATTCCATTTTCAGGCTCTCGTTAAGTAGTTCTTGAAACAACACTGCATTAGGCCTACAAGTTGGGTCTGGGTTGTAGAGATGGTGTCTGCCGCTCCAAGGTGTTCTCTAGGTTGCCTCTCCCTAGCTTCTATCTTCAAGCTCTTGTTAAGTAGTTGTTGAAACAACACTGCATTTGGCCTACAAGTTGGGTCTGGGTTGTAGGGACGGTGTCCGCCGCTCCAAGGTGTTCTCCAGGTTGCCTCTCCCTAGCTTCTATCTTAGAAGCTCTCGTTAAGTAGTTGTTGAAACAACACTGCATTAGGCCTACAAGTTGGGTCTGGGTTCTACAAACGGTGTCTTATGCTCCAAGGTGTTCTCCAGATTGCCTTTCCCTAGCTTCTATCTTCAGGCTCTCGTTAAATTGTTTTTAATATAACATTGCATTTGGCCTACTTTTTTTGTTGGCCCAACTAACGGTGTCTGCCGCTCCTTGATGTTCTCCTACACTGAACAAACCAGTGCCGCCTGTTTACTTCTGTTACCAATTTTGAACTAAATTTAGCCTACTTACTGATTTGGGCCTACTCACTGTGTCAGCCTCTCATTACAGTTGTACTCCACTGAACAAAGCAATGCCACCTGGTTAGTCCTGTTACCGATTTTGAACTGCCTTTAGCCCACTTTATTATTTGGGCCTATATCTGTGTGTCCTCCTCATCCTGCCCATTGCCCAGCCAGTGATAGATGAGTCTGCTGGTACATTGACCCAGAACGCTACATTCCCTGTGCACGCTACACAGCCAGAATGTGACCCTGCTGAAAGTCAGGTTCCCCTTCCCGCATACCATACCACCTTACAAGGGGACAAAGAGGAAGGTGCAGATGAAAGTGCAGGTTCCTTCATCAGGTGAGGAGGGGAATACTCATTGGCGACGTCACTGGCACAGGGCCCCTCATAGTACGCAAAAGTGTCGCTGCTGGTGGGAGGTGCCCCCGCCGTGCAAACACACCGCCGTACTTTGAGGGGCCCTCTGCCAGTGCCAATGCCAACGAGTGGGCCCCCCTGCTTGCTCAGGATCACAGCACTTGCAAAGTTTAAATACTTACCTCTCCCTGCTCCACTGCCGTGACGTGGTCCAGATTTCCTGGGCCCACTAAATAGTTGAACCAGCCCTACCCCCCACAACTTTAGCCAAATGACCCCCAATTTCTAATGCCTTACTATTATTATAAGGTAAATTAAGATTGACAAGCTTCAGTAACAAGAATGGATGTTTTTGCCATTAAAATGGGCACTGTAGGTGTTTTCCTGGCCTCCACTCACTGCCGACTATGCTCCCCCATTGACTTGCATTGGGTTTCGTGTTTCGGTCGATCCCCGACTTTTAGCGATAATCGGCCGATTCCACTCGACTCGACTTTTGAGATAGTCGGGTTTCGCGAAACCCAACTCGACCCTAAAAAACTAAAAATTGCTCAACCCTATTCACAACCACTAGCTGCATCTGGCGCAAAGAAGTCGCACTGCGCGCCGTTCAGACTTCACAACCACTGAGTGGGCCACTATGAAGGACATCTGCCAGGTTTTGCGGGCCTTTGATGAATCCAGGCGGATGGCGAGTGCAGATGATGCCCTAGTCAGCATGACTGTCCCCCTTATCTGCCTGCTTGAAAGAACCCTGCAAACGCTAAGGGATGAGATGGTGGAAGAGGTTGAGGATGAGGAGTCAGAAATGCCATCGGCTTCTTGACAGTCTGCGCGACATGGTTCCTCACAAAGGAATAGGCAGGGGACCTTTTGTGAGGAGGATGAGGAGGAGTCAATGGAGGAGGAAGACATCTTTCCAGAGGAGGGAGTTACACAAATCTCCAGTAGTCAGTATGTAGAGCGAGGGTGGGGTGATGCAGAGCAGGCAGACATCACGCCTCAAGCAGGGGGCAGCGTTTCTTGGCCAGTTGGCAGTCTGCAGCACATGGTTGATTTTATGCTGCAGTGCCTGAGAAACGACCGCCGCATCGCACACATTCATACCACAGCTGGTTATTGGGTGTACACCCTCCTCGACCCGTGCTACAGGGACAATTTGCAAACCCTCACACCACCGTTGCAACGGGAGCGTAAAATGCGGCTGTACCAAGACACACTGGTGCAGTCCATCATCTTCTCCTGTTTAATCGAGAGAAGTGCTGCGCCTGCTACTGCTAGTGCTTTACAAAGCAGCTCTGTGCGTAGAGGCAGTGGAGGAATCTCTGCACAAAGAGGTAGCAGAAGCAGTGGCCCAGCACAAGCCAAGACCAGTCTGTTCCAACAGTGGCAAAGTTTTGTTTGCCCGCCACAAATGTCTACACCATCACTGACAGTGACGGATCCAGTCAGCAGGAGGCCACGTTTCCGTCAGATGGTGACAGACTACATGTCTTGCACTCTCAGTGTACTCCCAGACGGCTCTTCCCCTTCAAGTTTTGGGTCTCTAAGCTGGATACATGGCCAGAGCTTAGCCAGTATGCATTGGAGGTGCTGGCTTGCCCTGCTGCCAGTGTATTATTGGAACGCGTCTTTCGTGCTGCAGGTGGTGTACTAACAGACCGTCGCATGCGACTATCATCCGATAACGTTGACCGGCTTACTTTTTATGAAAATGAACAAGGCCTGGATCTCACAGGAATTTGCCACTCCTCTAACCGATTAAATAATTGGTTGCCAACAGTATCCAGGTCTCCAGCTGTGTTCATGTTTCAACCACCTGAACTTTAATCCCTGGGCTCCAACACCGCCAGTTGCTGCCCAGAAGTGCCGGCTGCACAGACAACACATGACCCAGTGTTATTGGGTTTCAGTAACGTCCGCTGATCCCCTGCTGTGTATCCGGCAACGTGTCCAGCGAACGCCACGCTGGCACTACAACAGCAATTAAAGGGAACCTGTCCCCCCCCAGGCATCTGAAACTGAAAAAGTCACCTTGTGTAGCACGAATGCTGCACAAGGAACAGGTTGTCCTTTAGTTCTGCTTCTTGCACACACTACACTTAACACTTATAAAATATGTGTCCCCTCATACCGTGAAACCGTCCCGTAGGTGGGACTTTCTATTGCTATGAGACGTAGCACAGCCGGCATTCATACCCTCATGGTGCCGAGCGCCGCCTCCTCAGCGTTGTTTGCATCTGTCCTGGAGCCTGCGCTGTTATGCTTAACCTTGGGCATGCACAGTTAGTGCAGCCCATCTTCTGACATCATTTGATGTTATGCTGACTGTGCCTGTGCAGACGCGCTGCCAGAGATCACACCTCACAGTGTCTTCTGATTTTGTCACACTGTGGGGCTGGGATTCCTGGGCATGCACAGTGCATATCTTTGCCTCTCCCTCTTCTCCCTCCGCCTTCTACAGACAGTGTGGCGTCAGCTGATCCCAATTCACATGCCACGGCCGTGACGCCGCACACTCTGAAGAAGGTGGATGGAGAGTAGTAAGAGGCAAAGATATGCACTGTGCATGCCCAGGAATCCCAGCCCTGCAGTGGGACTAAATCAGAAGACACTGCGAGGTGCTTTCTTGGGCGGTGTGGCTGCACAGGCACAGTTACCATGACACCAAATGATGTTAGAAGACGGGCAGCGCTAACTGCGCATGGCCAAGGTTTAACATAACAGCGCAGGCTCCGTGACAGATTCAAGCATTGGTGATGAGGCAGCGCCCGGCGCTATGGGGGTGTGAATGCCGGCTGTGCTGCGTCTCATCATGACAGAAAGTACCACCTGTGGGACGGTATCACAGTATCAGGGGACACATTTTATAAGTGTTTAGTTCACCGTGTGCAAGGAGCATAATTAACCCCTTCATGACCCAGCCTATTTTGACCTTAAAGACCTTGCCGTTTTTTGCAATTCTGACCAGTGTCCCTTTATGAGGTAATAACTCAGGAACGCTTCAACGGATCCTAGCGGTTCTGAGATTGTTTTTTCGTGACATATTGGGCTTCATGTTAGTGGTAAATTTAGGTCAATAAATTCTGCGTTTATTTGTGATAAAAACGGAAATTTGGCGAAAATTTTGAAAATTTCGCAATTTTCACATTTTGAATTTTTATTCTGTTAAACCAGAGAGTTATGTGACACAAAATAGTTAATAAATAACATTTCCCACATGTATACTTTACATCAGCACAATTTTGGAACCAAAATTTTTTTTGCTAGGAAGTTATAAGGGTTAAAATTTGACCAGCGATTTCTCATTTTTACAACGAAATTTACAAAACCATTTTTTTTAGGGACCACCTCACATTTGAAGTCAGTTTGAGGGGTCTATATGGCTGAAAATACCCAAAATTGACACCATTCTAAAAAATGCACCCCTCAAGGTACTCTAAACCACATTCAATAAGTTTCTTAACCCTTCAGTTGCTGCACAGCAGCAGAAGCAACATGGAAGGAAAAAATGAACATTTAACTTTTTAGTCACAAAAATGATCTTTTAGCAACAATTTTTTTATTTTCCCAATGGTAAAAGGAGAAACTGAACCACGAAAGTTGTTGTCCAATTTGTCCTGAGTACGCTGATACCTCATATGTGGGGGTAAACCACTGTTTGGGCGCACGACAGGGCTTGGAAGGGAAGGAGCGCCATTTGACTTTTTGAATGAAAAATTGGCTCCACTCTTTAGCGGACACCATGTCAGGTTTGGAGAGCCCCCGTGTGCCTAAAAATTGGAGCTCCCCCACAAGTGACCCCATTTTGGAAACTAGACGCCCCAAGGAACTTATCTAGATGCATAGTGAGCACTTTGAACCCCCAGGTGCTTCACAAATTGATCCGTAAAAATGAAAAAGTACTTTTTTTTCACAAGAAAATTCTTTTAGCCTCAATTTTTTCATTTTCACATGGGCAACAGGATAAAATGGATCATAAAATTTGTTGGGCAATTTCTCCTGAGTACACTAATACCTCACATGTGGGGGTAAACCACTGTTTGGGCACATGGTAAGGCTTGGAAGGGAAGGAGCGCCATTTGACTTTTTGAATGAAAAATTATCTCCATCGTTAGCGGACACCATGTCGCGTTTGGAGAGCCACTGTGTGCCTAAACATTGGAGATACCCCACAAGTGACCCCATTTTGGAAACCAGACCCCCCAAGGATCTTATCTAGATGCCTAGTGAGCACTTTAAACCCTCAGGTGCTTCACAAATTGATCTGTAAAAATGAAAAAGTACTTTTTTCTCACAAAAAAATTATTTTCGCCTCAATTTCTTCATTTTCACATGGGCAATAGGATAAAATGGATCCTAAAATTTGTTGGGCAGTTTCTCCCGAGTACGCTGATACCTCATATGTGGGGGTAAACCACTGTTTGGGCACACAGCAGGGCTCGGAAGGGAAGGTGCGCCATTTGACTTTTTGAATGGAAAATTAGCTCCAATTGTTAGCGGACACCATGTCGCATTTGGAGAGCCCCTGTGTGCCTAAACATTGGAGCTCCACCACAAGTGACCCCATTTTGGAAACTAAACCCCCCAAGGAACTTATCTGGATGCATATTGAGCACTTTAAACCCCCAGGTGCTTCACAGAAGTTTATAACGCAGGGCCATGAAAATAAAAAATAATTTTTCTTTCCTCAAAAATTATTTTTTAGCCTGGAATTTCCTATTTTGACAAGGGTAATAGGAGAAATTGGACCCCAAATGTTGTTGTCCAGTTTGTCCTGAGTACGCTGATACCCAATATGTGGGGGTAAACCACTGTTTGGGCGCACGGCAGGGCTCGGAAGGGAAGGCACGCCATTTGGCTTTTTAAATGGAAAATTAGCTCCAATCATTAGCGGACACCATGTCACGTTTGGAGAGCCCCTGTGTGCCTAAACATTGGAGATCCCCCACAAATGACCCAATTTTGGAAACTAGACCCCCAAAGGAACTAATCTAGATGTGTGGTGAGGACTTTGAACCCCCAAGTGCTTCACAGAAGTTTATAACGCAGAGCCATGAAAAAAGAAATAAAAAATTATTTTCTAAAAAATGATTTTTAGCCTGCAATTTTTTATTTTCCCAAGGGTAACTGGAGAAATTTGACCCCAAAAGTTGTTGTCCAGTTTCTCCTGAGTATGCTGATACCCCAAATGTGGGGGTAAACCACTGTTTGGGCACATGCCGGGGCTCGGAAGTGAAGTAGTGACGTTTTGAAATGCAGACTTTGATGGAATGCTCTGCGGGCGTCACGTTGCGTTTGCAGAGCCCCTGATGTGCCTAAACAGTAGAAACCCCCCACAAGTGACCCCATTTTGGAAACTAGACCCCCAAAGGAACTAATCTAGATGTGTGGTGAGGACTTTGAACCCCCAAGTGCTTCACAGAAGTTTATAATGCAGAGCCATGAAAAAAAATATATATTTTCTCAAAAATGATCTTTTAGCCTGCAATTTTTTATTTTCCCAAGGGTAACAGGAGAAACTTGACCCCAAAAGTTGTTGTCCAGTTTCTCCTGAGTACGGTGATACCCCATATGTGGGGGTAAACTACTGTTTGGGCACATGCCGAGGCTCGGAAGTGAAGTAGTGACGTTTTGAAATGCAGACTTTGATGGAATGCTCTGCGGGCATTACGTTGCGTTTGCAGAGCCCCTGATGTGGCTAAACAGTAGAAACCCCCAACAAGTGACCCCATTTTGGAAACTAGACCCCAAAAGGAACTTATCTAGATGTGTGGTGAGCACTTTGAACCCCCAAGTGCTTCACAGAAGTTTATACTGCAAAGCCGTGAAAATAATAAATACGTTTTCTTTCCTCAAAAATAATTATTTAGCCCAGAATTTTTTATTTTCCCAAGGGTTACAGGAGAAATTGGACCCCAAAAGTTGTTGTCCAGTTTCTCCTGAGTACGCTGATACCCCATGTGTGGGGGTAAACCACTGTTTGGGCACACGTCGGGGCTCAGAAGTAAAGTAGTGACTTTTGAAATGCAGACTTTGATGGAATGGTCTGCGGGCATCATGTTGCGTTTGCAGAGCCCCTGGTGAGCCTAAACAGTAGAAACCCCCCACAAGTGACCGCATTTTAGAAACTAGACCCCCCAAGGAACTTATCTAGATATGTGGTGAGCACTTTGAACCCCCAAGTGCTTCACAGACGTTTACAATGCAGAGCCGTGAAAATAAAAAATCATTTTTCTTTCCTCAAAAATGATGTTTTAGCAAGCATTTTTTTATTTTCACAAGGGTAACAGGAGAAATTGGACCCCAGTAATTGTTGCGCAGTTTGTCCTGAGTACACTGATACCCCATATGAGGGGGTAAACCACTGTTTGGGCACACGTCGGGGCTCGGAAGTGAGGGAGCACCATTTGACTTTTTGAATACAAGATTGGCTGGAATCAATAGTAGCGCCATGTTGCGTTTGGATACCCCTGAAGTGCCTAAACAGTGGAAACCCCTCAATTCTACCTCCAACACTAACCCCAACACACCCCTAACCCTATTCCCAACTGTAGCCATAACCCTAATCACAACCCTAACCACAACCCTAATTCCAACCCTAACCCTAAGGCTATGTGCCCACGTTGCGGATTCGTGTGAGATTTTTCAGCATCATTTTTGAAAAATCCGCGGGTAAAAGGCACTGCGTTTTACCTGCGGATTTACTGCGGATTTCCAGCATTTTTTGTGCAGATTTCACATGTGGATTCCTATTGAGGAACAGGTGTAAAACACTGCGGAATCCGCACAAAGAATTGACATGCTGTGGAAAATACAACGCAGCGTTTCCGCGCGGTATTTTCCGCACCATGGGCACAGCGGATTTAGTTTTCCATATGTTTACATGGTACTGTAAACCTGATGGAACACTGCTGCGAATCTGCAGCGGCCAATCCGCTGCGGATCTGCAGCCAAATCCGCACCGTGTGCACATAGTCTAATTGTAAAGGTATGTGCACACGCTGTGGAAAACGCTGCGGATCCGCAGCAGTTTCCCATGAGTTTACAGTTCAATGTAAACCTATGGGAAACAAAAATCGCTGTACACATGCTGCAGAAAAACTGCACAGAAACGCAGCGGTTTACATTCCGCAGCATGCCACTTGTTTCTGCGGATTCCGCAGCGGTTTTACAACTGCTCCAATAGAAAATCGCAGTTGTAAAACCGCAGTGAAATGCGCAGAAAAACCGTGGTAAATCCGCAGAGGAACAGAATACGTGTGCACATACCGAAACCCTAACCCTAACCCTAATCCTAACCCTAGCCCTAACCCTAACCCTAGCCCTAACCCTAGCCCTAACCCTAACCCTAACCCTAGCCCTAGCCCTAACCCTAGCCCTAACCCTAACCCTAACCCTATTCTAACCTTACTGGATCGGAGTGCAGGGGGGTTGGATCGGAGCACGGGGGGGTGATTAGAGCACGGGGGGAGCGGACAAGAGCACGGGGGGGCGGAGCACAGGACGGTGGGGGGCCGGAGCAGTGTACCGGACAGATCGGAGGGCTGGGGGGCGATCGGTGGGGTGGGGTGGGGGCACATTAGTGTTTCCAGCCATGGCCGATGATATTGCAGCATCGGCCATGGCTGGATTGTAATATTTCACCAGTTTTAATAGGTGAAATATTACAAATCGCTCTGATTGGCAGTTTCACTTTCAACAGCCAATCAGAGCGATCGTAGCCACGGGGGGGTGAAGCCACCCCCCCTGGACTAAACTACCACTCCCCCTGTCCCTGCAGATCGGGTGAAATGGGAGTTAACCCTTTCACCCGATCTGCAGGGACGCGATCTTTCCATGACGCCACATAGGCGTCATGGGTCGGATTGGCACCGACTTTCATGACGCCTACGTGGCGTCATGGGTCGGGAAGGGGTTAAAAGAATCACCTTGTTCTTGTGCACCATTAGTGCTGCACCAGATGGCTCTTTCAGTTGCTCACGCATGGGGGGTTAAAGGTTCACTTTCAACTTAATCCAATTAGGCATCGGCCTACACTCAGCTCCTCCTGCTGTCCCTGGGCTCTAACACTGCTAGTTGGTGCATGGAAGTGCTGGCTGCACAGAGCCAAACACCTCGCCAATGTGTTAGTGGGGTTCAGTAACGCCTGCTGCTCCCCTGCTGTGTATCCGGCAACGTGTCATGCGACCACCACGCTGGCACAATAACAGACATTCAAATGCCTCCAGTGCAGGCTTCGGCCTACACACTGCCCCTCCTGCTGTCCATGGGCTCCAACACCGCTGGTTGCTGCCCGGAAGTGCTGTTTGCACAGAGCCAAACACCTCGCCAATGTGTTAGTGGGGTTCAGTAACACCTGCTGCTCCCCTGCTGTGTATCTGGCAACGTTTTATGCGACCACCACGCTGGCACAGTAACAGACATTCAAATGCCTCCAGTGCAGGCTTCGACCTACACACTGCTCCTCCTGCTGTCCCTGGGCTCCAAAACCACTGGTTGCTGCCTGGAAGTGCTGTTTGCACAGAGCCAAACACCTCACCAATATGTTAGTGGGGTTCAGTAACGCCTGCTGCTCCCCTGCTGTGTATCCGGCAACTTGTCATGCGACCGCCACGCTGGCACATTAACAGACATTCAAATGCCTCCAGTGCAGGCTTAGCCTACACACTGCTCCTCCTGCTTTCCCTGGGCTCCGACACCGCTGGTTGCTGCCTGGAAGTGCTGTTTGCACAGAGCCAAACACCTCGCCAATGTGTTAGTGGGGTTCAGTAACGCCTGCTGAACGGTTTCACGGTGTCAGGGGACACATTTTATAAGTGTTGAGTTCAGCGTGTGCAAGGAGCATAATTTTAAATAGCCACCATTTCCTTGTGCAGCGTTACTGCTGCACAAGGTGGTTCTTTCAGTTACTAACGCCTGGGGGGTTAAAGGTTCCCTTTCATCTTGCTCCAATTAGGCCTCAGCCTACACTCTGTTAGTCATGCAATCCCTGGGCTCCAACACTGCCAGTTGCTGCTCAGAAGTCTCTTTGGCACGGGTACTCCCTCCTGCCCAGCCTGGTTCCAGCACTGTCAGCTGGTTCTGGGTAGTGTCAAGGTCACTTAGACTCCTATACGATGTCCTGTTGTGTTGCGGTCAGGTTATCCGACTCCATGGTGCCTCCAGTTTAGGAGCTTCCTATGTGGGCTGCGGGAATTGTCAATCAAGGCTGGTTCTGTATTGCCAATAGGACAAGCTCCCCCTGTAGGACTGTTGGTTTTCTGTAACTGCGGCAGCCTCGCGGCCTAGCTATTATTTCTTTTCCTGTGGACCTTCTGCTCCATATCCTAGTTCCAGCACCATCAGCTGGTTCCGGGCAGAGCCTTTGGCTTAGGTGCCTCCTTCTGGGAATCCGAGTTCCGCCAACGTCAGGCGGTCCTTGGTAGTGCTTTGTGGCACGGGTACCTCCTGCTTTGTAACCGGGTTCCAGCATCGTCAGCTGGTCCTCAGTGGTGCCATTGGCTCTTCTACCATCGGGTAGCCATCCGGGTTCCAGTACCGTCAGCTGGTTCTCGGCAGTGTCTTTTGCTCTATTACCTTCTGCTCTCCATCCTGGTTCCAGCACCGTCAGCTGGTCCCGGGCAGAGCCTTTGGCTTAGGTGCCTCCTTCTGGGTATCCAAGTTCCACCAACGTCAGGCGGTCCTTGTTAGTGTTTTGTGGCACGGGTACCTCCTGCTTTGTAACTGGGTTCCAGCGCCGTCAGCTGGTCCTCGGTCTTGCCATTGGCTCTTCTACCATCGGGTAGCCATCCGGGTTCCAGCACCATCAGCTGGTCCTCGGTCATGCCATTGGCTCTTGCATCCTTGGGTAACACATCCGGGTTCCAGTACCGTCAGCTGGTTCTCGGCAGTGTCTTTGTCACGGGTACTCCCTCCTGCCCAGCCTGGTTCCAGCACTGTCACCTGGTTCCGGGTAGTGTTAAGGTCACTTAGACTCCAATACGTTGTCCTGTCGTGTTGCGGTCGGGTTAGCCAACTCCATGGTGCCTCCAGTTTAGGAGCTTCCTATGTTTGCTGCGGGAATTGGTAATCAAGGCTGGTTCTGTAGTGCCAATAGGACAAGCTCCCCCTGTAGGACTGTTAGTTTCGGTTAGTTCTAACCCAAACCCTAGCCCTAACCCGAACCCTAGTTCTAGCCCTAACCCTAGTTCTAACCTTAACCCTAGTGGAAAAAAATATCTTTATTTTATTATTGTCCCTATCTATGGGGGTGATAAAGGGGGGGTTCATTTACTATTTTTTTATTTTGATCACTGTGATAGGTTTTATCACAGTGATCAAAATGTACCTGGAACAAATCTGCCGGCCGGCATATTCGGAGGGGGCACTGCGCATGCGCCAGCCATTTTGGAAGATGGCAGCGCCCATGGAGAAGACGGACAGACACCGGGAGGCTCGGTAAGTATGAGGGGGCAGATCGGAGCATGGGGGGATCGGAGCACAAGGGGGTGGGATCGGAGCACAGGGGGGAGCGGACGGGACGACAGGAAAGCAGACAGGATGACGGAGGGGAGCGGAGCACAGGACAGAGGACTGGGGAGGAGATCAGTGGCGGTGGTGTTATGACCTGGTGGTTAGGACAATAATGGACCAGGTGGTAAAGAGCACACGGAAAGACCTGATAGTTAATAATAATACAGGACAAGCTCTGGGACGTGGGAACTATGCTGACCGCAATCCCTAATCCTATCACACACACTAGAAATAGCCGTGGATTGCTCCTAACGCTCCCTATGCAACTCGACACAGCCTAAGAACTAGCTAGCCCTAAAGATAGAAAAATAAAGCCTACCTTGCCTCAGAGAAATTCCCCAAAGGAAAAGGCAGCCCCCCACATATAATGACTGTGAGTTGAGATGAAAATCACAAACAAAGAGATGAAATAGATTTTAGCAAAGAGAGGCCAGACTTACTGAACAGACCGAGGATAGGAAAGGTAACTTTGCGATCAGCACAAAAACCTACAAAAGACCACGCAGAGGGTGCAAAAAGACCCTCCGCACCGACTCACGGTGCGGAGGCGCTCCCTCTGTGTCCCAGAGCTTCCAGCAAGCAAGACAAAAATCAAAATAGCAAGCTGGACAGAAAAATAGCAAACAAGAGAAAAACAAGCAGGAACTTAGCTTCTGCTGGAGAAGACAGGTCACAAGAACGATCCAGGAGCGAACAGACCAATACTGGAACATTGACAGGTGGCATGGAGCAATGATCTAAGTGAAGTTAAATAGAGCAGCCAGCTAACGAATTAACCTCATCACCTGTGGAAGGAAACTCAGAAGCCGCAGCCCCACTCACAACCACCAGAGGAAGCCCATGGACAGAACCAGCCGAAGTACCATTCATGACCACAGGAGGGAGCTTGACAACAGAATTCACAACAGTACCCCCCCTTGAGGAGGGGTCACCGAACCCTCACCAGAGCCCCCAGGCTGACCAGGATGAGCCAAATGAAAGGCACGAACCAGATCGGCAGCATGAACATCAGAGGCAAAGACCCAGGAATTATCTTCCTGACCATAACCCTTCCACTTGACCAGGTACTGGAGTTTCCGTCTCGAAATACGAGAATCCAAAATCTTCTCCACCACATACTCCAACTCCCCCTCAACCAACACCGGGGTAGGAGGATCAACGGATGGAACCACAGGCGCCACGTATCTCCGCAACAACGACCTATGGAATACATTATGGATGGCAAAAGAAGCTGGAAGGGTCAAACGAAATGACACAGGATTGAGAACCTCAGAAATCTTATACGGACCAATGAAACGAGGCTTAAACTTAGGAGAGGAAACCTTCATAGGAACATAACGAGACGACAACCAAACCAAATCCCCAACACAAAGTCGGGGACCCACACAGCGCCGGCGGTTAGCGAAACGTTGAGCCTTCTCCTGGGACAATGTCAAATTGTCCACCACATGAGTCCAAATCTGCTGCAACCTATCCACCACAGTATCTACACAAGGACAGTCCGAAGACTCAACCTGCCCTGAAGAGAAACGAGGATGGAAACCAGAATTGCAGAAAAACGGCAAAACCAAAGTAGCCGAGCCTGCCCGATTAGTAAGGGCGAACTCAGCCAAAGGCAAAAAGGACACCCAATCATCCTGATCAACAGAAACAAAGCATCTCAGATATGTTTCCAAAGTCTGATTAGTTCGTTCGGTTTGGCCATTTGTCTGAGGATGGAAAGCCGAGGAAAAAGACAAATCAATGCCCATCCTAGCACAAAAGGATCGCCAAAACCTCTAAACAAACTGGGAACCTCTGTCCGAAACGATGTTCTCCGGAATGCCATGTAAACGAACCACATGCTGGAAAAACAATGGCACCAAATCAGAGGAGGAAGGCAATTTAGACAAGGGTACCAAATGGGCCATCTTAGAGAAGCGATCACAAACCACCAAAATGACCGACATCTTTTGAGAGACAGGGAGATCCGAAATAAAATCCATAGAAATATGCGTCCAGGGCCTCTTCGGGACCGGCAAGGGCAAAAGCAACCCACTGGCACGAGAACAGCAGGGCTTAGCCCGAGCACAAGTCCCACAGGACTGCACAAAAGAACGCACATTCCGTGACAAAGATGGCCACCAAAAGGATCTAGCCACCAAATCTCTGGTACCAAAGATTCCAGGATGACCAGCCAACACCGAACAATGAACCTCAGAGATAACTCTACTAGTCCATTTATCAGGGACAAACAGTTTCTCCGCTGGGCAACGGTCAGGTCTATTAGCCTGAAATTTTTGCAGCACCCGCCGCAAATCAGGGGAGATGGCAGACAAAATTACCCCTTCTCTGAGAATACCCGCCGGCTCAGGAACACCTGGAGAGTCGGGCACAAAACTCCTTGACAGGGCATCAGCCTTCACATTCTTAGAGCCCGGAAGGTACGAAACCACAAAATCAAAACGGGAGAAAAATAGCGACCAACGAGCCTGTCTAGGATTCAGCCGTTTGGCAGACTCGAGATAAGTCAAATTCTTGTAATCCGTCAAGACCACCACGCGATGTTTGGCTCCTTCAAGCCAATGACGCCACTCCTCGAATGCCCACTTCATGGCCAACAACTCTCGATTGCCAACATCATTATTGCGCTCAGCAGGCGAAAACTTTCTAGAAAAGAAGGCACATGGTTTCATCACCGAGCCATCAGAACTTCTTTGTGACCAAACAGCCCCTGCTCCAATCTCAGAAGCATCAACCTCGACCTGAAATGGGAGCGAAACATCTGGCTGGCACAACACAGGGGCAGAAGAAAAACGACGCTTCAACTCCTGAAAAGCTTCCACAGCCGCAGAAGACCAATTGACCACATCAGCACCCTTCTTGGTCAAATCAGTCAACGGTTTAGCAACACTAGAAAAATTACTGATGAAGCGACGATAAAAATTAGCAAAGCCCAGGAACTTTTGCAGACTCTTCACAGATGTCGGCTCAGTCCAATCATAAATGGCCTGGACTTTAACAGGGTCCATCTCGATAGTAGGAGGGGAAAAAATGAAACCCAAAAATGAAACCTTCTGAACTCCAAAGAGACACTTTGACCCCTTCACAAACAAAGAATTAGCACGCAGGACCTGGAACACCATTCTGCCCTGCTTCACGTGAGACTCCCAATCATCCGAGAAGACCTAAATATCATCCAAATATCCAATCAGGAATTTATCCAGGTACTCTCGGAAGATGTCATGCATAAAGGACTGAAATACTGATGGAGCATTGGAAAGCCCGAATGGCATAACCAGGTACTCAAAATGGCCCTCGGGCGTATTAAATGCTGTTTTCCATTCATCGCCCTGTTTAATACGCACAAGATTATACGCCCCTCGAAGATCTATCTTGGTGAACCAACTAGCCTCTTTAATACGAGCAAACAAATCAGACAGCAGCGGCAAAGGATACTGAAACCTGACTGTAATTTTATTAAGAAGGCGGTAATCAATACAAGGTCTCAAAGAACCATCCTTCTTGGCCACCAAAAAAGAACCCTGCTCCTAACGGTGATGACGACGGGCGAATATGACCTTTCTCCAAGGATTCCTTTATATAACTCAGCATAGCGGCGTGTTCTGGCACAGATAAATTGAACAGTCGGCCCTTAGGAAAGTTACTACCAGGAATCAAATTAATAGCACAATTGCAATCCCTATGAGGAGGTAGGGCACTGGATTTGGGCTCATCAAATACATCCCGGTAATCCGACAAAAACTCTGGGACTTCAGAAGGAGTGGATGACGAAATAGACAAAAATGGAACATCACCATGTACCCCCTGACAACCCCAGCTGGACACAGACATAGATTTCTAATCCAATACTGGATTATGGACCTGTAGCCATGGCAACCCCAAAACGACCACATCATGCAGATTATGCAACACCAAAAAGTGAATATCCTCCTGATGTGCAAGAGCCATGCACATGGTCAATTGGGTCCAGTACTGAGGCTTATTCTTGGCCAAAGGCGTAGCATCAATTCCTCTCAATGGAATAGGATACTGCAAGGGCTCCAAGAAAAAACCACAGCGCCTAGCAAACTCCAAGTCCATCAAATTCAGGGCAGCGCCTGAATCCACAAATGCCATAACAGAATAGGATGACAAAGAGCAAATCAGAGTAACGGACAAAAGACATTTCGACTGTACCGTACCAATGGTGGCAGACCTAGCGAACCGCTTAGTGCGCTTAGGACAATCGGAGATAGCATGAGTGGAATCACCACAGTAAAAACACAGCCCATTCCGACGTCTGTGTTCTTGCCGTTCAGCTCTGGTCAAAGTCCTATCACATTGCATAGGCTCAGGTCTATGCTCAGATAATACCGCCAAATGGTGCACAGCTTTACGCTCACGCAGGCGTCGATCGATCTGAATGGCCAAGGACATAATAATAATAATAATAATTTTTATTTATATAGCGCCAACATATTCCGCAGCGCTTTACAAATTATAGAGGGGACTTGTACAGACAATAGACATTACAGCATAACAGAAATACAGTTCAAAACAGATAACAGGAGGAGTGAGGGCCCTGCTCGCAAGCTTACAAACTATGGGGAAAAGGGGAGACACGAGAGGTGGATGGTAACAATTGCTTTAGTTATTCGGACCAGCTATAGTGTAAGGCTCAGGTGTTCATGTAAAGCTGCATGAACCAGTATGTAGCAGTACAGACACAGAGGGCTAATACTGCATAAAGTGTATGAGAACATGATGCGAGGAACCTTTTTTTTTTTTTTTTTTTTTTTTTATTATAAATAGGCCACACAGGGATCGTTAGGTTAATGCATTGAGGCGGTAGGCCAGTCTGAACAAATGAGTTTTTAGGGTACGCTTAAAACTGTTTGGATTGGGGATTAATCATATTAACCTAGGTAGTGCATTCCAAAAAATCGGCGCAGCACGTGTAAAGTCTTGGAGACAGGAGTGGGAGGTTCTGATTATTGAGGATGCTAACCTGAGGTCATTAGCGGAGCGGAGGGCACGGGTAGGGTGGTAGACTGAGACCAGGGAGGAGATGTAGGGTGGTGCTGAGCCATGGAGTGCTTTGTGGATGAGGGTAGTAGTTTTGTACTGGATTCTGGAGTGGATGGGTAGCCAGTGTAATGACTGGCACAGGGTAGAGGCATCGGTGTAACGGTTGGTGAGGAATATGATCCTGGCTGCAGCATTCAGGACAGATTGGAGCGGGGAAAGTTTTGCAAGAGGGAGGCCGATTAGTAGAGAGTTACAATAGTCCAGACGAGAATGAATAAGTGAAACAGTAAGAGTTTTTGCAGAGTCGAAAGTAAGAAAAGGGCGAATTCTAGAAATGTTTTTGATATGCAGGTAAGAAGAGCGAGCCAGTGATCGGATGTAGGGGGTGAATGAAAGGTCAGAATCAAGGATGACCCCAAGGCAGCGGACATGTTGCTTTGGAGTAATGGTGGAACCGCACACGGAGATGGCAATGTCAGGCAAAGGTAGGTTAGTAGAGGGAGAGAACACGAGGAGTTCAGTTTTTGACAGGTTTAGTTTCAGATAGAGGGAGGACATGATGTTAGAGACAGCGGTAAGACAATCACTGGTGTTTTCTAAAAAGGTCGGTGTGATATCAGGAGAAGAAGTGTATAATTGGGTGTCGTCAGCATAGAGATGGTACTGGAAACCAAATCTACTGATTGTTTGTCAAATAGGGGCAGTATACAACGAGAAGAGTAGGGGGCCTAGGACTGATCCTTGAGGAACCCCAACAGTAAGGGGAAGGTGAGAGGAGCAGGAACCAGCAAAACATACAGTGAAGGATCGGTCAGAGAGATAGGAGGAGAACCAGGAGAGAACGGTGTCCTTGAGGCCGATGGAGCGGAGCATAGTGAGGAGGAGCTGATGATCCACAGTGTCGAATGCTGCAAAGAGATCCAAGAGAATTAGCATGGAGTAGTGACCATTAGATTTAACTGTTAGTAGGTCATTAGAGACTTTAGTGAGGGCAGTTTCAGTAGAGTGTAAAGAGCGGAAGCCAGATTGAAGAGGGTCGAGAAGAGAGTTATCTGAGAGATAGCGGGTAGGACGGGAGTGGACCAGGCGTTCGAGGAGTTTAGAGATGAAGGGAAGATTAGAGACAGGTCTATAATTAGCGGCACAGTTTTGATCGAGGGATGGTTTTTTAAGTAATGGATGTATGATGGCATGCTTAAATGAGGAGGGAAAAATACCGGAAGTGAGGGAAAGGTTGAATATTTTTGTTAGGTGAGAGGTGACAGCCGGGGAAAGGGACTGGAGGAGATGTGATGGAATGGGGTCACTGGTGCAAGTGGTCGGGCGAGAAGATGCAAGGACATAGACTCATTCAGACCAGCAGGCATGGGAAATCCCACCATGACATCCTTAAGGGCTTCAGAGAGACCCTTTCTGAAAATTGCTGCCAGGGCACATTCATTCCACTGAGTGAGCACAGACCACTTCCTAAACTTCTGACAATATATCTCTACATCATCCTGACCCTGACACAGAGCCAGCAAGATTTTATCTGCCTGATCCACTGAATTTGGTTAATCATAAAGCAATCCAAGCGCCAGAAAAAACGCCTCAACATCACGCAATGCCAGATCTCCTGGCACAAGGGAAAATGCCCAGTCTTGAGGGTCGCCACGTAACAAAGAAATAATGATTTTCACTTGTTGAACAGGGTCACCTGAGGAGCGAGGTTTCAAAGCAAGAAACAATTTAAAATTATTTTTGAAATTCAGAAACTTAGATCTATCCCCAAAAAACAAATCAGGAATTGGAATCCTAGGCTCTGACATCGGATTCTGAACCACAAAATCTTGAATGTTTTGTACCCTTGCAGTGAGATTATCCATCCAAGAGGACAGACCTTGAATGTCCATATCTACACCTGTATCCTGAACCACCCAGAGGTCTAGGGGAAAAGAAAGGCAAAACACAGTGCAAAGAAAAAAAAATGGTCTCAGAACTTCTCTTATCCCACTATTGAGATGCATTAATACTTTTGGCCACCTGTACTGTTATGACCTGGTGGTTAGGACAATAATGGACCAGGTGGTAAAGAGCACACGGAAAGACCTGATAGTTAATAATAATACAGCACAAGCTCTGGGACGTGGGAACTCTGCTGACTGCAATCCCTAATCCTATCACACACACTAGAAATAGCCGTGGATTGCTCCTAACGCTCCCTATGCAACTCGACACAGCCTAAGAACTAGCTAGCCCTAAAGATAGAAAAATAAAGCCTACCTTGCCTCAGAAAAATTCCCCAAAGGAAAAGGCAACCCCCCACATATAATGACTGTGAGTTAAGATGAAAATCACAAACAAAGAGATGAAATAGATTTTAGCAAAGAGAGGCCAGACTTACTGAAGAGACTGAGGATAGGAAAGGTAACTTTGCGATCAGCACAAAAACCTACAAAAGACCACGCAGAGGGTGCAAAAGGACCCTCCGCACCGACTCACGGTGCGGAGGCGCTCCCTCTGCGTCCCAGAGCTTCCAGCAAGCAAGACAAAAATCAAAATAGCAAGCTGGACAGAAAAATAGCAAACAAGAGAAAAACAAGCAGGAACTTAGCTTCTGCTGGAGAAGACAGGTCACAAGAACGATCCAGGAGCGAACAGACCAATACTGGAACATTGACAGGTGGCATGGAGCAATGATCTAAGTGGAGTTAAATAGAGCAGCCAGCTAACGAATTAACCTCGTCACCCGTGGAAGGAAACTCAGAAGCCGCAGCCCCACTCACAACCACCAGAGGAAGCCCATGGACAGAACCAGCCGAAGTACCATTCATGACCACAGGAGGGAGCTTGACAACAGAATTCACAACACGGTGGGGGGGCAGATCAGGGTTTCCAGCCATGGCCGATGATATTGCAGCATTGGCCATGGCTAGATTGCAATATTTCACCAGTTTTCATAGGTGAAATATTACAAATCACTCTGATTGGCTGTTTCACAGCCAATCAGAGCGAATTGGAGTTAACCCTTTCACCCGATCTGCAGGGACGCGATCCCTCCATGATGCCACATAGGCGTCACAGGTCGCATTGGCACCGACTTTCATGATGCCTACGTGGCGTCACAGGTCAGGAAGGGGTTAAGACAAATTAAATGAAGATAATAATAACAAAGAATTTGCGTTTGCAATCATTTTCAGGAAGAAACTGAGTATTATCTGACAGAATTGCAGGGGGGTCAATACTTTTGGCCACAACTGTAAGGATAGATTGAAAGTGAAAATCTGCATGTTATTATTTGGGCCTTGTCTAGGTTTTTCTATGACTTTATCTGAATTGTGGCTCTCGACGAACTTTCATAGCGGAATGTGGCTCTCAAGGTAAGAAAGGTTGGGGACCCCTGCATTAGAGAGAGTGTGTGACCAGCAGATTTACACTGCCTGTTTTCAGAGTACCTACAAAAAATCTATAAAAATCAGTTTTGGATACCTCCTCCTCCTATGGCTCTTACACCTTCATTGCCACCTCCACCTTCTCCTCAACATCCTCCTCCACTTTGACCTCCGCCTCCATGTTCAAGATTATATTTTTTTCCTGTTGTGTTAAGTCATTTCCTATCCAAATTTGTTTCCAGGCTAAATTGGTAGATATTTTAATATCCGTGATCACTTTAAGTAATTTCTCTGATACTTACCCAGGTCTTATTTCGTATCTGTGTGGTTTACTATCAGTGTACTGGTTGGTTCTCCTCCTCTTAGCATGGTGGAATTCTTGTTACAGTCTATCATGCTGTTTTATGTGTCTGTTACTTTCGTTGTATTTATGTATTAATAAAATATTGTTACCTTTTTTCTACCTATTTTTGTGTCGATACTCCTCTTTTTTTCACTGGTGTGGTATACTTGTATTTGGGAGCGACACTCCTACTTATACGTATTTGTTTGATAATAGGGAGAGTTATTCTGGTATATTCTGACCATGCTCTCGGCCACTTATTGTGTTAGATGCTTACTGATTATTGTATCTGCAGTGCATAAGAGTGTTGCAGTGCACTTACCATAATTCCTTTGAGCATTTAGTAGTTGTGGTGGATTACGTTTCTGTTTATAACATTGTGGTACAAATGGCTACAAGGGGGTGATGTAATTCACCCAATGACTTTTGAATCATTTGTGGTTGTTTTATAGTGAAAACAATGAAGGAAAATTATGGACTTCAATAAAAATTATATTATGCTTACTTTGTTGTAACACGCCGTGGTCAGGGCAAGTCGTGGGCTCCACAAGTAGTGGGTTCTGTTTGTTTAGAACTGTCTAAAGTGAAGATAGAGAGCTTTTGTTTTGGCGATGATTTGGGGGGAACCGCAAAATCTTTATAATGACAGCTGCTTTTGTACGTACAAAGTGAAGGAATTCAACTTCAAAAGTAGGAAGAAAATTGTTTACTTGAACAGTGACTCGCCTTGTGCCTCACGATTAAGGAATACCTGTGCTTTCACATTCGTAGAAGCATGAAGATACACCTGATTCCGAAGTTTCAGAACATGCAGAACAGGATTCTGATGAAGACTTTCAAGCTATTAAATGATTTAGTCAAGATCTTGAATTTTCCTAAACATTCTGCAGAACTTTTAGGCTCTAGACTAAAGGAAGAGTACCTGCTAGCAGTTGGTACCTGTTTTTCATGGTACAGAAGCAGAGAAATTGAATTCCTTCCATACTTTTCCCAATACGATACCCTACTGTATTGCAAAGATGTTCCTGAGATGATGGAAACATTTAAGATTGAGCACCATATGAATAAGTGAAGACTCTATTGATTAATCCAAAAACATCTGAAGGCAGTGCAACTGCATAATGACAGCAACTATTCCTCAGTGCCTGTAGGGAATTCTGTTCACATGAAGGAAAGCTATGAGAATTTAGCCATTATTCTCAAGAAACTTAACTAATATTTAAGATCACTTAAGTATGGTGATCTGAAAGCTCTCTTTTTACTCCTAGGGCAGCAACGAGGATACATGAAGTACCAATGCTTTTTATTGGAGTGGGACATCCAGGATAGGACTCATCACTAGAGCCAAAATAGTTGGCCACCGAGAATATCGTTACAATCTGATCTCAAGATTATAGTTGTGGAAAGTTTAGTTGATCCCGCTAAAGTTCTCCTGCCACCACACTACATTGCGCTTGGACTAATGAAGCAGTTTCTTCAAGCTCTACCAAAAGAAGGAGAGACTTTTAAGTACCAAGTTTCAGTGATTGTCTCAAACAAATTTGAAGGAAGGCATTTTTGTGTATCTGGATATTCAGAAATACATGAGGGACAATGTGCTGGAAACAAAAATGAAAGCTGTTGACAATAGGGCTTGACATTCTTTAAAAGAAGTTGCGAAGAAAATTTTGGTAACAACAAAGATCCCAAATTTAAGTCCATCGTGGAGAACATTTTGAAATGTTTCAAAGCCTTTTGTTGTCTGACGAATATGAATTTACATTTATTACATTCCTATTGGTACTACTTTCCTGAAAATCTGTGCTGTTAGCAAAGAGTACTACAATAGTTTTCAACAGGATATCAATTATATTGAATGAAGATACCAAGGTAGATCGATCATGTGCGTGAGGGGGAACTACTGCTGGATGCTTCACAGGGAAGATCTGCAGGGCTTCTATAAGAGAAAAGATATAGAGAAAAGCTTTGAAGAGAAAAGAAAAAGGCACAAGAATTAATTACTAATGAAGTTGCAGAATGAATGTTCAATAAATTTTTATATATAATATTGTGTACGTTTTTGACTACAATTAAGATTTATCTTGTTTTTCTCAATTTCACATAATATTTAACCTCTTTTTGTACAAAATCCATACATGATGATTACAAATAGTAGCATTTTTATAAATCAGGGCATAAGAAAAAAAAAAGAATCAGTTATTAGATTTGAAAAAATTAAAATCTAATTTACAAATCTAAAATGTCCAATTAAGTAAGCCTATGAAACAAAATACATTCTGCTGCTAATTTTTTATGTACGCCAAAATAATTTGGCAGAATACATCTTCAGTGAAAAGGGAAATATGTGATATTGTCCAGTAATATGTGCCAATAATAATGTCAACATACAAGAAAAATATCCAAGACATTTTAATAGGAAACATTTAACGAGGAAGTACCTAATATTTTATTTAGCAATTACTGTAAATAAAATGTCAGTTTAAATAAAATTTTGAGTCATCCAAAAGTGATTGATTCCAACTAAAAAGAAACACAATTAGAGCGGTAATCTGTATTGCAGATTGGATATCATTATGAAAAGAGGAAGCAACTATATTTTAAACTTTGTCTAACATTAACATCAACAGCAATGAACAAGGACCTAGTGATAGGCTGTAAAAGGGAGAACTACCAGTGAACATTAAGGTGATTTTAATTATTTATTTGTTTTAACAGTTTGCCTGGCTGTCATTTTGCTGAATTCACAATAAGTATATTGAAAAAAATCTGTATTCTAAAGAATACAATTTTTTGCAAAATTGAGGAGAGTAAAATTTTGCTCAAATTAATTTTCTTACCTCTATAGTTGCAAGCCCACTTCATGCCTGGCAGGTGATTGCTGTGAATTACTTTGTCCTAGAAAATGAAGGATTTCTTCTAGAAAATTATTGCAATTCTTGTTTCAGGTGTATTTTTCATATTGCCCACACCTGTCACTTGCCACAGATGAGTTTGAATCAGCATCACATGATTGAAGCACAGTTGTTTACCCACAACTTTGGAAAGGTGCTAACAATTTTGTCTGGACTAGGGTTGAGCGAAGCGGATCAGACAAATTCAAAAATCACCGACTTTCTGCAAAGTCGGGTTTCATGAAACTCGACCCGATCATAGTGTGGGAACGGCCATGAGGTCGGCGATCTGCGCGCAAAAGTCACGTTTCATATGACGCTTTTAGCGCCATTTTTCAGCCAATGAAGGAGGACGCAGAGTGTGGGCAGCGTGATGACATAGGTCTCGGTCCCCACCATCTTAGAGACGGGCATAATAGTGATTGGCTTGCTTTCTGTGGCATCACAGGGGCTATAAAGAGGCGTGCACGCCGGCCGCTATCTTACTTCTGCCGATCTTAGCATAGGGAGAGGTTGCTGCAGCATCATCAGAAGAAGGGATATAGCTAGGGAGGGAAGATTAACCCCCAAACTGCTTGTGCTGTAGCGATTTCCACTGTTCAACAACACCATTTCTTTCCAGGGACAGTGGAGGCTAGATTTTTGTGCATCATCTCTGTAGCTTATTACGCTGCCTTGTAAGGCTCCCTGATAGCTGCATTGCTGTTTGCACACTGCTGTGCAAACCAACTGCTTTTTTAAAAGCAAAAATCCGGTTGCTCTTTTCTGCACAGTTATCTTGTTTATTTGTCCACACTTTTGTGTGCAGCAGTCCTTTTTATTGCTGCCTTACTTTTCCTGAGATCATTGTAGGGAGATTGAAATTGTACTACAGTCCTTGAATTTTTTCATATACAGTTATATGAAAAAGTTTGGGCACCCCTATTAATCTTATGCTTAATGTTTTATAAAAATTGTTTTTTTTTTGCAATAGCTATTTCAGTTTCATATATCTAATTACTGTTGGACACAGTAATGTTTCTGCCTTGAAATGAGGTTTATTGTACTAACAGAAAATGTGCAATCTGCATTCAAACAAAATTTGACAGGTGCATAAGTATGGGCACCCATATCATTTTATCATTTTCTTGTTTTAAATACTCCTACCTACTTTTTACTGACTTACTAAAGCACTTTTTTTGGTTTTCTAACCTCATTGAGCTTTGAACTTCATAGCCAAGTGTATACAATCATGAGAAAAGCTACTTAAAGTGGCCACTTGCAAGTTGTTCTCCTGTTTGAATCTCCTCTGAAGAGTGGCATCATGGGCTCCTCAAAACAACTGTCTAATGATCTGAAAACAAAGATTATTCAACATAGTTGTTCAGGGGAAGGATACAAAAAGCTGTCTCAAAGATTTAACCTGTCAATTCCCACTGTGAGGAACATAGTAAGGAAATGGAAGAACACAGGTACAGTTCTTGTTAAGGCCAGAAGTCGCAGGCCCAGAAAAACATCAGAAAGGCAGAGAAGAAGAATGGTGAGATCAGTCAAGGACAATCCTCAGACCACCTCCAGAGAGCTGCAGCATCAACATGTGGCAGATGGTGTCACTGTGCATCGGTCAACTATACAATGCACTTTGCACAAGGAGAAGCTGTATGGGAGAATGATGCGAAAGAAGACGTTTCTGCAAGCATGCCACAAACAGAGTCAGCTGAGGTATGCAAAAGCACATTTGGAGAAGCCAATTTCTTTTTGGAAGAAGGTCCTGTGGACTGATGAAACCAAGACTGAGTTGTTCGGTCATACAAAAAGGCGTTATGCATGGCGGCCAAAAAACACAGCATTCCAAGAAAAACACTTGATACCCACAGTAAAATTTGGTGGAGGTTCCATCATGCTTTGGGGCTGTGTGGCCAATGCCGGCACCTGGAATCTTGTTAAAGTTGAGGGACGCATGGATTCCTCTCAGTATCAGCAGATTCTTGACAATAATGTTCATGAATCAGTGACAAACTTGAAGTTACGCAGGGAATGGATCTTTCAGCAAGACAATGATCCAAAACACCGCTCCAAATCTACTCAGGCATTCATGCAGAGGAACAATTACACTGTTCTGGAATGGCCATCCCAGTCCCCAGACCTGAATATCATTGAACATCTGTGGGATCATTTGAAGAGGGCTGTCCATGCTCGGCGACTATCAAACTTAACTGAACTGGAATTGTTTTGTAAAGAGGAATGGTCAAAAATACCATCATCCAGGATCCAGGAACTCATTAAAAGCTACAGGAAGCGACTAGAGGCTGTTATTTTTGCAAAAGGAGGATCTACGAAATATTAATGTCATTTTTCTGGTGGGGTGCCCATACTTATGCACCTGTCAAATTTTGTTTGAATGCAGATGGCACATTTTCTGTTAGTACAATAAACCTCATTTCAAGGCAGAAACAGTACTGTGTCCAAAAGTTATTAGCTATATGAAACTGAAATAGCTCTTGCAAAAAAACAATTTTTATAAAACATTAAGCTTAAGATTAATAGGGTGCCCAAACTTTTTCATATAACTGTATCTTCCAGCCACTTTCTGCCACTTACATTGTGTTGTTTTATACACTGGGCCTGAGTTTTGGTTCAGTCTCCCCCCCAAAAAAGTGAGATTCAAATTCTCACAAAGTGGATATACTTCAGTCCTGTTAGTTTGTCGTATGTCAGCCAGCCACTTTCTGCCACTTAGATTGCATTGTTATATACACTGGGCCTGAGTTTTGGTTCAGTCTCCCAAAAAAAAAGGGAGATTCTAACTCTCACAAAGTGGATATACTTTAGTCCTGTTAGTTTGTCGAATTTCAGCCAGCCACTTTCTGCCACTTAGATTGCGTTGTTATATACACTGGGCCTGAGTTTTGGTTCAGTTTCCCCCCAAAAAAGGGAGATTCACATTCTCACAAAGTGGATATACTTCAATCCTGTTAGTTTGTCGTATGTCAGCCAGCCACTTTCTGCCACTTAGATTGCATTGTTATATACACTGGGCCTGAGTTTTGGTTCAGTCTCCTCCAAAAAAGGGAGATTCAAATTCTCACAAAGTGGATAGTCTTCAGTCCTGTTAGTTTGTTGTATATCAGGCAGCCACTTTCTGCCACTTACATTGCATTGTTTTATACACTGGGCCTGAGTTTTGGTTCAGTCTCCCAAAAAAAGGGAGATTCTAATTCTCACAAAGTGGATATACTGTACTTCAGTCCTGTTAGTTTGTCGTATATCAGCCAGCCACTTTCTGCCACTTAGATTGCATTGCTATATACACTGGGCCTGAGTTTTGGTTCAGTCTCCCCCCCAAAAAGGGAGATTCAAATTCTCACAAAGTGGATATACTTCAATCCTGTTAGTTTGTCATATATCAGCCGGCCACTTTCTGCCACTTACATTGTGTTGTTTTATGCACAGGACCTGAGTTTTGGTTCAGTCTCCCCCCAAAAAAGTGAGATTCAAATTCTCACAAAGTGGATATACTTCAGTCCTGTTAGTTTGTCGTATGTCAGATTTCAGAGCCCTGATGGACTACGCAGTACCACGCTACGACCTACCCAGTCGGCACTTCTTTGCGAGAAAAGCCATCCCAGCCCTCCACCAGCATGTGAAAGACCACATTGTCCATGCACTCAGGCAATCTGTCAGTAGAAAGGTGCACCTCACAACAGATGCATGGACCAGTAGGCATGGCCAGGGACGTTACGTTTCCATCATGGCACACTGGGTTAATGTGCTGGATGCAGGGTCCACAGGGGGCAGCCATATTGGGACAGTTCTGCCTAGCCTACGGTCTAGGAAACAGTTGGCTGTAGGCGTTGCCCCCCTCCTCCTCCTCGTCCTCCAGCAGAAGCGAGAGCTCATCCACAGACCGCAGTCGCACGAGCACTCCATCCGCAGCTGCCACTGTTGCACACAAGTCCCATTATCGAAGAGTTAGTGGTAAGCGCAGGAGGCTGTATTACAAATGAAGTGTTTGGGCAACAACAGACACACCGCGGAAGTACTGGCTGAGTACTTGCAGCAACAAACTCAGTCATGGCTGGGCAGTGTACATCTTGAGGCAGGCAAGGTAGTCCGTAATATAGGAAGGAATTTTATGGCTGCCATAGCCCTTTCAGAACTTAAACACATATCTTCCCTGGCTCACACCTTGAACCTGGTGGTGCAGTGCTTCCTCAAAAATTATCCAGAGTTACCAGCCCTGCTCCTAAAGGTGTGAAGACTTTGCTCGCACATCCGCCGGTCGCCTGTACGCTCCAGCCGTATGCTGAACCATCAGCAATCGCTCAATCTTCCCCAGCACCGCCTAATAATCGGCGTTGCAACAAGGTGGAACTCTACACTGCACATGGTTCAGTGTTATGATGCGGTGGTCTAGGAGCAACATGGAACGAGCTCTGAAGGAAGTGGTAACTGTACTGACCGCAGTCCCTAAGCTCAACACAACACTAGAAGTAGCCGTGGAATGCTCCTAACTCTCCCTACGCATCTCGTCACAGCCTAAGAGCTAACTACCCCTAAAGACAGAAGCAGGAAAACTATCTTGCCTCAGAGAAAATCCCCAAAGGATAGATTAGCCCCCCACAAATAATGATTGTGAGTGGAGAGGGAAAAGACATACACAGAATGAAACCAGGGTGAGCACAGGAGGCCAGTCTAGCTTGATAGATAGGACAGGATGGAATACTGTGCGGTCTGTATAAAACACTACAAAAATTCACGCAGAGTTTACAAAATAAATCTCCACACCTGACTAAAGGTGTGGAGGGTAAATCTGCTTCCCAGAGCTTCCAGCAAGACAGAATTAATTCATACTGATAACGCTGGACAAACATAGAAAGCACTGAACGGATAAGTCAACAATCTGTGAACAAAAAAGCGCAAGCAAAAACTTAGCTTTGCAGAACTGGTCAGGATAACAGGGAAATCCAAAGAGATGTGAATCCAACCAGGAACCATGTACAAGTGGCACTGGCTGAAGAAAGAGCCAGGCTTAAATAGCCGATCAGAAGAGACGATAAGTGGAGGCAGCTGATGACAGCTAAGTCCTAGGAGCAGCCATACCACTTGAAACCACAAGAGGGAGCCCAAGAGCAGAACTCACAAAAGTGCCACTTACAACCACCGGAGGGAACCCAAGAGCGGAATTCACAACAGTACCACCCCCCTTGAGGAGGGGTCACCGAACCCTCACCAGAGCCCCCAGGCCGATCAGGACGAGCCAAATGAAAAGCACGAACCAAATCGGTGGCATGGACATCGGAGGCAACAACCCAAGAATTATCCTCCTGGCCATAACCCTTCCACTTGACAAGATACTGAAGCCTCCGCCTCGAAAAATCCAAAATCTTCTCAACCTCATATTCCAACTCTCTCTCAACCATCACCGGGGCAGGAGGGTCAACCGAGGGAACAACGGGCACCACATATCTCCGCAACAAAGATCTATGGAAAACATTATGAATGGCAAAAGAGGCTGGAAGAGTCAACCGAAAAGACACTGGATTAATAATTTCAGAAATTTTATAAGGACCAATAAACCGAGGCTTAAACTTAGGGAAAGAAACCTTCATAGGAACATGACGAGAAGACAACCAAACCAAATCCCCCACACGAAGTCGGGGACCAACACACCGACGGCGGTTAGCAAAACGTTGAGTCCTTTCCTGAGACAACGTCAAATTGTCCACCACGAGTCCAAATCTGCTGCAGCCTGTCCACCACAGAATCAACACCAGAACAATCAGAAGGCTCAACCTGCCCAGAAGAAAAACGATGATGAAAACCAAAATTACAAAAGAAAGGTGAAACCAAAGTAGCCGAACTAGCCCGATTATTAAGGGCAAACTTGGCCAACGGCAAGAAAGACACCCAATCATCCTGATCAGCAGACACAAAGCATCTCAAATAGGTCTCCAAGGTCTGATTAGTTCACTCAGTTTGGCCATTAGTCTGAGGATGAAACGCCGAAGAAAAAGACAAATCAATGCCCATCCTAGCACAAAAGGCCCGCCAAAATCTAGAGACAAACTGAGAACCTCTGTCAGACACAATATTCTCCAGAATGCCATGCAAACAAACCACATACTGAAAAAATAATGGAACCAGATCTGAGGAGGAAGGCAACTTAGGCAAAGGTACCAGATGGACCATTTTAGAGAACCGGTCACAAACAACCCAGATAACAGACATCTTCTGGGAAACAGGAAGATCCGAAATAAAATCCATGGAAATATGCATCCAGGGCCTCTCAGGGACCGGCAAAGGCAAAAGCAACCCACTAGCGCGGGAACAGCAAGGCTTGGCCCGGGCGCAAGTCCCACAGGACTGCACAAAAGCACGCACATCGCGCGACAAGGAAGGCCACCAAAAGGACCTGGCAACCAAGTCTCTGGTACCAAAAATCCCAGGATGACCAGCCAACACTGAACAATGAACCTCAGAAATTACCTTACTTGTCCATCTATCAGGAACAAACAGCTTCCCCACTGGACAGTGGTCAGGCCTATCAGCCTGAAATTCCGGAAGCACCCGCCGCAAATCAGGGGAGATAGCAGAAAGAATAACCCCCTCCTTAAGAATGCCAACCGGCTCAAGGACTCCAGGAGAATCAGGCGAAAAACTCCTAGAGAGGGCATCAGCCTTAACATTCTTAGATCCCGGCAGATACGAGACCACAGAATCAAAACGGGAGAAAAACAGGGACCATCGAGCCTGTCTAGGATTCAGCCGCTTGGCCGACTCGAGGTAAATCAGATTCTTATGATCGGTCAGGACCACAACGCGGTGTTTAGCTCCCTCAAGCCAATGTCGCCACTCCTCAAAAGCCCACTTCATAGCCAACAACTCCCGATTGCCGACATCATAATTGCGTTCCGCAGGCGAAAACTTTCTGGAAAAAAAAGCACACGGTTTCATCAAAGAACCATCAGACTCCCTCTGAGACAAAACGGCCCCTGCCCCAATCTCAGAAGCGTCGACCTCAACCTGAAAAGGAAGAGAAACATCCGGCTGACGCAACACAGGGGCAGAAGTAAATCGGCGTTTAAGCTCCTGAAAGGCCTCAACAGCCTCAGAGGACCAATTCGTCACATCAGCGCCTTTCTTCGTCAAATCAGTAAGGGGCTTAACCACACTGGAAAAGTTGGCAATGAAACGGCGATAGAAATTAGCAAAGCCCAAAAATGTTTGAAGGCCCTTCACAGATGTGGGTTGGATCCAGTCATGAATAGCTTGGACCTTAACAGGATCCATTTCTATAGACGAGGGAGAAAAAATAAAACCCAAAAAAGAAACCTTCTGAACTCCGAATAGGCACTTAGACCCCTTCACAAACAAAGCATTATCACTAAGGATCTGGAACACCATCCTGACCTGCTTCACATGAGACTCCCAATCATCGGAAAAAATCAAAATATCATCCAAATATACGACCATGAATTTATCAAGATAATTGCGGAAAATATCATGCATGAAAGACTGGAACACAGATGAAGCATTAGAGAGCCCAAATGGCATCACAAGGTATTCAAAATGGCCTTCGGGCGTATTAAATGCAGTTTTCCATTCGTCACCCTGTTTAATATGAACAAGATTATATGCCCCTCGGAGGTCAATCTTAGCAAACCAACTAGCCCCCTTAATCTGAGCAAAACAAATCAGTAAGCAAAGGCAAGGGGTATTGGAATTTGACCGTGATCTTATTAAGAAGACGATAATCAATACAGGGTCTCAAGGAGCCATCCTTCTTAGCAACAAAAAAGAAACCCGCTCCCAATGGTGACGAAGAGGGCCGAATATGCCCCTTCTCCAAAGACTCCTTGACATAACTCCGCATCTCCCTTGGAGGAAACATGGAGGAGAGCCTCATAAAAAACTGTACCATTACAAAGGAGCGGGTCTCCTAGACTCATAGCACCCATACACTAAATGCATGGGCTGGCAAACTTTTTTCCACAGGGGGTACATTTTTAACCCCTTTACCCCCAATGGTGGTTTGCATGTTCATGACCGGGCTAATTTTTACAATTCTGACCACTGTCCCTTTATGAGGTTATAACTCTGGAACGCTTCAACGGATCCTGGTGATTCTGACATTTTTTTCTCGTGAAATATTGTAGTTCATGATAGTGGTAAACCTTATTTGATATTACCTGCGTTTATTTGTGAAAAAAATGGAAATTTGGCAGAACTGTTGAAAATTTAGCAATTTTCCAAATTTGAATTTTTCTGCAATTAAATCACAGAGATATGTCACACAAAATACTTAATAAGTAACATTTCCCACATGTCTACTTTACATCAGCACAATTTTGGAACCAATTTATTTTTCGTTAGGGAGTTATAAGGGTTAAAAGTTGACCAGCAATTTCTAATTTTTACAGCACCATTTTTTTTTAGGGACCACATCTCATTTAAAGTCATTTTTAGGGGTCTATATGATAGAAAATAACCAAGTGTGTCACCATTCTAAAAACTGCACCCCTCAAGGTGCTCAAAACCACATTCAAGAAGTTTATTAACCCTTCAGGTGTTTTACCGGAATTTTTGGAATGTTTAAATAAAAATGAACATTTAACTTTTTTCACAAAAAATTTATTCAGCTCCAATTTGTTTTATTTTACCAAGAGTAATAGGAGAAAATGGACAGTAAAAGTTGTTGTACAATTTGTCCTGAGTACGACGATACCACATATGTGGGAGTAAACCACTGTTTGGGCGCATGACAGAGCTCGGAAGGGAAGAAGCGCCATTTGACTTTTCAATGCAAAATTGACTGGAATTGAGATGGGACGCTATGTTGCGTTTGGAGAGCCCCTGTTGTGCTTAAACATTGAAACCTCCCATAAGTGACACCATTTTGGAAAGTAGACCCCCTAAGGAACTTATCTAGATGTGTGGTGAGAACTTTGACCCATTAAGTGATTAACAGAATTTATAATGCAGAGCCGTAAAAATAAAAAATCATATTTTTCACAAAAGTTATCTTTTTGCCCCCAATTTTTTATTTTCCCAAGGGTAAGAGAAGAAATTGGACCCCAAAAGTTGTTGTACAATTTGTCATGAGTATGCTGATACCCTATATGTGGGGGTAAACCACTGTTTGGGTGCATGACAGAGCTCGGAAGGGAAGGAGCGCCATTTGACTTTTCAATGCAAAATTGACAGGAATTGAGATGGGATGACATGTTGCGTTTGGAGAGCCACAGTTGTGCCTAAACATTGAAACCCCCCAACAAGTGACACCATTTTGGAAAGTAGACCCCCTAAGAAACTCATCTAGATATGTTGTGAGAGCTTTGCACCCCAACTGTTTCACTACAGTTTATAACGCAGAGCCGTGAAAATAAAAATAAAAATTCCCACAAAAAATATTTTTTAGCCCCCAGTTTTGTATTTTCCCAAGGGTAACAGGAGAAATTGGACCCCAAAAGTCGTTGTCCAATTTGTCCTGAGTATGCTGATACCCCATATGTGGGGAGAACAACCGTTTGGGCGCATGGGAGAGCTCGGAAGGGAAGGAGCACCATTTGGAATGCAGACTTAGATGGATGGGTCTGCAGGCCTCAGGTTACATTTGCAGAGCCCCTCATCTAAACAGTAGAAACCCCCCACAAGTGACCCCATATTGGAAACTAGACCCCCCAAGGAACTTATCTAGATGTGTTGTGAGAACTTTGAACCCCCAAGTGTTTCACTACAGTTTATAATGCAGAGCCATGAAAATAAAAAATCTTTTTTTACCACAATATTTTTTTAACCCTCAGTTTTGTATTCTCCCAAGGGTAACAGGAGAAATTGGACACCAAAAGTTGTTGTCCAATGTGTCTTGAGTACACTGATACCCCATATGTTGGGGTAAACCCATGTTTGGGCGCACGGGAGAGCTTGGAAGAGAAGGAGCACTGTTTTACTTTTTCAACACAGAGTTGGCTGGAATTGAGATCGGATGCCATGTCGTGTTTGGAGAGCCCCTGATGTGCCTAAAAAGTGGAAACCCCACAATTATAGCTGAAACCCTAATCCAAACACACCCCTAACCCTAATCTCAAAGGTAACCCTAATCAAACCCCTAACCCTGACACACCCCTAGCCCTAACCCTAACTCTAACCCTAGCCCTAACCCTAGCCCTTATACCTAGCCCTTGCCCTAACCCTAACCCTAACCCTAGCCCTAACCCTAATGGGAAAATGGAAATAAATACATTTTTTTAATTTTTCCCCAACTAATGGGGTGATGAAGGGGGGGTTTGATTTACATTTATAGTGGGTTTTTTATCGGATTTTTATGACTGGCAGCCGTCCCACACTAAAAGACGCTTTTGCAAAAAATATTTTTTGCATTACCACATTTTGAGAGCTATAATTTTTCCATATTTTGGTCCACAGAGTCAAGTGAGGTCTTGTTTTTTGCGGGACGAGTTGACGTTTTTATTGGTAACATTTTTGGGCACATGACATTTTTTCATCCGATTTTTGTGAGGCAGAATTACCAAAAAACAGCTATTCATGAATTTCTTTTGGGGGGGCGTTTATACCATTCCGCGTTTGGTTAAAAGGATAAAGTAGTTTTATTCTTCGGGTCAGTCCGATTACAGCGATACCTCATTTATATTTTTTTGTTTTGGTGCTTTTATACGATGAAATCTATTTTATAGAAAAAATAATTATTTTTGCATCGCTTTATTCTGAGGACGATAACTTTTTTTTTTTGCTGATGATGCTGTATGGTGGCTCGTTTTTTGCAGGACAAGATGAAGTTTTCAGCGGTACCATGGTTATTTATATCCGTCTTTTTGATTGCGTGTTATTCCACTTTTTGTTGGGCGGTATGATATTAAAGCGCTGTTTTTTTTTGTTTGTTTGTTTTTTCGTGTTCACTGAAGGGGTTAACTAGTGGGACAGTTTTGCAGGACATGTCGTTACGGATGCGGCGATACTAAATATGTGTACTTTTATTGTTTTTTTATTTAGATAAAGGAATGTATTTATTGGAACAATATTTTTTTTATTATCATTTATTTAGGATTTTTTTTTTCACACACATGTAATTTTTTTTTTTTTACTTTTTTACTTTGCCCCAGGGGGGCATCACATTTTATTGACAGATCGCTGATCTGACACTTTGCTGTGCACTGTGTCTGATCAGCGATCACACAGGCACAGCATGGACGCTTACCAGCGCTTGCTCTGAGCAGGCGCTGGTAAGCCACCTCCCTGCAGGACCCGGAAGAAGCCCCGTGGCCGTTTTGGATCCTGGCCTGCAGGGGGGAGAAGGTAAGAGACCCTTGTAGCAGCGCGATCACATCGTGTTGCTCCGAGGGTCTCAGGAAAGCACGCAGGGAGCCCCCTCCCTGCGCGATGCTTCCCTATACCGCCAGAACATTGCAATCATGTTTGATCGCAGTGTGCCAGGTGTTAATGTGCCGGGGAGGTCCGTGACTGCTCCTGGCACATAGTGCTGGTTGTCAGCTGCGAAAGTCAGCTGACACCTGGCCGTGATCGGCTGTGCTCCCCCGTCCGTGAGCACATACTCTTCCATCCTTGGGAAGTAGGGCCTACCCCACATGGATGGAATAGTACGTCTTATGGCAGAAAGGGGTTAAAAAATTTATAAATGGGGATCATAGAAACACTTGCCAAAAAATTAACTGTCTGTAGCAGCACAGAACACGTGAACCCAGATGATCTAGAGGTGGAAAATGATGAGAGGTGGAGGAAGTCCTCATTTAAAACCAGGCCAAATTTAAAGGAACGGGTCTCCTAGACATCTATTGCCCATACACTAAGTGTATGGGCTGACAAACATTTTCCCATGGGGGTAAACATAAAAAAACATATTTAATAGGGATCACAAACACCCTTGCCAAAAAATTCATTGTCAGTAGCAGCACAGAACACGTGAACCATTGTGATCTAGTGGAGGAAAATCATGAGAGGCGGAGGAAGGCCTCATTAAAAACTGGGCCCAATGTAAAGGAGCGTGTCTCCTAGACTTGTAATGCCCATACACGAAGTACATGGGCTGACAAACATTTCCCCATGGGGGTTACAGTTTTAAAACATTATTTATGGATATCATAGACACTTTTGCCCAGAAATTGAATGGTTGTAGCAGCATACAACATGTTCACCATGGTTATCTATTGGTGGAGAATAATGAAACATTGATGAAGGCCTCATTAAAAACTAGGCCCAATGTAAAGGAGCTTGTCTCCTAGACTTGTAATGCCCATACACGAAGGGCATTGTCTGGCAAACATTTCTTCATGGGGAATACATTTTTCTAAAATATACTATGGGCATCATAGACACTCTTGCCAAAGCTTCTGTTTTCCTCCTCCTCCTCATTGCCTACCAATCCATGTTGGGAAGACATGAGGCTGGACACAGTGTAATCCCCCTGTATGGTTCCTTGATTCATGTCCTCATGCTCTGCCTGTAATGCATCTTCTTTAATTGCGAGCAGAGAGGTTTTCAGAATGCTGAAAAGAGGGATGGTGATGCTCATTATGGCGTCATCGCTGCTCACCATATTAGTGCAGTCCTCAAAGTTTTGTAGGATGGTACATATGTCTGACATCCATGTCCATTCCTGAGGTCTTATGTGTGGAGTCTGAACTGAATATTGATGGCCTTGTTGATGTTGGTAGTCAACAACTGCCCTCTTATGCTCACAAATCCTTTCCAACAAATGCAGTGTAGAGTTGTAAGGCGTCGGGACATCACATACCAGTGGGTGAGCCGGAAGCTGCAAAAGCTGCTGAACCATGACAAGGGCAGCTGAAGCTGGAGCTGACTTTCTAAAATGGGCAGACAGATGGCGTAATTTCACTAGCAGATCCGGCACCTTCGAGTAGCTTTTCACAAAACGTTGAATGATGAGGTTAAGCACATGGGCCAGGCAAGGTACGTGTGTGAGCTCACCTTGCCTAAGAGCCGCCAACAGGTTCCGGCCATTGTCACACATGACCATGCATGGCTGTAGGTTCAGTGGTGTCATCCAAATATCTGACTGCTCTTTCAGTGCTGTCCACAACTCTTCTGCATTGTGTGGTTTGTCATCCAAGCAGATTAACTTCACACAGCCTGTTGTCGCTTGCCGGAGGTAGTGCTGCAGTGCTTTCAGCTTCTGACTGATGTGTTGATTTCAGAGATGGAGGCTGAAGAGGAAGAGGAAGAGGAGGTGAAGGAGCTGTAGACTGTAGGGGCAAACCTAAGCTAGAGGCATCTTCACATGCACGGTGGTATGGGCATTGGCTTTTAAGCAAAACAGTGGATGAAGCAGTGGTGTCACCTGCAGATAGTGTTCCTGGAGCCTGGGGTTCAGCCCAAAAAGTCAGGTGCTTTGCTGCCATGTGCCTGATCATGCTGGTGGTGGTCAGACTGGTAGTTTTGCTACCCCTGCTGATGCGGGCATGGCAGGTGCTACAAATGGCCTTTTTGGGGTTATTAGCAGAGTCTTTGAAAAATAACCAGACTCAGAAAGATCTAATAGTTGGAATGGCAACTTCTCTCATGTGTGTGTTTCGGTGAATGGATGCACGCCTCACGCTTTCTGTCTGTAGCCACCACACCGCTTCTTTCTGCCTTTTGAGGTGATATGCCTCCTTCCCATTTGTGCTGCTTTACTTGCTCTGCATGTCCTTCTGTCAGGATGGGTCAGTCACTATGTTATCCACCACCTCGTCTTCCACATCGGCACCATGCTCCTCCTCCTGACTTTCTGGCAATTGTGTCTCATCATCGTCTACCTCTTCTGACACTCTCCCACCATCACCTTCATGTGACAGTGGCTGGTCAAAGCTTTGGGCATTGCTACATGCGATCTCATCTGGCCCCACTTAAAGTTGACCGGCCGAGAGTCTGGAATCTTGAAAGGGAAATTTGAACAGCTCTTCGGAGTGTCCAAGTGTGGGATCAGTTGTCTCATGACACTCGACATGGTGGGAGGAAGGAGGATCAGGGTGAGAAATATCCGGTCCACACTCACGGCTACTCAGATTTGATCGTGTGGAAGACATTGTGGTGGTGGTAGTGGCTAAGTGACTGGAAGCATTATCCGCAATCCAACCAACAATCTTTTCACACTGCTCTGGCTTCAATAGTGGTGTGCTGCGATCCCCTAGAAACTGGGACAGGAAGGTCGAGCAAGAAGATGTGGGTCATTGCTGTGGCCCACTTTCAGCTTGGCCGCGGGCTCGCCCTCTGCATGCACCATCACGTCCACTTCCAGTCCCTTGCCTTGCCTATATTAAATGGACTATTGAACTATTTCAAAAGCTCAACACAAATGTATTTATTTGAAACAAAATTATATCTGATCAGTATGCCTTCAAAGCTATAATTTTTCCACCACAGATACAACCGGCTGCAGCCACAGATAACAGACTGAATAAAATATATATTTTTTTTTTGGTGAATTTTTGAGAAAAAAATAGAAAAACGCTAGCACGCAGAACTATGATATGTATGTCTGCGAAACTATGATTTTTCCACCACAGATACACCAGGCCGCAGCCACAGATAACAGACTGCATACATTTTTTTCTGTTGTAGGTGAAATTTACCAAAAAACTAAAAATAAGTACACCAGGCTAGCAGTATGAGTTATGAAACTTATACCTGCAATGCTACGATTTTTTCACCACAGATACACAAGGCCTCAACCTGACATAACAGACTGCATATGTATTTTGTTTTTTGGTGAATTTTTGAAACAATGAAAAAAAAAGTAGAACAAGGCTAGGCTACATAACTATGATACGTATGCCTGAGAAACTACGATATTTCCAGCAGAGATACACCAGGCCACAGATAACAGACTGTATACATTATTTGTTTTTTGGTGAATTTTTAAAAAAAAGTAGAACAAGGCTAGGCTACAGAACTACGATACGTATACCTGCAAAACTACAATTTTTCCATCACAGACACACCAGGCCGCAGCCACAGATAACAGACTGTACTTTTTTTCTGTTGTAGGTGAAATTTGCAAAACAATTAAAAAGGAGTACAACAAGGCTAGTAGAATCAACTACGAAACTTATGCCTGTGAATGTTAGGGCTGGCGGAATGCACCGAGTAAATATTGAGATTATATAGGTGCATTCGCAGCCCAGGGTCCACCTTGCAGGAGTGGAACCTGCTGCTAGTATATGGTGGCACTATATGGCTTTACAAGGACTGAATAGACATGGGTTCGGTCACTCGGTCAATATAGGAGCGAGCTCTGTTGCTTCACAGAGTCGCCGGGATTAGGATAACGCTGTGCACTGTTAACCTCACAGAGGTTCACAGCTAACTAACAGAGCAGGTAGCATACAGTGGTCATACAGTCAGCATAGCACACAAACAACTCCTCTCCGGAGGTGCCGGAATTCTAGTGGCTATATGCCAGCCCTAAATTCACATACACAAACTCCTCTCCGGAGATGCCAGAATTCTAGTAGCTATACAGCGACCCTGAACACATGCAGACACAGACCACAAGGTAGCTAAGCTCACAAACATAGGTTGTTACTAGCGCATGGCCGTACGGCCATGCAAACCTTTTATAAAGAGAGCTCTCCATGACCTTCCTAGTGGTCCAATAGGACCCGCTTCAGGACCTGAGCATGTGACCCCCGACCTCCAATGAGAGGTCATCCCCTGGGCATGCTCAGTAGCGGAAAAGCAGGACTTAGTCCCAGGAGCATCTGCTCGCAGAACAGTGCTGGTTACAATGGCTGAGCCTGGAAGATCAACAGTAACCAAGCGCAGAGTATCTTCCTGAGCCAGATGCTGAGACCGAAATCTCTGCTAAGCAGGCTCCACTGCGGTTGCAGTAGAATGGGAGACCGCAGTGGAGGTGGCTCGAGATTCCCCTTGTGCAGCGATTGGAATTCAACACCTAACATGCGAAGCTAAAATTTTTCCACCACAGATACAACAGGCCTCAGCCTGAAATAACAGACTGTATACATTTTTTTCAGTTTTTTTGGTGAATTTTTGAAAAAAATAAATAAAAAAAGGAGCACAAGGCTAGCACACAGAGTTATGATACGTTTGCCTGCAAAACTACGAGTTTTCCACGACAAATACACCAGGCCACAGCCACAGATAACAGACTGTATAATTTTTTTTCTCTTGTATGTGAAATTTGGCAAAAACTTAAAAATGAGTACAACAAGGCTAGCAGACAGAACTATGAAACTTATGCCTGTGAAGCTACAATTTTTCCACCACAGACACACCAGCCATCAGCCTCAGATAACAGACTGATCTAAATGTGGTCCTGATTCTTTTTGGCATAACTAAATTGTGTCAACAAGTTGGCTATGACACACACAAAAAGAGATATTTTGGCGCACTCACATCTGATGCCAGGGACAAAAAAATGGTAGATTTGCAAGGTCTTCGATTACAATAACATGGCTGTAGTAGGCAGCGTGACCAAGCAAATAAATGTTGAAATAAAGGGGCTATGGATTGCTTTGGAATAAAAGGAGCAGGTATAAGATGAAGAAAAAAAAGCCACAGAAAACTGCAGCTAGGTATATATTACATAAGCAGCAGCAGCAGACAGTAATGGAGCTTTTGGAGGTATGCAGTGAGAGCTATGTACTCACATACAATGCCTGCAGGCCTTGCACTGATGTGGATATGTGCACATAGACTCCCCTGCCTACCTAGCGCTGCAATCTCTGGACCCCCGAATTAGCCTTAAAAAGGACTGTTGGTTTCTCAGTAGTTGTGGACTAAACAGTTGCAGACCTACACTAACTATTAAAAGGACGATTGTGACCCTATCACAGCAGCAACTCTCCCTACACTCGCTAATACTGGAGCAGAATGTGGCGAGTAAGGCGGCGCCAGGTCTCCTATAGACCTGATGACGCTATGTGGCCAGCCAGTCACTGTAATATCACATCAAAGATGGCGGCGGTATTACAGTGCATGTCTGACAATCCCTGCACTGTCATTGGCGCTCTGAAGGGCACCAAAATTGCAGGACGGAGACCCGAGCTCCCACCGAAAAATCCCAGATATACTCGGTGCTCGAGTACACTGAGCATAGTGATGCTCGGGCGAATTCCAGGTAGTGGCGAGTACATTCGCTCATCACTAATAATAACATTTATTTATATAGCACAAACATTTTCCACAGAAATTTGCAATTCAGCAGTTCATATAAAACAGTCAAAAGTGAAAAGTTTGCAGTAATCAAACAATTAGAGCTAAAATAATGATGACCCTGCTCTTCATAGTTTATAATTTACAAAAAGGTGTGGGTGATACAAAGTACTAATGTTTATTTACAATGATGGTCCAACCATTTTGAGGAAATGAGGGGTAGATAAAGGCTGCATGAGGCTTTGGGTATGGTTGAGTTAAATGGCGAATTATATCCAGAGAACTAGAGAATAGGTTACATATAATGATGAGCGAGCACTAAAATACTCAGGTGCTCGTTGCTCGGGTCGAGCAAATTGGAATACTCGGTTACTCGACCCGAGCAAGTAGCCCAATGTACAGTAAGTCTATGGGAAACCCAAGTATTTTTACCACGGTCCCCCCTGGGGGTCCTTTTAAGTCTAAAAATGTCTGAAAATGATGGAAACACTGCTTAAATTACATGGGAACATCATGTGGATCGCCTCTGGAAGCATTTCTGACTCCTACTACACAATGTTGTCAGAGCTTCATGCCATTTTTAGAGGTGCACCCAAAAACATACAAAAACGAAACCAAAATGGATTTTGCTGGGAAATATGTTAAGGTACATCCTTTCCAGGCAAATGACTTGTGTATATGACAAAATAATTTAGCCCAGACCAAAATGTTCCTCCACCATTTGGGCTATGTTCACACGCAGCGTTTTTGATGCATTTCTCAACTTTAACATTGCTCTCAACCAATGCAAATGCATTCACTGGGAAATGTCATTGTAACATTTAGCAACCCTAGCTCGCTATGTGATGTGTGACACATAAGCAGACACATCTTGTTTCATTTCTGAAGGAGGGAACCTTAATGTCACAAAGCCTATTTTTAGAGGGGTATCAGGTGGCATTATTATTCTTAAAGAACCATTATTAAACAGTGGGTCTCCTATACTGTTATTGCCTATGAAGTGAGAGGCTGGACTGCCAACAATTACAACGCACCCCAATACCCCTTTCACGAGAGGTACAGGAGGGCTTCCTGAAAAAATGTTGCATTGAATGCAAGGTGTATGCACCCCAATAAGCCTTTGAACCCAGGTACTGGATGGCCACTTCACATTCTTCAGTTGGTCTTGCCATACTGTTTACTTATGCATTAAATGGAAGGGCAGACTTGACCCAAATTTACATGCACACAAATCCCCCCTTGGAAGAAACATGGAGGAGGGCCTCATAAAAAACTGTCCCATAACAAAGGAGAGGGTCACTTAGACTCATAATGCCCATAAATTAAGTGTATGGGCTGAGAAACATTTCCCCATGGGGGTACATTTAAAAAAAATATACTATGGGCATCATAGACACCTTTGCCAAAAAATTGACTGTCTGTAGCAGCATTTGAACCCTGGTGATCTAGTGGTGGAAAATGATGAGAGGTGGTGGAAGGCCTCATTAAAAACTAGGCCCAATTTAATGGAGCTGGTTTCCAAGACTTGTAATGCCCGTACACGCAGTGCATGGGCTAAAAAACATTTCCCCAAGAGGGATACATTTAAAAAAAATATACTATGGGCATCATAGGCACGCTTGCCAAAACTTGGACTGCCTGTAGCGACACAGAAGACGTTAAGCCTGGTGATCTAGTGGTGGAGAAAGAGGAGACATAAAGATAAATCATAATGAAATCAAATGAATTCATAAAAAATGTGAATCCACCAATGAAAGTAAATAACAAAAGGGAGGGCCAAACACAGGTTCACAGATTTGAAGTCAGAATGTGTTCAACAAGATATGTTTGTCCCTAGCAACAGCTCAGAGACAGGGCTATAAATAAAAATATAATATAAAAGTCTTTGAATAATTTTCTTTTTCTGAGTTATACACTACCTCATTAGAGGACTGTCCAGAGATAGGAAAAATATAAGAATAAATGAGAATAATATACATCTCTTTTTTATGACATTTCCCTCTGTGGAAGTAACATTTGTTCTTGTTTCCATTAGTAAAGGACATCATAAAAACACTCTTGCATAAAAAATTATTGACTTTGACATTACGGAATCCATTAACCCTGGTGTTCTACTGGCTGTGGATGATGAGGATGAGGATAAGGAGGAAGATAACAACAAACAGACCAAATCTGGAAGCGTATACCCATGTGTGGTTGTGAAGAGGGTGACCGTAGTCCGTGATGCAACTCCCACATAATTTTTTGAGAGGGTGTTTATGATGCCCGTTACAAAACTTTTTAAACAATTTGTTGATATATACCCCAAGGGTGAAATCTTTGTCAGCCCATACACTTACTTCATGGGCATTACAAGTTTAGGGTACCCACAACTTTATAATGGGAACCTTTGTTCATGAGGCCCTCCTTTACGTGTCTTCAAAGGGGCATTGGAGTGGCTAAAAAATGTTGGCAGCCCTTGCATTCACTGCATGGGTAAACAGTATGAGAGACCCACTTCCTAATAATGAGAAAATTGTTTTATGAGTCCCTCCTCCACGTCTCATCCAAGGGGTATTGGGGTGTGCCCAAATTTGTGGCAGCTCTTGCATTTACTGCATAAGCAAACAGTATGGGCACCCCACACCCTTTAGGGAATCCGCCTCCTGTTGGGACAATCCAGTATGCAGTGGGCTGCTTTTCCATGGAACTTTCCATTCCCTAGTATCTTTTGAGCAGTCTGACCAGTTCATCGGCATTCCGAGGATCACCCTGGGCAACCCAAGTGTGTGCAGACCTCTGCAGGGAGTGCACAAACTGGTCCATCACCACCCGTTCTACCATCTGCGCAGGTTAAGAGGACTTTGGCTGCATCCACCTCTGGACCAGGTGCAACAGGTCAAACATTTCGGAGCATGGTGGTTTGTCCCGGTGATACGCCCTGCTGTGCCCTGATAGTGATTTAATATGCAAATTACCTCTTTAGAGAAAAAGAAGACTTGAACTCTATAGTGTCACCTGTTGGAAGTAGCAATCCTGCAAGTCACAATCCACCCTTTAACAAGTCTTGCATTATGACTTTAGGATAAAAGCCAAATCAGTATCTCAATTTGCAGACACAGTGTTTCGGGCTGTTTGCCCTCGTCAGTGCGAAACATGAGAACTGATTTGGCCAGGTGAGAGGCTCTGGACTGAGATCTAAGGGGTAAGATTTCTCCTTGAGGATAGTGACATACCTGCTCTCAAGGTAAGAAGGCTTATTCGCCATGCAATGGTCCTCTGGGAAATTTAATATGCAAATTGCCTCTTCAGAGAAAAAGAGGACTTGAACTCTATAGCACCACTTGTAGGAAATAGCAATCCTACAAGCCACAACAAACCCTTTAATTAGTCTTGCAATATGACTTAGGATAAAAGCCAAATCAGTAACTTAATTCGCAGACATAGTGCTTCGGGCTGTTGGCCCTGGTCAGTGAGAAGCATGAGAACTGATTTGGCTAGGTGAGAGGCTCTGGACTGAGGTCTAATGGGTATGGTTTCTCTTGATAGTGATTGTTACCCCCAAGTGTGCAAGAATGTCAGTTTTTAGCTTGCCATACACTTTTGCATCCTGCAATGCTAAATCATAGCATGCTTTCTGGGGTTCCCCCTTCAAGTATGGCGCCAGTACCTCTGCCCCTCCACTGGCGTGAGTTTTTTCCTCTCTGTGACCCTTTCAAACACCATCTGGAAAGCCTTAACATTGCAATACTCCATTGTAGAATCTTCATCCTCAATAATGCAGTTCTCCAATTCACATTGTTCAGCTTCAACAATGCAATTCTCCGATGCAGGTTCTTCAGGCTCAACACTGCAATTCTAAAATGCAGGTTCTTCAGCCTCAAAACTGCAATTCGCCAATGCTGAATCTTCACCCTCAACATTGCAATTCCCCATTGTAGATTCTTAAGCTTCAAAAAAGCAATTCGCCACTGCCAGGTCTTCAGCCCCAACACTGCAATTTGCCAATGTCTGGTCTTCAACCTCAAAACTGCAATTCGCCACTGCCGGGTCTTCAGCCTCAAAACTCCATTTCTCCATTGTAGATTCTTCAGCCTCTACACTGCAATCCTCTACTGCAGGTCCTTTAGGCTCAGCACTGCAATTCTCCATTGTAGATTCTTCAGCCTCAAAACTGCAATTTGCCACTACCAGGTCTTCAGCCTCAAAACTGCAATTCGCCACTGCCGGGTCTTCAAGCTCAAAACTGCAATTCACAAATGCCGGGTCTTCAGCCTCAAAACTGCAATTTGCCAATGCCGTGTCTTCAGCCTCAACACTCCAATTCAGTGCATAGGCAAACAGTATGGTAGTACCAACTTCCTAATAATGGGAACAATGCTTTCACGAGGATCTTCTGTACGTCTGTTCAAATGTTTATTGGGGTGTGTCCGCATTTGGGACAGGTGTTGCATTTACTGCATAGGCAAACAGTATGGGAGTAGCAACTTCCTAATAATGGGTACTTTGCTTTCAGAGGGCCATCCTGTACGTCTGTTCAAAGAGTTATTGGAGTGCGTCCACATTTGGGGCAGCTGTTGCATTCACTGCATAGGCAAACAGTGTGGGAGTACCATCTTCCAAATCCTAATAATGGGAGCATTGCTTTCAGGGCGCCATCCTGTACATCTGTTCAAAGGGTTATTGCATAGCCGGCTAATGGCTCTCTAAGAATAGTGAGAGCTAACTGCTGGCCCTTTAAGAATAGTAAAGGCCACCTGATAGCTCTATAAAAATAGGCTTTGTGACTTTCAGAGTCCCTCTTCATAATTGAAACAGGATGTCTCTGATGACGTATCACACACACCACATGGCCAGATAAGGTTGTAAAATATTAAAATTACATTTCCCAGTGAATGCATTTGTCTTGGTTGAAAGCAATGCTAAAGTTCAAAAGCGCATCAAAAACGCTTTGTATGGACATAGCCCAAGGTGTAGAGGAACATTTTTGTTTTTGGCTATTTATTTTGCCTTATATAAAAGTCATTAGCTTGGAAAGGATGTTCATTAAAATATTTCCTAGGAAAATCCATTTTGGTTTTGTTTTTGTATGTTTTATTTTGAGTCTGTAAAAGTGGCGTAAGACTCTGACAAGACTGCCCACAGCAGTAACCTGGGAGTAAGAAATGCTTCCAGGGGTCTTCCCTATGCTGTTCCCAAGTCATTTGAGCACCGTTCCCTTCGATTTCTGCAATTTCTAGTCCCGCTAAAGACCCCCAGGGAGACCCATGGAAAACATGCTCGAGTTTCCCATAGACTTACATTTGGCTCATTTCTCGGGCCGAGTACCCGAGCATTACAATATGCTCAACCCGAGCAATGAGCACCCGAGGATTTTAGTGCTCGCCCATCACTAGTTTTGGCCTTTTCCTTCATCAAGGTTCTTCTATTACACACTTCTCACTAAATATATCTCCACCTTTATACTCTAGCAATCACGCTAACTCCTGCATATATCTCCTACGGAAAATAAGTACTGCCACTAGTTTTACTCATTTGGTGTACATAAAAACTCATCTATAAACAACCTCAAAATGTAAATTGTAAACAAAGAAAAGTCTATATGGCACATATAAGTTAAAATTATCTGATAAAAATAAAAAATTCTTATGATGTATTCTACCATTTTCATGAAAAACAGTCCAATCGATAAATATGATGGATTTCTGTCCTATGTAACTCCCTAAAATGCGAGAAGGAATTTCTTGTTTTATAGGGGTTATGTTAATACTTCTCCAGTTTCTCTGGTAGGCTAGAAAAAAGTGATTTCAGACATAAACAATTATTTTATATTAAGCATGAAATTATACCTCTTATTATTTAACCTATCTCTAAGAGTCAGTGTTATTCTTCCTATGTATTGGAGTCTACACATGCATTCCCACAAATAGAAAATGAAATTATCACAACAGTTCAAGATTTCATGATCATGAAATGTCTCTTCTGCATTATTACTTCTAAATGTCTTGACAATATTACATAGTTACCGCATTTTGCAGACTATAAGACTTACTTTTTTTACCCAAAAATGTTGCAGGAAAGTGGGGGGTGCGTTTCCTTGTCTGGATGTAACTTATAGTCTACCTATGGCTGTGGGGAGGTCGAGCAGCAGTGGTGGAGGAGCCGGTCACAGGAGACAAGAAAAGACGGCTGCAGCCTACACAAGTGCCTGCTGTTAAATAATATAATTCACTGCTTCCCGTGCCAAAAGTCCCTTCCATCTCTATGCACTGAAGCCACAGGGAATATATTATTACCCAACTATCATGACATTGTTACTTCCTGATATCCATTTACTCTACAAATCTGTGAGATGAAGGTCAATGTTCATAACTAGTGTTGAGCGATACCTTACGATATCGGAAAGTATCGGTATCGGATTGGATCGGCCGATATTCAAAAAATATCGGATATTGCCGATACCGATACCCGATCCCAATGCAAGTCAATGGGACCAAAATATCGGAATTAAAATAAACCCTTTCTTTCCTTGTAGGTTCATTCTACATGGAGGAAAACAACTAAGAATAATGAAGGATGTATTTGGTGAGGTGGCGGAGACATTAAAGGCATAGAGGTTTAGCCCAATCAAATAGAATAGCATGATTTTTTTTTTTTCAAAGACGTTCGGAGTGACAAAGATATTGACTATGTAAATTTTTTTTTATTTTGTCAGATATTGATGTTTCACTATTCCACGCCCTTCCCCTTCTTTTTTTTTACTTTTCCCACACTTTCATCTTCATCATCATCAGCATCTTTGACATCAACTTCTTCTTCACCTTATTCATCTTCTTCTTCATCTTCTACCTATTATTTTTTTGGATTACATTCTTCATATTAATTTTATTCAACTATTATTATTCTTCCTATTCTACTTCTTCATCATATTCTCATTTGTGACAGGCATTGCCGTAGTTGTTATCTATAAAAGTTTGAAGATTACACCTTCCGTTCTGCCTGTCACAAAAGTTACATTTGTCCGCGTTCAGTTTGGCCTGCAGCATCAGGCTTTATCCAGGGGCACCAGGAGGAGGAACGGACTCACCCCCATACACTGCTTAGTCTTCTTCTGCATATAATTTAGATAATATCTTTTGCTCTGATATTAAGTGTTATGCTTAATGTTCTTCTGCTCTTTGTTCTGCAGCCTCTTGTTCTTCTGCTTCTCGGTCTTCCATGTCGTCGTCTCCAGGGTCGTCGTCTCCAGGGTCGTCGTCTCCGCCGTCGTCGTCGTCATCATCGGGGTGGTCTCCAGGGTCGTCGTCATCTCCAGGGTCGTCGTCATCTCAGTGGTTGTCGTCTCTGGTGTCGTCGTCATCTTAGGGGTGGTCTTCTGGGTCGTCGTCTTTAGGGTCTTGAACTTGGAAATGTAGCAGAAGGTACAAGAAGGCTGAGAAAATGCCGAGAACCAGCTGATGGAACTGGAACTCGTATGGCTACCTGAAGGTCAAAGAGCCAATGGAACTACCGAGGACCAGCTGACGTTACTGGAACCCGGTTACTAAGCAGGAGGTACCCGTGCTAAAAAGCACTACCAAGTACCACCTGACATTGGCGGAACTCGGATACCCAGAAGGAGGCACCTAAGCCAAAGGCTCTGCCCGGAACCAGCTGACGTTACTGGAACCAGGATGGGGAGCAGAAGGTACAAGAGCAAAAGACACTGCCGAGAACCAGCTGACGGTACTGGAACCCGGATGGGTAGCCGAAGGTCCAAGAGCCAATGGTACTACCGAGAACCAGCTGACGTTACTGAAACCCGGTTACTAAGCAGGAGGTACCCGTGCTAAAAAGCACTACCAAGGACCACCTGACATTGGTGGAACTCGGATACCCAGAAGGAGGCACCTAAGCCAAAGGCTGTGTCCGGAACCAGCTGACGGTATTGGAACCAGGATGGGGAGCAGAAGGTACAAGAGCAAAAGACACTGCCGAGAACCAGCTGACGGTACTGGAACCCGGATGCGCTGGCCAACTGTGCAAGAGCCAATGGCACGACCGAGGACCAGCTGACGGTGCTGGAACCCGGTTACTAAGCTGTAGGTGCCCGCGCTTAAAAGCACTACCAAGAACCGCCTGGCGTTGGCGGAACTCGGATACCCAGGAGGAGGCACCTAAGCCAAAGGCTCTGCCCGGAACCAGCTGACGGTGCTGGAACCAGGTGGTGTACCAGAAGGTCCACAGGAGAGGAGAGAACAGCTAGGCCGCGAGGCAGCCGCAGTTACCGAACCCCAACAGTCCTACAGGGGGAGCTTGGCCTACTGGCACTACAGAACCAGCCTTTACTGCCAGTTCACGCAGCCCACATAGGAAGCTCCTAAACTGGAGGCACCCTGGAATTGGCTAACCCGACCGCAACACGACGGGTCAACGCATAGGCGTCTCAGTGAGCTTGACACTACCCGGAAACAGCTGATGGTGCTAGAACCAGGCTGGGCACGAGGGAGTACCCGTGACAAAAACACTGCCGAGAACCAGCTGGCGGTGCTGGAACCCGGATGTGTTGCCCCAGTGTGCAAGAGCCAATGGCACCGAGGACCAGCTGACGGTGCTGGAACCTGGTTACTAAGCTGTAGGTGCCCGCACTTAAAAGCACTACCAAGGACCGCCTGGCGTTGGCGGAACTCGGATACCCAGGAGGAGGCACCTAAGCCAAAGGCTCGGCCCAGAACCAGCTGACGGTGCTGGAACCAGGTGGTGGACCAGAAGGTCCACAGGGAGGAGAGAACAGCTAGGCCGCGAGGCCGCCGCAGTTACCGAACCCCAACAGTCCTACAGGGGGAGCTTGGCCTACTGGCACTACAGAACCAGCCTTGACTGCCAATTCACGCAGCCCACATAGGAAGCTCCTAAACTGGAGGCACCCTGGAGTTGGCTAACCCGACCGCAACACGATGGGGCAAGCATAGGCGTCTCAGTGAGCTTGACACTACCCGGAAACAGCTAACGGTGCTGGAACCAGGCTGGGCACGAAGGAGTACCCGTGACAAAAACACTGCCGAGAACCAGCTGGCGGTGCTGGAACCCGGATGCGTTGCCCCAGTGTGCAAGAGCCAATGGCACCGAGGACCAGCTGACGGTGCTGGAACCCGGTTACTAAGCTGTAGGTGCCCGCGCTTAAAAGCACTACCAAGGACCGCCTGGCGTTGGTGGAACTTGGATACCCAGGAGGAGGCACCTAAGCCAAAGGCTCGGCCCGGAACCAGCTGACGGTGCTGGAACCAGGTGGTGAATCAGAAGGTCCACAGGAGAGGAGAGAACAGCTAGGCCGCGAGGCAGCCGCAGTTACCGAACCCTAACAGTCCTACAGGGGGAGCTTGGCCTACTGGCACTACAGAACCAGCCTTGACTGCCAATTCACGCAGCCCACATAGGAAGCTCCTAAACTGGAGGCACCCTGGAGTTGGCTAACCCGACTGCAACACGACGGGGCAAGCATAGGCGTCTCAGTATGCTTGACACTACCCGGAAACAGCTGACGGTGCTGGGACCAGGCTGGGCACGAGGGAGTACCCGTGACAAAAACACTGCCGAGAACCAGCTGGCGGTGCTGGAACCCGGATGCGTTGCCCCAGTGTGCAAGAGCCAATGGCACCGAGGACCAGCTGACAGTGCTGGAACCCGGTTACTAAGCTGTAGGTGCCCACGCTTAAAAGCACTACCAAGGACCGCCTGGCGTTGGCGGAACTCGGATACCCAGGAGGAGGCACCTAAGCCAAAGGCTCGGCCCAGAACCAGCTGACGGTGCTGGAACCAGGTGGTGGACCAGAAGGTCCACAGGAGAGGAGAGAACAGCTAGGCCGCGAGGCAGCCGCAGTTACCGAACCCCAACAGTCCTACAGGGGGAGCTTGGCCTACTGGCACTACAGAACCAGCCTTGACTGCCAATTCACGCAGCCCACATAGGAAGCTCCTAAACTGGAGGCACCCTGGAGTTGGCTAACCCGACCGCAACACGACGGGGCAAGCATAGGCGTCTCAGTGAGCTTGACACTACCCGGAAACAGCTGACGGTGCTGGGACCAGGCTGGGCACGAGGGAGTACCCGTGACAAAAAAAAACTGCCGAGAACCAGCTGGCGGTGCTGGAACCCGGATGCGTTGCCCCAGTGTGCAAGAGCCAATGGCACGACCGAGGACGAGCTGACGGTGCTGGAACCCGGTTACTAAGCTGTAGGTGCCCGGGCTTAAAAGCACTACCAAGGACCGCCTGGTGTTGGCGGAACTCGGATACCCAGGAGGAGTCACCTAAGCCAAAGGCTCGGCCCAGAACCAGCTGACGGTGCTGGAACCAGGTGGTGGACCAGAAGGTCCACAGGAGAGGAGAGAACAGCTAGGCCGCGAGGCAGCCGCAGTTACCGAACCCCAACAGTCCTACAGGGGGAGCTTGGCCTACTGGCACTACAGAACCAGCCTTGACTGCCAATTCACGCAGCCCACATAGGAAGCTCCTAAACTGGAGGCACCCTGGAGTTGGCTAACCCGACCGCAACACGACGGGTCAATGCATAGGCGTCTCAGTGAGCTTGACACTACCCGGAAACAGCTGACGGTGCTGGAACCAGGCTGGGCACGAGGGAGTACCCGTGACAAAGACACTGCCGAGAACCAGCTGGCCGTGCTGGAACCCAGATGCGTTGCCCCAGTGTGCTAGAGCCAAAGGCACGACCGAAAACCAGCTGACGGTGCTGGAACCCGGTTACTAAGCTGTAGGTGCCCGCTCTTAAAAGCACTACCAAGGACCGCCTGGCGTTGGCGGAACTCGGATACCCAGGAGGAGGCACCTAAGCCAAAGGCTCGGCCCGGAACCAGCTGACGGTGCTGGAACCAGGTGGTGGACCAGAAGGTCCACAGGTGAGGAGAGAACAGCTAGGCCACGAGGCAGCCGCAGTTACCGAACCCCAACAGTCCTACAGGGGGAGCTTGGCCTACTAGCACTACAGAACCAGCCTTGACTGCCAATTCACGCAGCCCACATAGGAAGCTCCTAAACTGGAGGCACCCTGGAGTTGGCTAACCCGACCGCAACACGACGGGTCAACGCATAGGTGTCTTAGTGAGCTTGACACTACCCGGAAACAGCTGATGGTGCTGGAACCAGGCTGGGCACGAGGGAGTACCCGTGACAAAAACACTGCCGAGAACCAGCTGGCGGTGCTGGAACCCAGATGCGTTGCCCCAGTGTGCAAGAGCCAATGGCACCGAGGACCAGCTGACGGTGCTGGAACCCGGTTACTAAGCTGTAGGTGCCCGCGCTTAAAAGCACTACCAAGGACCGCCTGGCGTTGGCGGAACTCGGATACCCAGGAGGAGGCACCTAAGCCAAAGGCTCGGCCCAGAACCAGCTGACGGTGCTGGAACCAGGTGGTGGACCAGAAGGTCCACAGGAGAGGAGAGAACAGCTAGGCCGCGAGGCAGCCGCAGTTACCGAACCCCAACAGTCCTACAGGGGGAGCTTGGCCTACTGGCACTACAGAACCAGCCTTGACTGCCAATTCACGCAGCCCACATAGGAAGCTCCTAAACTGGAGGCACCCTGGAGTTGGCATAGGCGTCTCAGTCAGCTTGACACTAGCCGGAAACAGCTCACGGTGCTGGGACCAGGCTGGGCACGAGGAAGTACCCGTGACAAAAACACTGCCCGAGAACCAGCTGGCGGTGCTGGATCCCGGATGCGTTGCCTATTCAAGATTGTCTTCCTAGAGCCCCAACTAGCGGTGTTGGAGCAAAGGGTAAGCAGGGGGAGCATAGTGTAGGCCGAAGCCTGCACTGGAGGCAGCTTTGTGTCTGCGTTGCGTTTGCAGGACACGATGCCGGCTACACAGCGGGGGAACAGCTGGCGGTGCTGAACCCCACTGACACATTGGCTGGTGTTTTTCTCTGTGCAGCTAGCACATCCGGGCCCCAACTGGCGGTGTTAGAGCCCAGGGTCAGCAGGAGGAGGAGAGGAGCAGAGTGTAGGCCGAAGCCTAATTGAACGAATTTCAAAGGTAACCTTTAACCCACCCTCAGGTGTTACAATGTAGAAGAGCCACACCTTGTGCAGCAGTAATGCTCCACAAGTGAAAGGTTGCTCTTTAAATTTTGCTCATTGCACACGCAGAATGAAAGACGTACACAATTTTGCCCATTGTACAGTAGAACTGTATTGGAGGCATGACTTGTCTTTTTAAGGAGACGCAGCACAGGTGCACATAAATAACGCCTTGGTGCTGGGCACAGCCTCCTGAGCGTTGTTATTTGCAGGAGGAGGAGAGGAGCAGAGTGTAGGCCGAAGCCTGCACTGGTGGCAGCTTTTGGTCTGTTGTGCCAGCGTGGCTTGTGCTGGACACGATGCCGGCTACACAGCAGGGGAACAGCTGGCAATGCTGAACCCCACTGACACAATGGCGGGTGTTTTTCTCTGTGCAGCCAGCACTTCCGGGCCCCAACTGGCGTAGTTAGAGCCCAGGGTCTGCAGGAGGAGTAGAGTGTAGGCCGAAGCCTAATTGAACCAATTTCAAAGGTAACCTTTAACCCACCCTCAGGTGTTACAATGTTGAAGAGCCACACCTTGTGCAGCAGTAATGCTCCACAAGTAAAAGGTTGCTCTTTAAGTTTTGCTCATTGCACACGCAGAATGAAAGACGTATACAATTTTGCCCATTGTACAGTAGAACTGTATTGGAGGCGTGACTTGTCTTTTTAAGGAGACGCAGCACAGGTGCACATAAATAACGCCTTGGGGCTGGGCGCAGCCTCCTGAGCGTTGTTATTTGCTGTACAGGAGTCTGCGCTATTGTGATCCCTTGGCCATGCGCTGTGAGCGCTGCCTGTCTTCTCACCTCATTTCATGTTGGCCGGTGTTGTGAATTCTGTGGCAGAGCTCCCTCCTGTGGTCACAAGTGGTACTTCGGCTGATTCTGTCTGTGAGCTTCCGTTGGTGGAGGAGAGTGGTACTGTGGCTTCTGAGTTTCCTTCCTCAGGTGATGTGGTGAAGTCGTTAGGTGCTGCTCTATTTAACTCCACCTGGTGCTCTGATCCTGGCTTCCAGTCAATGTTCTAGTATCGGACTTGCTTCCTCCTGGATCGTTCCTGTGGCTTGCTGCTCTGCATAGCTAAGTTTCGCTTGTGTTATTTTTTTGTTTGCTGTTTTTTCTGTCCAGCTTGCTTATTTGATTTTTCTTGCTTGCTGGAAGCTCTGGGACGCAGAGGGTGTACCTCCGTACCGTTAGTCGGTACAGAGGGTCTTTTTGCCCCCTTTGCTTGGTTGTTTGTAGGGTTTTGTGTTGACCGCAAAGTTACTTTTCCTATCCTCGCTCTGTTCAGAAAGTCGGGCCTCACTTTGCTAAATCTATTTCATCTCTACGTTTGTCTTTTCATCTTACTCACAGTCATTATATGCGGGGGGCTGCCTTTTCCTTTGGGGTATTTCTCTGAGGCAAGGTAGGCTTATTTTCTATCTTCAGGCTAGCTAGTTTCTCAGGCTGTGCCGAGTTGCATAGGGAGCGTTAGGCGCAATCCACGGCTGCCTCTAGTGTGGTTGGAGAGGATTAGGGATTGCGGTCAGCAGAGTTCCCACGTCTCAGAGCTCGTTCTATGTTTTTGGATTATTGTCAGATCACTGTATGTGCTCTGACTTCTATGTCCATTGTGGTACTGAATTACTTAATCATAACAGGCCGGTGCGGTTAGCAATGGCCATGAATCCCAGACCCCCAGTGTCTTTTAATAAAGTCACACTGCAGAGCTGGGATTTGTGGCCTTGCTCAGTAAATATGTTCGCCACTCACACGTGTCCTTACACCTGCTTCAGACTGGGCGGCCTCAGCTGATCCCTTATCGCCTACCACGGCCATGAGGCCGCACAGTCTGAAGAAGGCGGAAGGAGATGAGTTAAGACAGGCGAACATATGCACTGCACATGCCCATCAATCACACCCTCGCAGCCAAAATATATGAGACAACGAGGGGGGTTGTGTCGGGCAGGGCGGATGCACAGGCACAGGCAGCCAACCAATGATGTCAGAAGACGGGCAGCGCTACCAAGGGGGGTGCTGCGTGTCATTAAAAAGGAAAGTCACACCTCAGGGACATTGTAATGGTCTGTAATGAGACACATTTTGTACGTGTTAAATTCAACGTGGGCAAGGAGAAAAAGTCAGCCACCTTGTACAAATGCAGCAGTACTGCTGTACAAGGTGGCTGTTATACATAGAAACACCTGGGGGGGGTGGGGGCAGGTTCCCTTTAATTTCAGTTCAGGTGCCTGCATGGCGTCTGCAGGACACGTTGCCAGCTACACAGCAGGGGAACAGCTGGCGGTGCTGAACCCTACTGACACATTGACTGGTGTTTTTCTCTGTGCAGCTAGCACGTCCGTGCAAAAACTGGCGGTGTTAGAGCCCAGGGTCAGCAGGAGGAGGAGAGGAGCAGAGTGTAGGCCGAAGCCTGCACTGGTGGCAGCTTTTGTTCTGTTGTGCCAGCGTGGCTTGTGCTGGACACGTTGCCGACTACACAGCAGGGGAACAGCTGGCGGTGCTGAACCCCACTGACACATCAGCTAGTGCTTTTTCTGTGTAGACAACACTTCCACGTGGCAACTGACAGTGTTGAAACCCAGGGAATCAAAGAGGAGCAGAGTGTAGGCCGAAGCCTGCAGTGGAGCAAGTTGAAAGGGAACCTTTAACCCCCCCCCCCAGGCATTTGTTGCTGAAAGGGCCATCTTGTACAGCGGTAATACTGCACATGGAAAATGGTGGCTCCTAAAATTATGCTCCTTGCAAACGCTGAAGTACACACTCATATAATGTGTCCCCTCACACCGTTAAACCGTCCCGGAAGTGGGACTTTCCTTTGTAATGTGACACAGCACAGCCGTCATTCCAACCCCCTTGGTGCCGTGCGCCTCCTCCTCAACGTTGTTTGGTTCTGTCACGGAGCCCGCGCTGTAATGTTATCCCTTGGCCATGCACAGTCAGCGGTGCCCGTCTTCTGACATCATTTAGGTGTCAGGCTGGCAGTGCCTGTGCGTCAAAGCTGCCCGAGATCCAACCTCGCAGTGTCATCTAATGTAATCCCACTGCGGGCCAGGGATCCATGGGCATGCGCAGTGCATATCATCGCCTCTCACTCACCTCCTTCCTGCTTCTTCAGACTGTGCGGCGTCACGGCCGTGGCATGCTATTAGGGATCAGCTGACGCCGTCCAGTCTGAAGAAGTGTGAAGAAGGGGAGTGAGAGGCTAGTATATGCACTGCGCATGGCCATGGATACCAGGCCCACTGTGGGATCACATTAGACAACACTGCGAGGTGGCATTTCGGGCAGCGTGGACGCACAGGCGCAGCCAGGACGACAACAAATGATGTCAGAGGATGGCCAGCGCAAACTGTGCATGGCCAAGGGATAACATAACAGCGCAGGGTCCATGACGGAATCAAACAACGCTAAGGAGGCAGCACACGGTGCCAAGGGGGTAGGAATGACGGCTGTGCTGCGTCACATTACAAAGGAAAGTCCCACCTCCGGGACGGATGGACGGTGTGAGGGGACACATTACATGAGTGTGTAGTTCAGCGTTTCAAAGGAGCATAATTTCAAGAGCGACCTTTTCCTTGTGCAGTATTAGTGCTGCACAAGGTGGCTCTTTCAGTAACAAACGCCTAGGTGGGGGACAGGTTCCCTTACATTTTAGTTGTGCCAGCGTGGCGGTAGCATGACACGTTGCCGGATACACAGCTGGGGATCAGCTGACGTTACTGAACCCCAATAACAGAGGAGCGACTGTTGACTGTGCAGACAGCACTTCCAGGCACCAACTGGCGGTGTTAGAGCCCAGGGACAGCAGGAGGAGCAGATTGGAGATATTGCCGCACACACAGCTGGGGATCAGCTGACGTTACTGAACCCCAATAACAGAGGAGCGACTGTTGACTGTGCAGACAGCACTTCCAGGCACCAACTGGCGGTGTTAGAGCCCAGGGACAGCAGAAGGAGCAGATTGGAGGTATTGCCGCACACACAGCTGGGGATCAGCTGACGTTACTGAACCCCAATAACAGAGGAGCGACTGTTGACTGTGCACACAGCACTTCCAGGCACCAACTGGCGGTGTTAGAGCCCAGGGACAGCAGGAGGAGCAGATTGGAGGTTTTGCCGCACACACAGCTGGGGATCAGCTGACGTTACTGAACCCCAATAACAGAGGAGCGACTGTTGACTGTGCAGACAGCACTTCCAGGCACCACCTGGCGGTGTTAGAGCCCAGGGACAGCAGGAGGAGCAGAGGAACAGAGTGTAGGCCGAAGCCTGATTGGAGCAAGTTGAAAGGGAACCTTTAACCACCCCCCCCAAGACGTTTGTAGCTGAAAGAGCCATCTTGTGCAGCACTAAGGATGCAAAAGGAAAAGGTTGCTCTTTTAATTATGCTCCTTGCAAACACAGAAGTAAACACTAAAAATGTGTCCCCTTATACCGTAAAACCGTCCCGGAGGTGGGAATTTCATTCGTAATGGGACGCAGCACAGCTGTCATTCCTATCCCCTTGGTGCCGTGCGCTGCCTCCTCAGCGTTGTTTTAAGCTGTCATGGATGTTATGACCTGGTGGTCAGGACAATAATGGACCTGGTGGTTAAGAGCACACGGAATGACCTGATAGTTACTGATAATAAGGACGAGCTCTGGGACGTGGGAACTCTGCTGACCGCAATCCCTAAACCTATCAAACACACTAGAAATAGCCGTGGATTGCGCCTAACGCTCCCTATGCAACTCGGGAAAAGCCTAAGAAACTAGCTAGCCCTGAAGATAGAAAAATAAAGCCTACCTTGCCTCAGAGATATTCCCCTAAGGAAAAGGCAGCCCCCCACATATAATGACTGTGAGTAAAGATGAAAATACAAACACAGAGATGAAATAGATTTAGCAAAGTGAGGCCCGACTTACTGAACAGATCGAGGATAGGAAAGGTTACTTTGCGGTCAGCACAAAAACCTACAAAAAGACCACGCAGAGGGCGCAAAAAGACCCTCCGCACCGACTCACGGTGCAGAGGCGCTCCCTCTGCGTCCCAGAGCTTCCAGCAAGCAAGACAACAAATTAAATAGCAAGCTGGACAGAAAAATAGAAAACCAAAGAAATACAAGCTGGAACTTAGCTTCTGATGGGAAGACAGGTCACAAGAACGATCCAGGAGTGAAGTAGACCAATAGTGGAACATTGACAGGTGGCATAAAGCAAAGATCTAAGTGGAGTTAAATAGAGCAGCAGCTAACGAATTAACCTAGTCACCTGTGAAACTCAGAAACACCCACCAGAGGAAGTCCATGGACAGAACCAGCCGAAGTACCATTCATGACCACAGGAGGGAGCCCGACAACAGAATTCACAACAGTACCCCCCTTGAGGAGGGATCACCGAACCCTCACCAGAGCCCCCAGGCCGACCAGGAGGAGCCAAATGAGAGGCACGAACCAGATCGGCAGCATGAACATCAGAGGCAAAAACCCAGGAATTATCTTCCTGACCATAACCCTTCCACTTGACCAGGTACTGGAGTTTCCGTCTCGAAACACGAGAATCCAAAATCTTCTCCACCACATACTCCAAGTCCCCCTCAACTAACACCGGGGACTGGAACCACAGGTGCCACGTATCTCCGCAATAACGACCTATGGAACACATTATGGATGGCAAAAGAAGCAGGAAGGGCCAAACGAAATGACACAGGATTGATAACCTCAGAAATCTTATACGGACCAATGAAACGAGGCTTAAACTTAGGAGAGGAAACCTTCATAGGAACATCATAACGAGACAACCAAACCAAATCCCCAACACGAAGTCGGGGACCCACACAGCGCCGGCGGTTAGCGAAACGTTGAGCCTTCTCCTGGGACAATGTCAAATTGTCCACCACATGAGTCCAAATCTGCTGCAACCTATCCACCACAGTATCTACACCAGGACAGTCTGAAGACTCAACCTGCCCTGAAGAGAAACGAGGATGGAAACCAGAATTGCAGAAAAACGTCGAAACCAAAGTAGCCGAGCTGGCCCGATTATTAAGGGCGAACTCAGCCAACGGCAAAAAGGACACCCAATCATCCTGATCAGCAGAAACAAAGCATGTCAGATACGTTTCCGAAGTTTGATTAGTTCGTTAGGCTTGGCCATTTGTCTGAGGATGGAAAGCAGAGGAAAAAGACACATCAATGCCCATCCTAGCACAAAAGGATCGCCAAAACCTTGAAACAAACTGGGAACCTCTGTCAGAAACGATGTTCTCCGGGATACCATGTAAACGAACCACATGCTGGAAAAATAATGGCACCAAATCAGAGGAGGAAGGCAATTTAGACAAAGGTACCAAATGGACCATCTTAGAAAAGCGATCACAAACCACCCAAATGACCGACATCTTTTGAGAGACGGGGAGATCCGAAATAAAATCCATAGAAATATGCGTCCAGGGCCTCTTCGGGACCGGCAAGGGCAAAAGCAACCCACTGGCACGAGAACAGCAGGGCTTAGCCCGAGCACAAGTCCCACAGGACTGCACAAAAGAACCCACATCCCACGACAAAGACGGCCACCGGAAGGATCTAGCCACCAAATCTCTGGTACCAAAGATTCCAGGATGCCCAGCCAACACTGAACAATGAATCTCAGAGATAACTCTACCAGTCCATCTATCAGGGACAAACAGTTTCTCCGCTGGGCAACGGTCAGGTCTATCAGCCTGAAATTTTTGCAGCACCCGCCGCAAATCAGGGGAGATGGCAGACAAAATTACCCCCTCTTTGAGAATACCCGCCGGCTCAGGAACACCCGGAGAGTCAGGCACAAAACTCCTTGACAGGGCATCAGCCTTCACATTCTTAGAGCCCGGAAGGTACGAAACCACAAAATCAAAACGGGAGAAAAATAACGACCATCGAGCCTGTCTCGGATTCAACCGTTTGGCAGACTCAAGATAAGTCAAATTCTTGTGATCTGTCAAGACCACCACGCGATGCTTGGCTCCTTCCAGCCAATGACGCCACTCCTCGAATGCCCACTTCATGGCCAACAATTCACGATTACCAAGATCATAGTTACGCTCAGCAGGCAAAAACTATTTAGAAAAGAAAGCACATGGCTTCATCACCGAGCCATCAGAACTTCTTTGCGACAAAACAGCCCCTGCTCCAATCTCAGAAGCATCAACCTCAACCTGAAACGGAAGCGAAACATCTGGCTGGCACAACACAGGGGCAGAAGAAAAACGACGCTTCAACTCCTGAAAAGCCTCTACAGCCGTAGAAGACCAATTGACCACATCAGCACCCTTCTTGGTCAAATCAGTCAACGGTTTAGCAACAGTAGAAAAATTAGCGATGAAGCGCCGATAAAAATTAGCAAAGCCCAGGAACTTTTGCAGGCTCTTCACAGATGTCGGCTGAGTCCAATCGTAAATGGCCTGGACTTTAACAGGGTCCATCTCGATGGTAGAAGGGGAAAAAATGAACCCCAAAAATGAAACCTTCTGAACTCCAAAGAGACACTTTGACCCCTTCACAAACAAGGAATTCGCACGAAGAACCTGGAACACCATTCTGACCTGCTTCACATGAGACTCCCAATCATCCGAAAAGACCAAAATATCATCCACATACACAATCAGGAATTTATCCAGGTACTCTCGGAAGATGTCATGCATAAAGGACTGAAATACTGATGGAGCATTGGAAAGCCCGAATGGCATAACCAGGTACTCAAAATGGCCCTCGGGCGTATTAAATGCAGTTTTCCATTCATCGCCTTGTTTAATACGCACAAGATTATACGCCCCTCGAAGATCTGTCTTGGTGAACCAAATAGCCCCCTTAGTCCGAGCAAACAAATCAGACAGCAGCGGCAAAGGATACTGAAATTTGACTGTAATTTTATTAAGAAGACGGTAATCAATACAAGGTCTCAAAGAACCATCCTTCTTGGCCACAAAAAAAGAACCCTGCTCCTAACGGTGATGACGACGGGCGAATATGGCCTTTCTCCAAGGATTCCTTTATATAACTCCGCATAGCGGCGTGTTCTGGCACAGATAAATTGAACAATCGGCCCTTAGGAAACTTACTACCAGGAATCAAATTAATTGCACAATCGCAATCCCTATGAGGAGGTAGGGCACTGGCTTTGGGCTCATCAAATACATCCCGATAATCCGACAAAAACTCTGAAACTTCAGAAGGAGTGGAAGACGAAATAGACAAAAATGGAACATCACCATGTACCCCCTGGCAACCCCAGCTGGACACAGACATAGATTTCCAGTCCAATACTGGATTATGAACCTGTAGCCATGGCAACCCCAAAATGACCACATCATGCAGATTATGCAACACCAGAAAGCGGATATCCTCCTGATGTGCAGGAGCCATGCACATGGTCAATTGGGTCCAATACTGAGGCTTATTCTTGGCCAAAGGCGTAGCATCAATTCCTCTCAGTGGAATAGGATACTGCAAGGGCTCCAAGAAAAAACCACAGCGCCTAGCATACTCCAAGTCCATCAAATTCAGGGCAGCGCCTGAATCCACAAATGCCATAACAGAATAGGATGTCAAAGAGCAAATCAGAGTAACAGAAAGTAGAAATTTAGACTGTACCGTACCAATGTTGGCAGACCTAGCGAACCGCTTAGTGCGCTTAGGACAATCGGAGATAGCATGAGTGGAATCACCACAGTAAAAACATAGCCCATTCCGACGTCTGTGTTCTTGCCGTTCAGCTCTGGTCAAAGTCCTATCACATTGCATAGGCTCAGGCCCATGCTCAGATAGTACCGCCAAATGGTGCACAGCTTTACGCTCATGCAAGCGTCGATCGATCTGAATGGCCAAGGACATAGACTCATTCAGACCAGCAGGCATGGGAAACCCCACCATGACATCCTTAAGGGCTTCAGAGAGACCCTTTCTGAAGATTGCTGCCAGGGCACATTCATTCCACTGAGTGAGCACAGACCACTTTCTAAACTTCTGACAATATATCTCCGCTTCATCCTGACCCTGACACAGAGCCAGCAAGATTTTCTCTGCCTGATCCACTGAATTAGGATCGTCATAAAGCAATCCAAGCGCCAGGAAAAACGCATCAACATCACGCAATGCCTGATCTCCTGGCGCAAGGGAAAATGCCCAGTCTTGAGGGTCACCACGTAACAAAGAAATAATGATCTTTACTTGTTGAACAGGGTCACCTGAGGAGCGAGGTTTCAAGGCAAGAAACAATTTACAATTATTTTTGAAATTCAAGAAGTTAGATCTATCACCAAAAAACAAATCAGGAATTGGAATCCTAGGCTCTGACATCGGATTCTGAACCACAAAATCTTGAATTTTTTGTATCCTTGTAGTGAGATTATCCATCCAAGAGGACAGACCTTGAATGCCCATGTTTACACCAGTGTCCTGAACCACCCAGAGGTAAAGGGGAAAATAGAGACAAAACACACTGCAAAGAAAAAAAAAATGGTCACAGAACTTCTCTTATCCCTCTATTGAGATGCATTAGTACTTTGGGCCACCTGTACTGTTATGACCTGGTGGTCAGGACAATAATGGACCTGGTGGTTAAGAGCACACGGAATGACCTGATAGTTACTGATAATAAGGACGAGCTCTGGGACGTGGGAACTCTGCTGACCGCAATCCCTAAACCTATCAAACACACTAGAAATAGCCGTGGATTGCGCCTAACGTTCCCTATGCAACTCGGCACAGCCTAAGAAACTAGCTAGCCCTGAAGATAGAAAAATAAAGCCTACCTTGCCTCAGAGAAATTCCCCAAAGGAAAAGGCAGCCCCCACATATAATGACTGTGAGTAAAGATGAAAATACAAACACAGAGATGAAATAGATTTAGCAAAGTGAGGCCCGACTTACTGAACAGACCGAGGATAGGAAAGTTTACTTTGCGGTCAGCACAAAAACCTACAAAAGACCACGCAGAGGGCGTAAAAAGACCCTCCACACCGACTCACGGTGCGGAGGCGCTCCCTCTGCGTCCCAGAGCTTCCAGCAAGCAAGACAACAAATTAAATAGCAAGCTGGACAGAAAAATAGAAAACCAAAGAAATACAAGCTGGAACTTAGCTTCTGATGGGAAGACAGGTCACAAGAACGATCCAGGAGTGAACTAGACCAATACTGGAACATTGACAGGTGGCATAGAGCAAAGATCTAAGTGGAGTTAAATAGAGCAGCAGCTAACGAATTAACCTAGTCACCTGTGAAACTCAGAAACACCCACCAGAGGAAGTCCATGGACAGAACCAGCTGAAGTACCATTCATGACCACAGGAGGGAGCCCGACAACAGAATTCACAACACACGGAGCCTGCGCTGGTCTGTTATCCCTTGGCCATGCCCAATTTGCGCTGCCTGTCTTCTGACATAATTTGGTGTCAGGCTGTCAGTGCCTGTGCGTCCACGCTGCTCCAGATCTCACCTCGCAGTGTCGTCTAATGTAATCCCACTGCGGGCCTTGGATCCATGGGCATGCACAGTGCATATGCTCGCCTCTCACTCCCCTCCTTCCCTCTTCTTCAGACTGTGCGGCGTCACGGCCGTGGCATGCTATTAGGGATCAGCTGACGGCGCACAGTCTAAAGAAGGTGGAGGGAGATGAGCGAGAGCCCGAGGTGAAGATATGCACTGCGCATGCCCATGGATCCCAGGCTCGCAGTGTGATTCAATCAGAAGACACTGCGAGGCGGGTTCTCAGGCAGCGCGGGCACACAGGCGCAGCCATCCTAACACCAAATTATGTCAGAAGACAGGCAGCGCAAATTGGCCATGGCCAAGGAATAACAGAACAACGCAGGCTCCGTGACAGCTTAAAACAACGCTGAGGAGGCAGCGCATGGCACCAAGGGGGTAGGAATGACGGCTGTGCTGCATCACATTATGAAGGAAAGTCCCAGCTCCGGGACGGTATAACGGTATAAGTGAACACATTTTATAAGTGTTAAGTTCTGCGTGTGCAAGGAGCTAAACTAAAAGAGCTACCTTTTCCTTATGCAACATTACTGCTGCACAAGATGGCTCTTTCAGTAACAAACGCCGGGGGCGGGGGACAGGTTCCCTTACATTTAGGTTGTTGTGCTAGCGTGGCGGTCGCAGGACACATTGCCAGCTACACAGCTGGGGATCAGCTGACGTTACTGAAACCCAATAATACTGGGTCGTATGTTTTGACTGTGCAGCCTGCACTTCTGAGCCGCAACTGGCGATGTTGGAGCCCAGGAATAGCAGTTCAGGTGGTAGAAAGATGAACACATCAGGAGACCTGGATGACACCCAATTACTTAATCAGGCAGAGGAGTGGCAAATTCCTGCGAGATCCAGGCCTGGTTCATTTTCAGGAAAGTAAGCCGGTCAACGTTATCGGAGGATAGTCGCATGCGACGGTCTGTTAGTACACCACCTGCGGCACTAAAGACACGTTCCGATAAGACACTAGCCGCAGGGCAAGCCAGCACCTCCAATGCATACTGGCTTAGCTCTGGCCATGTATCCAGCTTAGAGACCCAAAACTTGAACGGGGAAGAGCCGTCTGGGAGTACAGTAAGAGGGCAAGCCATGTAGTCTGTCACCATCTGACGGAACCGTTGCCTCCTGCTGACTGGAGCCGTCGGTGATGGTGTAGACATTTGGGGTGGGCACACAAAACTTTGCCACAGTTGTGCCATACTGGGCTTGCCTTGGGCAGAGGCACTGCTTCTGCTCCCTCTTTTTGCAGAACCTCCCCCACTGCCTCGACGCACTGAGCTGCTTTGTAAAGCACTAGCAGCACTCCTCTCAGTTGGACTGGAGAAGATGATGGAATTCACCAGTGTGTCGTGGTACTCCCGCATTTTACGCTCCCGGGTCAACGCTGGGATGAGGTTTTGGACATTGTCCCGGTAGCGAGGATCGAGGAGGGTGAACACCCAATAATCAGGCATGTTGAGAATGTGGTCGATGCGGCAGTCGTTTCTCAGGCACTGCAGCATGAAATCAACCATGTGCTGCAGACTGCCAACTGGCCCAGAAACGCTGTCCCCTGCTTGAGACATGATCTCTGCCCGCTCGTCATTACCCCACCCTCGCTGTACACACTGACCACTGGACAATTGTCTCACTCTCTCCTCTGGACAGAGCTCTTCCTCCTCCATTGACTCCTCCTCATCCTCCTCACAAAGTGGCCCCTGCGTACCCCTTTGTGAGGAACCACGTGGCTGATGGAAAAGGTGACTCCTCATCCTCCACCTCTTCCACAACATCATCCCTTAACTCTTGCAAAGTTTGTTGAAGCAGGCAGAAAAAAAAGGGGACAGTCATGCTGACTAGTGCATCATCTGCACTTGCCATCCGCGTGGAATAATCGAAAGGACGAAAAACCTGGCAGACGTCCTTCATAGTGGCCCACTCTGTGGTTGTGAAGTCTGATCGGCGCTGACTGCGACTTTTTTGCGCTTGATGCAGCTGGTACTCGATTACTGCTTGCTGCTGCTCATACAACCGCTCCAACATATGTAACGTGGAATTCCACCTGGTAGGTAGGTCACATATGATGCCGTGTTCCGGAAGGCGGAATCGGCGCTGCAGAGCAGCAATGCGGGATCTTGCCAAGCTGGAACGCCGCAAGTGAGCACACTCTAGGCGGACCTTGTGCAGCAGTGCATCAAGATCCGGATAGTCCCTCAGAAAACTCTGCACAACCAAATTGAGCACATGTGCCAGACATGGGATGTGAGTGAGGTTGCCAATGGCCAAAGCTGCCACCAGATTTCGGCCATTGTCACACACTACCATGCCTGGCTGGAGATTCGCTGGCACTAACCACACATCGCTCTCCTGCTTGATGGCATTCCAGAGCTCCTGCGCTGTGTGACTTCGATTCCCCAATTAAACTAGTTTCAAGATGGCCTGTTGACGTTTGGCCACGGCTGTGCTTATGTCAGTCAGAGGTAAACGTTCACGTGTCCATGTGGAGGTGGACTGTGACGGCTCCTGCAGTGAGATTCTGAGGAACTTGTGTATGAGGAGGAGTCAATGCATACAGACTGGATTCCTGCAATCCTTGGAGTGGGCAGGACACGTCCTGCGCCACTCGCACGATCTGTACCTGGCTCAACAACATAAACCCAAAGGGCAGTGAGGGAAATGTATCGCCCCTGGCCATGTTGACTGGTCCACGCATCGGTGGTGAGGTGGACCTTGCTACTGACAGTGTTCAGTAGCGCGTGTTTTATGAGTCCCTCCACATGCTTGTGCAGGGCAGGGACAGCTTGCCTGCTGAAGTAATAGCGGCTGGAGACCTTGTACTGTGGGACTGCCAATGCCATCAAGTCACGGAAGCTGTCAGTCTCCACCAGCCTGAATGAGAGCATTTCCAGGGACAGAAGTTTGGCAATGCCTGCATTCAGACCCTGTGCTCGGGGGTGGTTGGCCGAGAATGCCTGCCTTTTCTCACATGCCTGTACTACCGATGGCTGTAGAGTTGACTGGGAGTGTGAGGATGACTGGGAATGTGGTGCTGTGGGTGGAATTACACTAGGTCTCTGGACAACAGTGCCAGAGGTTCTTCCATGGCGATCCTGGGAGGAAGCCAAACCAGCTGTGCGTGAGCTGGAGGAAGAGGCAACACGAGCTGAAGAGGTGGTAGCTGCCGCTGTTGGTTGGCCTACGTCTTCAGTGTGTTTTTGTAACTCCACTGCGTGCCTGGTCCGCACATGTTTCCACATATTTGTGGTATTGAGGTTGCTGACACTTTTACCTCTTTTGACTTTCTGATGACACAGCTTGCATTTGACAAAACAAATGTCATCTGCAACTGTGTCTTTTGAAAGAGACAGGCTCCTAACGGGTGCCAAAGTGGAGGCTACAGGCTCCGCAGTCTTCCCCCTCCCTCTCCCTCTTTGGCACGTAAGGGGAATCTCTTCCTCAGAGCTGCTCCCACCACCTTCCTGTTCCTCACGCCACGATGGGTCAACGACCTCATCATCTCCACTACCCTCTGCCACCAACTGCTCCTCCTGGGTAGTCTCGGCAGCACAGTACGCACCAGAAAGCGGCACCTGAGTTTCATCATCAGATGCGTACTGCGCTGTGGTCACCGCAGGCACTGGCCCACCCGCCTCTTCAGAGTCAGAGAGACAAAGCTGTTGGGCATCACTGCACACTGCCTCTTCTTCCATTTCTCCAATGCTGCTTGGCTGGCCCCCTGTTTCCAAGCCAAGAGATTCAGAGAATAGAAGTAGAGACGGCTCCTGTCCTGGGCTCTCTGACTGCCTGGCCAATTTGGCAGGTGGTGAAGAGACAGATGGCTGCTCTCCAGTGGTCTGTGCCTGAGAGGATGTGTGTTATGGCTGGCAATCAGGCAACACAGCGTGCAGTAATCAGCGCACATACAGAGATCTGGCAATAACCAAAAACAATAGGACGAGCTCTGAGACGTGGAATCTCTGTAGACTGCAGTACCTGATCTATCCTCACACAACTATAAGCAGCAGTGGATTGCGCCTAACACTACCTATGCAACTCGGCACTGCCTGAGGAGCTGACTAGCCTGAAGATAGAAATACAAGCCTGACTTACCTCAGAGAAATACCCCAAAGGAATAGGCAGCCCCCCACATATAATGACTGTTAACAAGATGAAAAGACAAACGTAGGAATGAAATAGATTCAGCAAAGTGAGGCCCGATATTCTAGACAGAGCGAGGATAGCAAAGAGAACTATGCAGTCTACAAAAAAACCCTAAAACGAAAACCACGCAAAGGGGCAAAAAGACCCACCGTGCCGAACTAACAGCACGGCGGTGCACCCCTTTGCTTCTCAGAGCTTCCAGCAAAAGTTAATAGCAAGCTGGACAGAAAAAACAGAAAACAAACTAGAAGCACTTATCTAGCAGAGCAGCAGGCCCAAGGAAAGATGCAGTAGCTCAGATCCAACACTGGAACATTGACAAGGAGCAAGGAATACAGACTCAGGTGGAGCTAAATAGCAAGGCAGCCAACGAGCTCACCAAAACACCTGAGGGAGGAAGCCCAGAGACTGCAATACCACTTGTGACCACAGAAGTGAACTCAGCCACAGAATTCACAACAGTACCCCCCCCTTGAGGAGGGGTCACCGAACCCTCACCAGAACCCCCAGGCCGACCAGGATGAGCCACATGAAAGGCACGAACAAGATCTGGGGCATGGACATCAGAGGCAAAAACCCAGGAATTATCTTCCTGAGCATAACCCTTCCATTTGACCAGATACTGGAGTTTCCGTCTAGAGACACGAGAATCCAAAATCTTCTCCACAATATACTCCAATTCCCCCTCCACCAAAACAGGGGCAGGAGGCTCCACAGATGGAACCATAGGTGCCACGTATCTCCTCAACAACGACCTATGGAATACATTATGTATGGAAAAGGAGTCTGGGAGGGTCAGACGAAAAGACACCGGATTGAGAATCTCAGAAATCCTATACGGACCAATAAAACGAGGTTTAAATTTAGGAGAGGAAACCTTCATAGGAATATGACGAGAAGATAACCAAACCAGATCCCCAACACGAAGTCGGGGTCCCACACGGCGTCTGCGATTAGCGAAAAGCTGAGCCTTCTCCTGGGACAAGGTCAAATTGTCCACTACCTGAGTCCAGATCTGCTGCAACCTGTCCACCACAGAATCCACACCAGGACAGTCCGAAGACTCAACCTGTCCTGAAGAGAAACGAGGATGGAACCCAGAATTGCAGAAAAATGGAGAGACCAAGGTAGCCGAGCTGGCCCGATTATTAAGGGCGAACTCAGCCAACGGCAAAAATGACACCCAATCATCCTGGTCAGCGGAAACAAAACATCTCAGATATGTTTCCAAGGTCTGATTGGTCCGTTCGGTCTGGCCATTAGTCTGAGGATGGAAGGCCGAGGAGAAAGATAGGTCAATGCCCATCCTACCACAAAAGGCTCGCCAGAACCTCGAGACAAACTGGGAACCTCTGTCAGAAACAATATTCTCAGGAATGCCATGTAAACGAACCACATGCTGGAAGAACAAAGGCACCAAATCAGAGGAGGAAGGCAATTTAACCAAGGGCACCAGATGGACCATTTTAGAAAAGCGATCACAGACCACCCAAATGACCGACATTTTTTGAGAAACGGGAAGGTCAGAAATGAAATCCATCGAAATATGTGTCCAAGGCCTCTTCGGGACCGGCAAGGGCAAAAGCAACCCACTGGCACGTGAACAGCAGGGCTTAGCCCTAGCACAAATTCCACAGGACTGCACAAAAGCACGCACATCCCGTGACAGAGATGGCCACCAGAAGGATCTAGCAACCAACTCCCTGGTACCAAAGATTCCTGGATGACCGGCCAGCACCGAACAATGAAGTTCAGAGATAACTTTACTAGTCCACCTATCAGGGACGAACAGTTTCTCGGCCGGACAACGATCAGGTTTATTAGCCTGAAATTTCTGCAACACTGTCCGCAAATCAGGGGAGATGGCAGACACAATGACTCCTTCCTTGAGGATACTCGCCGGCTCAGATAACCCCGGAGAGTCGGGCACAAAACTCCTAGACAGAGCATCCGCCTTCACATTTTTAGAGCCCGGAAGGTATGAAATCACAAAATCAAAACGAGCAAAAAATAACGACCAACGGGCCTGTCTAGGATTCAAGCGCTTGGCAGACTCAAGATAAGTAAGGTTCTTATGATCAGTCAATACCACCACGCGATGCCTAGCACCCTCAAGCCAATGACGCCACTCCTCGAATGCCCACTTCATGGCCAGCAACTCTCGGTTGCCCACATCATAATTACGCTCAGCAGCAGAAAATTTCCTGGAAAAGAAAGCACATGGTTTGAACACTGAGCAACCAGAACCTCTCTGTGACAAAACCGCCCCTGCACCAATCTCAGAAGCATCAACCTCGACCTGGAACGGAAGAGAAACATCAGGTTGACACAACACAGGGGCACAGCAAAAACGACGCTTCAACTCCTGAAAAGCTTCCACGGCAGCAGAAGACCAATTAACCAAATCAGCACCCTTCTTGGTCAAATCGGTCAATGGTCTGGCAATGCTAGAAAAATTACAGATGAAGCGACGATAAAAATTAGCAAAGCCCAGGAATTTCTGCAGACTTTTTAGAGATGTCGGCTGAGTCCAATCCTGGATGGCCTGAACCTTAACCGGATCCATCTCGATAGTAGAAGGGGAAAAGATGAACCCCAAAAATGAAACTTTCTGCACACCGAAGAGACACTTTGATCCCTTCACGAACAAGGAATTAGCACGCAGTACCTGGAAAACCATTCTGACTTGCTTCACATGAGACTCCCAATCATCTGAGAAGATCAAAATGTCATCCAAGTAAACAATCAAGAATTTATCCAGATACTCACGGAAAATGTCATGCATAAAAGACTGAAAAACAGATGGAGCATTGGCAAGTCCGAACGGCATCACCAGATACTCAAAATGACCCTCGGGCGTATTAAATGCCGTTTTCCATTCATCTCCCTGCCTGATTCTCACCAGATTATACGCACCACGAAGATCAATCTTAGTAAACCAACTAGCCCCCTTAATCCGAGCAAACAAGTCAGAAATCAATGGCAAGGGATACTGAAACTTAACAGTGATCTTATTAAGAAGGCGGTAATCAATACACGGTCTTAGCGAACCATCCTTCTTGGCTACAAAAAAGAACCCTGCTCCCAATGGTGACGACGATGGGCGAATATGTCCCTTCTCCAGGGACTCCTTCACATAACTGCGCATAGCGGTGTGTTCAGGTACGGACAAATTAAATAAACGACCCTTAGGGAATTTACTACCAGGAATCAAATCGATAGCACAATCACAATTCCTATGCGGAGGTAGGGCATCAGACTTGGACTCTTCAAATACATCCTGAAAGTCAGACAAGAACTCTGGGATGTCAGAAGGAATGGATGACGAAATAGGCAAAAATGGAACATCACCATGTACTCCCTGACAACCCCAGCTGGTTACCGACATAGAGTTCCAATCCAATACTGGATTATGGGTTTGTAGCCATGGCAACCCCAACACGACCACATCATGCAAATTATGCAGTACCAGAAAGCGAATAACTTCCTGATGTGCAGGAGCCATGCACATGGTCAGCTGGGCCCAGTACTGAGGCTTATTCTTGGCCAAAGGTGTAGCATCAATTCCTCTCAACGGAATAGGACACTGCAAAGGCTCCAAGAAAAATCCACAACGTTTAGCATAATCCAAATCCATCAGATTCAGGGCAGCGCCTGAATCCACAAACGCCATGACAGAATACGATGACAAAGAGCACATTAAGGTAATGGACAAAAGGAATTTGGACTGTACAGAACCAATAACGGCAGAGCTATCGAACCGCCTAGTGCGTTTAGGACAATTAGAAATAGCATGAGTAGAATCACCACAATAGAAACACAGTCTGTTCAGACGTCTGTGTTCTTGCCGTTCTACTTTAGTCATAGTCCTGTCGCACTGCATAGGCTCAGGTTTACTCTCAGACAATACCGCCAGATGGTGCACAGATTTACGCTCGCGCAAGCGACGACCGATCTGAATGGCCAAGGACATAGACTCATTCAAACCAGCAGGCATAGGAAATCCCACCATAACATCCTTAAGAGCTTCAGAGAGACCCTTTCTGAACAAAGCCGCTAGTGCAGATTCATTCCACAGAGTGAGTACTGACCACTTCCTAAATTTCTGACAATATACTTCTACATCATCCTGACCCTGGCATAAAGCCAGCAGATTTTTCTCAGCCTGATCCACTGAATTAGGCTCATCGTAAAGCAATCCCAGCGCCTGGAAAAATGCATCAACATTACTCAATGCAGAATCTCCTGGTGCAAGAGAAAACGCCCAGTCCTGTGGGTCGCCGCGCAAAAAAGAAATAATAATCAAAACCTGTTGAATAGGATTACCAGAAGAATGAGGTTTCAAGGCCAAAAATAGCTTACAATTATTTCTGAAGCTCAGGAACTTAGTTCTGTCACCAAAAAACAAATCAGGAATCGGAATTCTTGGTTCTAGCATCGATTTCTGATCAATAGTATCTTGAATCTTTTGTACATTTACAACGAGATTATCCATTGAGGAGCACAGAGCCTGAATATCCATGTCCACAGCTGTGTCCTGAAGCACTCTAATGTCTAGGGGAAAAAAAGACTGAAGACAGAGCTAAGAAAAAAAAATGATGTCAGGATTTCTTTTTTCCCTCTATTGGGAATCATTGGTGTGGCTCCTTGTACTGTTATGGCTGGCAATCAGGCAACACAGCGTGCAGTAATCAGCGCACATACAGAGATCTGGCAATAACCAAAAACAATAGGACGAGCTCTGAGACGTGGAATCTCTGTAGACTGCAGTACCTGATCTATCCTCACACAACTATAAGCAGCAGTGGATTGCGCCTAACACTACCTATGCAACTCGGCACTGCCTGAGGAGCTGACTAGCCTGAAGATAGAAATACAAGCCTGACTTACCTCAGAGAAATACCCCAAAGGAATAGGCAGCCCCCCACATATAATGACTGTTAACAAGATGAAAAGACAAACGTAGGAATGAAATAGATTCAGCAAAGTGAGGCCCGATATTCTAGACAGAGCGAGGATAGCAAAGAGAACTATGCAGTCTACAAAAAAACCCTAAAACGAAAACCACGCAAAGGGGCAAAAAGACCCACCGTGCCGAACTAACAGCACGGCGGTGCACCCCTTTGCTTCTCAGAGCTTCCAGCAAAAGTTAATAGCAAGCTGGACAGAAAAAACAGAAAACAAACTAGAAGCACTTATCTAGCAGAGCAGCAGGCCCAAGGAAAGATGCAGTAGCTCAGATCCAACACTGGAACATTGACAAGGAGCAAGGAATACAGACTCAGGTGGAGCTAAATAGCAAGGCAGCCAACGAGCTCACCAAAACACCTGAGGGAGGAAGCCCAGAGACTGCAATACCACTTGTGACCACAGAAGTGAACTCAGCCACAGAATTCACAACAGATGTGGCACTAATTGAAGTCGATGCCGATGCGTTAGCTGCCATCCATCCGACAACGGCTTCAATCACAGAATCACCACGTCCTCTCCCTGCTCCTCTCCCTGCTCCGCGCCCACGCCCACGTGCCTTACTCCCTGCCCTCTTCATCTTGGTTGACAGATAAAGATAAGCAGAAAAGTACTAAGGCCTTAGTGTCCTTATTCCTGAAATGCTCCTCCTAACAGGTGTAAGAAACACTAATGTTGTAAATTGTGGACTAGACTTTATTATTTATAAAATGTGGCCTACACAAGTGTTAAGTGGTGTTTGGTGAACTTTACTTTTTTTTTTTTCTGCAGATCGGGCTACAGAGCGAGTTTAACTCACACGGGGACCGTGCAGAGAGCCGTAAACGGCGCTGCAAGGCCCAAAAACCCTCCTCTAGGTTATCCTATGTAGTGTTTTTCCACTATTTAGCTGGAGACGGGTGGAAAGACACTAATGAGGAAATTTTTAAAAAAATTTTCAACAGGCTGCACTATTTGAAAAAAAGGACAAGTTATTTAACGGTATGAGGCAGTAACGCACCCTGAGCTGAATCCAACTGGCTGTGGCTACACACAGACTACAGGGCGAGCTGCGCTCACATGGAGACCGTGCAGACAGCCGTAAACGGCGCTGCAAGGCCCAAAAACCCTCCTCTAGGTTATCCTATGTAGTGTTATTTAACGGTATGAGGCAGTAACGCACCCTGAGCTGAATCCAACCGGCTGTGGCTGCACACAGACTACAGGGAGAGCTGCGCTCACACGGAGACCGTGCAGACAGCCGTAAACGGCGCTGCAAGGCCCCAAAACCCTCCTCTAGGTTATCCTATGTAGTGTTTTTCCACTATTTAGCTGGAGACGGGTAGAAAGACACTAATAGGACATTTTTAAAAAATTTTTCAACAGGCGTCACTATTTGAAAAAAAGGACAAGTTATTTAACGGTATGAGGCAGTAACGCACCCTGAGCTGAATCCAACTGGCTGTGGCTACACACAGACTACAGGGCGAGCTGCGCTCACATGGAGACCGTGCAGACAGCCGTAAACGGCGCTGCAAGGCCCAAAAACCCTCCTCTAGGTTATCCTATGTAGTGTTTTTCCACTATTTAGCTGGAGACGGGTGGAAAGACACTAATAGGAAATTTTTGGAAAAATTTTCAGCAGGCTGCACTATTTGAAAAAAAGGAAAAGTTTTTTCACGGTATGAGGCAGTGACTTACCCTGAGCTGAATACAACCGGCTGTGGCTGCACACAGACTACAGGGCTAGCTGTGCTCACACGGAGACCGTGCAGACAGCCGTAAACGGCGCTGCAAGGCCCAAAAAAACCCCTCTAGGTTATCCTATGTAGTGTTTTTCCACAATTTAGCTGGAGACGGGTGGAAAAACACTAATAGGAAATTTTAGAAAAAATGTGCAGCAGGCTGCACTATGAGCAAAAAAGGACAATGGATAGAACTGTATGAGGCAGTGTAAACCCCCTGAGCTGAATACAACCGGGTATATGGCTTCAAACAGACTACAGAGTGAGCTGCACACACACACACACACAGAGACCTTGCAGAACGCTGTTAAAACAGCGCTGCAAGGCAAGAGCAAGGTGAACAGTGAAGAACACACAGCATTTTGCTAAATTAGCCTTTGGAAAGGAAAATAAAGCAATTAGCTAGCTAAACTGGCCCTCAGTTAGAACACAGCGTCCTGTCACTAACTGAAATCACAGCAGAGTAAGCGCAAAATGGCGGCAGCGTTTTTTATAGTGCAGAGTGACATCATTTCAGCAGCCAATCACAGCCTTGCCAGTACTTACATGCCCACCATGCTAAACAGGATGTGCCCACACTTCCATTCATTCCTCATTGGCTGCTGCGTGCAGTTTGAATTCTGGGAACTTCCGATTCCGGTATCCAATACGCGGGAAGTATCGGAATTCGGTATCGGAATTCCGATACCGCAAATATCGGCCGATACCCGATACTTGCGGTATCGGAATGCTCAACACTATTAATAACTAAAATGTAACTTTTTGGGGATTGCTTTACTGAATAAATATTCTTCATTTTTGAAAACAGGAGTGAAAATAGTCCTGTGGGCGGGAAGCAGTGAATATTTGGGGTGCGTGGGGGTGCATGGCAGTGATGTCATGTGATGCCTACACCCTGAAATCAGCTGCTGGCATCAAAGCAGGATGATGCACTGTGAGAGAGCAGAGAGAAGATTAGTAGAATTCTTTATTTTTTATGTGTGTCGTGTGACAGGGATCATTCATTGGATGCAAATAAAGCATAAACATGTTGGGTGGGTCACTTGAATATACAGAGGCAAATAGCATATTAATCACCGAGTAACAAATCGCCTGAATAGTGTATTATTTGTGCTAGTAACGTATAGTGCCAAATGTATTCACTCATCACTACTTAGTGGTTGATACTAGTGACAAGCGGATTTGTTTGAAAAACGATGTTCATTTTTATAAGAGTCAGCTTGTTAGCATTTTCAGTTGACAGGTGGATGCCCTTATCTGTTATAATTCCACCAGCGGCATTAAAAACCCGCTCTGACAAAGCGCTAGCAGCAGGGCAGGCCAGGACCTCCAAGGCATAGAGAGCCAGTTCATGTTACGTATCCAGCTTGGATACCCAATAACTAAAAGCCACAGAGTAATACCGGTGGACATTTGTATGATCTGCAAGGTACTCCCTCAGCATCTTCCCAAACATTGCACTTCTTGTGACAGCACCCCTTGCCTCTGTGCCGGCACGATGGGAGGGTCTGAGAAAACTGTCTCAGAACTTTGCCATTGTTCCCCAGCCTGAGCTAGATTGTACTTCTGTCTCTCTCGCTTGGACTCCTTGGTTGTACAACAAACTCTGACGTGTGCTGCCAGCGTTCTCACATGGGAATTTTCTAAGGAATTCCGCTACAAGGGCCCTCTGGAACTGCAACATTTTACTACACCTCTCTGCCTCTGGCATAATAGATTGAAAGTTCTCCTTTTAAAGTGGGTCTAGAAGTGTTAACAACCAGCAATGAGTGTCGCCAAAAAAATTTATAATGCGAGGGTCACGTGAAACGCAGCACAACATAAAGTCAGCCATGCGTGCCAGACTTCCGTGTCCTCACCAACAGGATGACTGACCATGCTGTCCTCCTCCTCCTCCTCCTCATCCTCCTCCTCCCTGTCCTCAGGCTATTCCCACTGAACAGACGGTAGCTGTGCTTGTAGTACCGTCTATAGTGCATGCCTCATTGCCTACCAATCCACGTTGGGAAGACATGAGGCTGGGCTAAGTGTAATGTCCCTGTATGGTTCCTTGCTCCATGTCCTCATGCTCTGCCTGCAATGCATCCTCTTTAATTGTGAGCAGAAAGGTTTTCAGAATGCTGAGAAGCGGGATGGTGACAATAATTTTTGGCATTATCGCCACTCACCATCTTGGTGCAGTACTCAAAGTTTTTGTAGGATGGTACATATGTCTGACATCCATGTCTACTCCTGAGGTCTTATGTGTGGAGTCTGAGCTGAATATTGATGGCCTTGTTGATGTTGGTAGTCAACAACTGCCCTCTTCTGCTCCCAAATCATTTCTAACATATACAGCGTAGAGTTCCAGCACGTGTGGACATCAGAAGCTAGTCGATGAGCCGGAAGCTGCAATCGCTGCTGAAGCACGGCAAGGGTGGCTGAAGCTGTAGCTGACTTTCTAAAATGGGCAGACAGACGGTGTACTTTCACTAGCAGATCCAGCAGCTCCAGGTAGCTTTTCAGAAAATGTTGAACCATGAGTTAAGCACATGGGCCAAGCAAGGTATGAGTGTGAGCTCACCTTGCCTAAGAGCCGCCACCAGGTTCCAGCCATTGTGACACATGACCATGCCTGGCAGTTGGCTCAGTGGTGTCATCTAAATATCTGACTGCTCTTTCAGCACTGTCCACAACTCTTCTGCATTGTGCGGTTTGTCACGTATGCAGATTAGCTTCAACACAGCCTGTTGCCGCTTGGCTGAGGCAGTGCTGCAGTGCTACCAGCTTCGGACTGATGTGTTGATTTCAGATATGGAGGCTGAAGAGGAGGAGGAGGTGCAGGAGCTGTAGACCTAAAAGGCAACATTTCGAGCTCAAGTTGTCGAGAAATGTGTGAATTTAGTAGCGTGGCCTGTGGGGTGTTAACTGCATATTTGCGCTTGCATTCCAAGGACTGAGGTATGGAAAACTGAACGATGGGACAAGAACATGGACATGCTTGCTAATGGTGCTAGTTGAGTGTGTGCAATGACACGTGCACTGCAGAAGGCTTCTTTGCATGCACCATGGACAGGGGATTGGTTTGCATGCAAAAGAATGGAAGATGCAGTGGACCCAGGGGTTTGCTCTACAAAGTCAAGTGCTTTGCTGCCATGTGCCTGATCATGCTTTTGGTTGTAAAGCTTGTAGTTTTGCTACCCCTGCTGATGCTGGCATGGCAGGTGGTGCAAATGGCCTTTTTGGGGTTATTGGCATTTAAAACACATCCAGACTCAGAAGGACATAACAGTTGGACTAGCAACATCCGTCGTGTTGGTGTTACGGGGAACGGTTGCCCACCTTCTGTCTGTGGCCTCCACACTGCTTCTTCCTGCCTGTTGTAGTGATACGACTCCCTTCCCCTGTGTGCTGATGTCCTCGCTCTGCATGTCCTCCTGCCAGGTTGGGTCAGTTACTATATCATCCACCACCTCGTCATCCACTTCTGCACTTTGGTCCTTCTGACTTTCTGGCATTTGTGTCATCTTCTCATCATCGTCCCCCTCTTGTGACATGTTCACACCGTTGCCTTCGTGTGACTGTGGCTGCTCAAATACTTGGACATTGCTACAGTCCATCTCGTTTTGCCCCTCTTCAAGTGGACCGAGCTAAAGGCTCAAATCTATAAATGGAACAGCTCTTTGGAGTGTCCAAGTGTGGGATCAGTTGTCTACAGGCACTCGGCATGGTGGGAGGAAGGAGGATCAGGGTGAGGAATATGCGGTCCACACTCACAGCTACTCTGACTTGACCATGTGGAAGACATTATGGTGGTGTTGGTGGCAAACTGACTGGAAGCATTATCCGTTATCCAACCAACAACCTTTTGACACTGCTCTGGGTCCAATAGTGGTGTGCTGCTGTGGTCTCCTAGTAATTGGGACAGGAAGGTCAGGTGAGAAGATGTGGATGTTTGTCATGGCACAATTTCTGCTTGCTCATGACCTCGGCCTCTGCACGTACCATCATCATCATGTCCATTTCCCTGTCCCTTGCCACGTGCCTTGCCCATTTTAAATATAGGACAATATTTTGGATGTTAACTACAAATGGTTGAGTTTAAAATAGCTGGCTTGTAGGTAGCTATTTTTTTCAGCAAACTGATGTCAATAACTTGTATAAGACACTCCAACAAATTTTTACAGTAGCCCAGAAATGGTAGAATTTGCAGCAACCTCAGATGTGATTGCTGGGATAGCCAAACCCTTGTTTAAAATAAAAGCCCTGTAGGTAGCTATTTTTTTACCAGCAAACTGGTGTCAATTACCTGTATCAGACAGTCCAACAAAATTTTACAGCATCCCAGAAATGGCAGAATTCTCTGCGCACTCAGATGTGATCACTGTGACGGCCAAACCCCTGTTTAAAATAGCTGGATTTTCACGCTGTAATATGGAAAGGATCTGTGGTGGCTGTATTCTACAGGGCAAACAAGCAAATGTAGCAAAAAAATGGTGTGCTCTGGATTGCTTTTGAAGAAAATAATCAGGATTAATATACAAAAAAAAATATTCCTGGCCCCTCATAAATGGGGCTATGTATGTACAGTACATATCTGCAATAGGCTGCAGCAGCAGACAGTATTGGAATAGACCCTGTTGCTATATGTAATGAAATCTGCCAAATACACTGCCTGCCTACCTAGCATTGATATCTATGGCTCTATGCACTTTGATTAGTCCTCAGAAAGACTGTTGGTTTAGATAGATTTGTGTAGTAAAGATGGTATACCCACACTAACTAAAACAGCACCAAATCTGTCCCTATCTCTGCAGCAACTCTCCCTACACTGCCTAAGTCCGGAGCTGACTGTGATGAACAGGGCGTCGACAGGTCTGATAGAAACCTTAGGACGCTGTAATGCCACAACCAACATGGCTGCGGCATTACAGTTTGTGGAAGACAATCCCTGCATGTTGATTGGTTCTATAAAGAGCGCCAAACATGCAGGGCAGGGACCTGAACTCCCACCGAGCAACCCTGGAAATGCTCGGCCCTTGCCGAGCACTACTGAGCATGTTCGCTCATCACTAGTCAAAACGTGTAAAATTCCTACATTCCGACTATTCCGAACTAGTCCATAATTTTTATTTTTAGTAAATAAATCTTGTTCTAGTAAGAACAGCAGTCTATCAATTTTTTTTGTCAATCTCCTGTACCGAGGTTGAAGAAGTTGGGGAGAAAAGATGCACCAAGATTGGATGGACTAAGGACCTCAAATTAAGAAAGTGCTTTACTTATTGTGTGACCTTCCCTGGCACCCACTTTTGCTTTAATTGGCTAGTGTACCATATTTTGTTTTTTCTAGTTCACAATATTACAAGGCAAGTTGAAAAGTTTAGATGCATTTCAAGACAAACTAGGCAGGCACTATTGACATTAATCCAGTAATTGTGATTTTCATAAAGATGTGAGCTGGTCAATGCAAATCTATAGCTTTACTTAAAACAAACACAAACTCATATCACAAATATACCACAATATTTTATAATGGCCTCCTCGTGGCTCTTGTAGATGTTGATGAAGTACAACATCTATACCATGGGTTCTGATGCAAAGTTGTTGACACTAGTATTAAAGTATGCACCAATTTATTTCTATTACAAAAATATGAGTTGGCAGAAAAAGTTCCTTCAATATTTATAAAATATTCTGTTAAACAGCAAATAAAAATAAAGACTATGTTGCAGATGTAATAAAAATGCAGTACTAGTAATAGCCATTTTAATGAATTGCATTTTTAAGCGCTTTTCATTGAATATTTAACAACACTATTTATTAGCTGTAAAACATGGAAGATGAATACACTCAGCAGATGTTACATGCACATATCTTTTCCAGAGCAATCCTATTTAGATACATAAAGTGTCATGATTGTTCATACATAATCATTTATTTCCAGTCCTGTTCTTTTCACAACTAGGTTGATAGGAAAATACAAAAAGGAAGGATAAGCAAAAGATAATGCATGGGATTAAAAAGACAAGAATTTATTTTGAACAAAGAGAAGAAAAAAAGCACATAAAAAGAAAATGTTGTTTGAGGATAACATTAAACAACACAGCAGTATGCATTGTGAATGATCTCAATCCCCAAGGGCATCATCTTCTATTAAGGTATACAAAGAAGCAAAGTGTGCAAACTGGTACCCTGCAGATCGAGCTCATTGTAGCAAGAGCCTATAATTATAACTTGCTGCTGAGATGGACAAATGCACAGACATCTAATTCATAAGTATAGAAATTAAATTTGGAGATTTTCGGTATGTTTAATAAAAGAAGCTATTGGCAGAATAATAAATATTTTTTTCTTCCTGTGACTTTTCCATAAATTGCATTTTAAAAGTTTAAAGTTAAGGCTTGAAGGAAAAGAATTGTTCTGGTTTGTTTATTAAAAGAAACATTCAGTAATATTGGATTATTCTGCAGTATAACACAAAAACTAAATTACATCATGTATAATTAAATAGCTTATTTTCCAGACTCAACAGGATATATGTTCATTAGGGCTGCCAAAATGCTAACAGATTTCATCAATATCAAAAAGATTTCCAAAATGTTTTATTTGATAAATTACTGCTACAATCTTAAATGGCAGTTTAAATGCAGTAGAAAATAGAATTTTTTAAAATATTCTTATTGGATGATGCTTCTAGAACACAATTACATTTTTATTAAATGAATTGTCTAGTATGGTACCGCTCAAACTTTAAGAGGGAACCCTTTTCTTAAAGAACCACAACCTTGAAAATGTCTTTAAATAAATCTGTGTATATGTGTAAGCTGTGCGGTGTGTGCTTAAAATATACTAACCTACTGCTGTCTTCTCTGAGATCCAGCACCATTCTCCTCCTCTACTCAGTGATGTTGACTCTCTTCAAACTATCTGGCTCACTCTATGCTTCAGTTGAAAGTGTCCTTTTTTTCTTATTCCAGTGTTTAATAAATCACTCCAGTTCTCATACAGAAAAGTGGAATGAGTGTCAGGCATATGTCATTCCGTATGTCACTCAAGTGCTATGCGAGTCTGCCATTTTTTTCTTGGCTAGTACTCGCACGACATTGTCAAAATGAGGCCCCATAGGTTTCATATGAGGGATTTGTGGTGAAAATCGTTGGACTACCTGCGTGGGTTTTTTTTTCTAATAAAGTGGTGAATGGAGACAGTATATGGCTTTTACTTCTCTCTTTTTATGTTTCTCCACATTGTTTTTTTTTTGCTTAATCAATTGGTGAAACAGGGAAAGAGTTGGGGGCTGTAATTTTTAAATAAAGTATTTTTGTGTGTGTTTTTTTACTTTTTATTTCTGGGCTAGCAATGGTGGTGTCTGAAAGACACCTTTCTATTACTAACACCAAGGCTTGATGTCAGCTGTGTTTTTTGACAATTCACAGCTGACATCAAGCCAAAGCCCCGTTACCCAGATTGTCAATGCACCAGGGAAATACAGGGCACATTAGCACCTATAATATGATGTGCCACTTATGGGGCGGCTGTGGACTTGTATTGCTAGGCTGGGAAGGGCCTAATAACCAGAGACATTCCCAGCTTGGTAATGACAGTCCACAGCTGTCTGCTTTACCTTGCTGATATCATAAAATAGTTAAGATTCCATTTATTTTTGATAAATTATTTATTAGGTTAATCAAGCCTAAAAAGCTCAACAATTATTTCCACTTGAAAAGTTTACAGGGTGCAAATTTACAATATGTAGGGAATTGTGCAATTATATATCTGCAGGATATTTAGCTATTCTATCTATTCTAACTATTCTTTTGATTCTATCCATCCATCCATCTATTTATTCTCGAGTTTCTGGCTTTGAACTTCCTTGGTTTCTTTGACTTGATTTGCGTAAAAACTTGGAAAGTATTCGGATGGTCAGTGTGTAGGGATGAGCGAACCAGAACTGTAGAATTTGGTGTCGGTACCAGACACCTAGTATACAGCACCAATCCCCGAACAATGGACTTTTATCAGAGTGTCCAGTTTTCTGTTCGGGTTAAGATGCCTAATAAAGTTAGTTGAAAGGCTGCAGCACTGGGTCTATACAAGTAATATTTCTTTAAAAAATTTTCTACTATGCAGCCATCAGCCTGCCAAAAAAACTCTGTTTGTACTGTACAAAAATGCTTCTGGGAGTACTGTGTCAAAAAGCCTCTAGTATTACAAAAAAGAAAAGCAAGCTCACCAGCCATAGTTCATGTGTGGAGCTCGGGTGTCGTCCTGAGCAGATGTAGAATGCATTGCATTGCCCTTTCCCTCCTCCCCTTAATATTTCTATTTTTTTTTTCACTACAAGGATATATTTTTAAAATCTATTTTTCAAATAAACACATTGGTTTTACCTGGAGCTGGACTTTCCTCTTGGTTTCAAAAAGCTTCTGTTTGTACTGTAACACAAAGCCTTTGTTTGTACTGTACCAAAAAGCACCTAGGAGTACTGTGCCAGAAAGCATCTGGGAATACTGTACCGAAAAGCCTCTGTTTGTACTGTTCCATAGAGCCTCTTTTTCTACTGTACCAAAAAACCTCTGGGAGTATTATGCAATTAATCTTCTGGGTAGACTGCAGTCTTGTCTGTACGAGTAGTGTGCTTTAAAAATAATTATACCCTGCTTCTGTGCCTGTACATATTGCAGTCCTACCAAAGAGTTATTCTCTGCACCCGTGTCTGTCGAAGTACTGTGAGTAAAACTACATTTTTCTTATCTGCAACTGTGCCTGTAGGAATACTGTGCCATAAAATCTGTGTGTGTACACTGCAAGCATCTCTATGAGAATACTCTGAAAAAGGTCTCTGTGGTAGCACTCTGAAAAGAAGCCTGTGTGGATGTACTCTGCAAAACAACCACTTTTTTAAGTTATCTTTTTTATTTGTCTAGGTTCCAAAACATTGTGAATAAAAAATAGAACAAACAAACTGCAATGGAGTCCAACAATGTCTTGGTGCATCTGATATACTTCAATATTCAGCCAAAGATACAGACAAGTCCCATGGGATCCACACCTGGATCATTTTAATGAATGTGAGCTTGGTCACATTGGCTGTAGACAGGAGAATGATCACACCTCCTGCTGTGCTAAACAAATGTTCCAACAGTGCACTTTCTCCAGGGCAGGCCAGCACCTCCAGGGTGTAAAGATAAAGCTCAGGCCATGAGTCCAATTTTAAGATCTAGAAATTAAATGGGCCAGACCCACCACTCAGTACGTGGAGACATGTGGACGCATACATTTCCACAATATTGTTGAAACTGTCATGCTCATGTAGTTGATCCTTTTAGCTTGTGTTTTGTGGTTGGCCTCTCTTTCTACCAAGTAACATGAAACGCACCTTTTTTCTGTGTGTTTGGATTCTGTTTTCTGGCTGCAGTCATTTTAATTTAGCACAGGTGTTTTCAATGGTCCACCTAAATCATTTTACTTTCCATCCTATTAATCCCCAGTGAGTTGATAAACAAGTATAACCGAAATGCTGCTTCCTGCTAATAAGGATCGGTTCAGATGGTGATGCTGGATTTTGCCACTTGCAGAATAAGGTTTTCCACATTTCTGCCATGCTAACCATCCATTTTGAGGTGGTGCCAGTGTCCCAGTTGCATTTGAGACTTTATCCTCCTCCTCCTCAGCCTCATACTTCCACTGAACCTCAATTGTCAAGTGAGGACTCCGTCAATAGTGCGTCTACCAGCATGTGCTTATGTTCCCACACTTTCTAATCTCACCCTAGTGACGAAAGTAAGGATGGCACGTTGTGCTTGTAGTAGATGTCCAGTAGATTGGCTACCCAATAATCAACACGTGTAACAATCCGAGCAACTCGGCAGTCATTGCACAGGTACAGCAGCATGTATTGCCTGATCTGTATCTTGTTGCCCAGAGACAATGGAAAGTTATCCTCAGTGGGAAGTGTACCATTTTATTCTCTATCACTGGAGGCTACTGTTGTGTTTTGAAATTGCTCTTTACTAAGGTAGATTATGAATCTGTGGAATCCATTTGTTTCCTGTTTGGACCTGCTTAAAGTTACATGGGTCCCTCTCTGTTTGCTAAGTATTGTGTCTAGCTATTAGTCTAGTTCCCGTCTCCTGCTCCTAAACTTTCTTATCCAAACTTTTCTAATTTCTCTACAGATTGTTTTCTACAACTCCTCCTTCTATCTCCAAGGACTTCTATTATTTTTTGTTGTTCCTTACTCATGCTCCTACAATCACTGTATTCCAGCAATGCTACACCAGTATCATAACTAGAGATGAGCGAACCAGAACATTAAAGTTTGAGGTCCATACCAAATAACTAGTGTCCATGTACAGACCCTGAACACGGACTTCTCCATGAAATTTGTGTTATTGTTTGGGCTCGGCAGCCTGAACATCTGTCATTTCCTACTCTGTCATCTGTGTGAAAGAATGAGACATTCAGTCTCTGATTGAGAGTAAGTTCATGCAGTAGCACTGGTCCTGATATAGGGTGTCTAAAACTGGCCCTCAATGTTGTCAAATGAACCCTATTGGTCATACACAGGATTTGGTTAATTTGGAAATACTAAGGGCCAGTTTTAGATGCACTATATCAGGCCTAGCGCAACCCTGTATATCTATACTTTCTGCGACCCATTGTTTATTTACTCCAAAACCTTCATTATTCCCCCAAAGAGGCCATTATTTTCATTAATTTCAAGAGGTGCCACCACCACGACCAGGTCTCTCAAGATAAGCAGTGAGATCCTTCAAATGTTTTTTTATCTTGCGCTAGTTACGTTATGTGTACTTCATATGTTATTTTTGTGTGTTCTTGAAATTATATATTGTATGTATTTGTCTGTTTTTATCAATATGATACCCGATTGGGGATTTGACTCAGTCTTTACTCTATTCATCTGATTACTGATTGGGGATTTGACTCAGTCTTTACTTTATACATCTGATTTCCAATTGGGGGTTGACTCAGTCTTTACGTATTTGTTACCCAATTTGGAGTTTTATCTAGTTATACTTTATCTATCTAACATCAGATTGTTTTTTTTTTATTTGGTTTAATTAAAAGTTATGTGTTAAGATATTCTCTGCTGTATACACATAAGCTTTGACGCAAACCTTCATGAAAAGGCCTGACTTGTCAGGGCAAGATTCACAATGCTAAATTGTTTCTTTTCTGACTTCCCTCTTGCAGCATACTCTTCACCTTTTTTGTGCTCTTGCCTTCTTTGCAGTTTGGGGAGCCTGTCCTGAAAAATGCAGAACTTGGACGATACGGCCATCATCTGTTTCAGAAATCCTGGGAACCTCACCTTCCTGAGTGCCAAACATTATGGCCTTGATAACTACCTTCTAAAACTGAATGAAGATCTCCATATTGCCTGCAGATTGAAACAGCACAAAGGCATTGTACAGTGCCATCTGTATATTGTGTACAGACCATTTTTTGAACCATACATTTGCATATCAATGTATGGCTTGAGTACCCTTCACATACTTATTATAATCAAAGATACAATCTGGCTTTGGGACTTGTGTTGTGGTTCCTCGGACAGTTACATGGGCGTTGTTGTCACGGTGTATGGAGGTCAAGGTAATGACATCTCTCTTGCTCTTATACTTGACTACCAGCATTTTGTTGCTGCATTGTGCTCTGTTTTCGCTCTTTCTCAGCAGTTGCCCAACTAGTGGCTTACAGAGGCATCTCTGATTTTCTTGCATGGTGCTGCATGCAACTGTATCTCTGACAGAGATGGCCTTGAAGAGTGGGATGCTGGTGTAAAAGTTATCTACACATAGGTAATAAACCTTATCCAGCAGTTAGTGCAGCAATTCCCACACAATTTTACCACTCACTCCCAGGAAAGTTGGGGGCATTCAGCAGAGTCAATCTGTGTGTCCTTCCATTTGCAGACCCTAAGTCTATTGGTGTACTCTGAGGATCTGTTGCACAGCTTGAACAATTTAATTCCATACCTGGCCTTCTTACTGGGCAGATATTGTAAAAATGTTAGCCTCCTTTTGAAATGAACTATACAGATGTCCATTTGGGGTTGTATGACTCAGCAAATTGTCTTCTGAATGGTGAACTACTAGCAAAATGTTATATAAACAATTAATGTTAGGATTGTCTCGGAAAGGACACTGTGTATTACCACTATAATGCAAAATTTTTTGGATTGCTTCATTTTGTGTCCTTGTCATTATCATAAAAAATACTGGTGTACTGTAGAGTATATCACTACTCCAGTATTGCCGAAGCTCTGGTTTTCTGACTTTGTCAATATACAGCACAATACCCCAAAATGTCATCATCTCTGCTGCGTTCACAGGGGTCCATCAGGCGCATGATGATATGGGATTTTTGGAGAAAAACTGTAAGGCATACAAATTTGTCTGAGCCACCATTAGAGTTTTTATTTCATTGATGAAAAAGTATTTTAAAAAAAGTCAAGTTCAGTGAGGCCTGTAACAACAAATTGGTGCAGTCCATATAGGATAGATTCCTGTAGAGGTTGCCTGCAACTTGCTGGGGGCGCTTTCTTACTACATGAGGAGGAATATGGTATCTTCCTCTTTGTCTGAATCTGTGTTGTCTTCCTCACAAATGGGCCATTTCTATTTTATTTTTCAAAACACTGGGGATGTGTGTAAGTGGTTCTTTTACATGTGTATTATGTGGGAATTGTGTAAAAGGTACTATTTATTTTAAACAGTATAGAGAAAAAAGTAGAGAAAAAAATTAAAGAAAACGTTTTGAAGAAAAAAAAATTTAAAGAAAAATCAGATGTTAAAAAAAGTTTCTATAAGTAAAACAGTGACTTTCACTATGCTAATACCCTTCCTATAAAGTTACTCGGAGCTAACTACAGTATTCATTTTTTTCTTGCAATATGACATACGCTCCCCTAATGCACCAGTTAAAAATTTATGAGATGCAAACTATTCTTTTTTCTGCAAGAGAAAATACTTCATGCAACTGCTCAAACTGCTTTTCTGCAAAGCCACACTCAGGTACCACGAGCATCAGTTTTGTAGACTATTTAAGGATAGTGTGACAGGTAGTTGAATGAAAGTAAGTACTGGCATGCCGGTTTAGGGAGCTCTACTGCTACAGGCAACACACTTGAAGAAGACCAACTTGACGCCAAAACATTTCTATAAATTAGGGGCATATACCAGGAAATGTGGCATCAATTGACCCAGAGTAAAATTTTTATACTGGCACAACAGCAGTCAGGCATGGGCCATGCAGGATATAGGGTCTGTGCTAGCATTTACAGCTTTAAATTTAAGTTCAATTAAAATTAAGAGGTGGTGAGGGACCAGTGTAGGCCTGCTGTGCTGGGAGCCCTGATATCTGTTGCAACAATTCAAACAGCTTTTCTGCTCATCCACAGTCAAGTGGCACAAACAATTTTCGTAGACTACTATGGGTAGAAAAATGTAAGGATAGTAACATAGACAGTTGACAGAAAGTAAGTGCAACTTGGAGCCCAAACATTTCCAAAAATTAGGGGCAGACACCCCTTCTACTACAGGCAATCCAACAGATGGATACTCAACTTGGAGTCTCCACATTTCAGAAAAATATTGCCACACACCACTAAAGTGGCATCAATTTCCCCAGAGTACAAATAGTATAATCGCGCAGCACTTTGACAACTTCTGTTACTGGACTGGTTACTCAACGCCCTTTCTTTGGCAGCCGTACAGCGGTATTATTAATATGTATATAATCTTTATTTCTATAATCTTTATTTTTATATAGCGCTAACATATTCCGCAGCGCTTTACAGTCTTGCACACATTATCATCGCTGTCCCCAATGGGGCTCACAATCTAGAATCCCTATCAGTATGTCTTTGGAATGTGGGAGGAAACCGGAGAACCCAGAGGAAACCCACGAAACACGGAGAGAACATACAAACTCTTTGCAGATGTTGTCCTGGGTGGGATTAGAACCCAGGACCCCAGCGCTGCAAGGCTGCAGTGCTAACCACTGCGCCACTGTGTCGCCCGTGTATATGTACTGCTATAGCGCCATTTGTTCCATGGCGCTTTATATGTGAAAAGGAGTTTACATAATAAAAGCAAGTCCAATAATCTTAAACAATACAAATCACCATTTAGTACAGGAGGAGAGAGAACCCTGCCCGTGAGGGCTCAGTCTACAAGGGATGGGTAAGTGTTATTAAAGGTAATTCAGTACCACAATGGACATAGAGGTCAGCGCACATACAGTGACCTGGCAATAACCCAAAAAACAAGAACGAGCTCTGAGACGTGGGAACTCAGTTGACCGCAATCCCTAATCCTCTCCAACACACTAAAGGCAGCCGTGGATTGCGCCTAACGCTGCCTATGCAACTCGGCACGGCCTGAGAAACTAGCTAGCCTGAAGATAGAAAATAAGCCTACCTTGCCTCAGAGAAATACCCCAAAGGAAAAGGCAGCCCCCACATATAATGACTGTGAGTTAAGATGAAAAGACAAACGTAGAGATGAAATAGATTTAGCAAAGTGAGGCCCAACTTTCTGAACAGAGCGAGGATAGGAAAGGTAACTTTGCGGTCAACACAAAACCCTACAAAAACCACGCAAAGGGGGCAAAAAGACCCTCCGTACCGAACTAACGGCACGGAGGTACACCCTCTGCGTCCCAGAGCTTCCAGCAAGCAGAAAAAAACAAATTGACAAGCTGGACAGAAAAAAACAGCAAACAAATAGCAAAGAGGAACTTAGCTATGCAGAGCAGCAGGCCACAGGAACGATCCAGGAGGAAACAGGTCCAATACTAGAACATTGACTGGAGGCCAGGATCAAAGCACTAGGTGGAGTTAAATAGAGAAGCACCTAACGACTTCACCACGTCACCTGAGGAAGGAAACTCAGAAGCCGCAGTACCACTTTCCTCCACCAACGGAAGCTCACAGAGAGAACCAGCCGAAGTACCACTTGTGACCACAGGAGGGAGCTCTGCCACAGAATTCACAACAGGTAAGGATACAGTAGGTGAGGGTAGAGCTGGTCATGTAGGTTGTAAGCTTATCAGAAGAGGTGATTTTTCAGGATACTTTTCAATGTTTCCATGGTAGGCGAGAGTCTGATATGTTGAGGTAGAGAGTTCCAGAGTAGAGGGGATACATAGGGGAAAATTTGTATGCGATTGTGTGAGGAGAAGAAAAGAATACAGATTTTGTGAGGATTGGAGGTTGTGTGCAGGTAAGTACTTTGAGACTAGGTCACAGATGTATGAAGGAGACAGGTTGTGGATGACTTTGTATGCCATGATTAAGGTTTTGAACTTGAGTCTCTGGGTAATGGGGTGCCAGTAAAAGGATTAACAGAGAAAAGATTTAGGGGAAATGTTGGGGTGATAGATGGATTAGTTGGGCAGCAAAGTTTAAGATAGATTGGAGGGGTGCGAGACTGTTAGAAGAGAGGCCACAATGGAAGAGGTTGCAGTAGTCAAGGCTGGGGATTGTTATTGCATGGACTAGGGTTTTTGAAGATTGCTGATTAAGAAATTATGTGCCATAATTGTGATCCTGCCGCACTATGTGTATGTAGCATTGACAGAGTACACTGCGGCATACGGGGTGGTGATATCAAATGTGTTTTGGCACAGCTTGAGTGTCGATGGATCGTCTATTTGGGCACGATGTCTCCCCATGGTTTAAATGAAAAGTTATCCTTTGTCCCCTTCCTTTAATTACAACAGTAGGATTGGGATTGCTCACTTTGTTTCCTTGTTTCAATACTGTATGTTTTTTATTTTTTATTGGTTGTTCTTATTTAGTTTCCAACTAAACTGGATGAAGTTCTTTGTGCGATCAACATGCATTAGTATGGGAATCTCACTGTGCTAAAATGTGGCCTATCAGGCCTTGCAACCACCGGCTGTCCCATCAACCACATCTGCTGCTTCATCCTCCTTCATCACTGTGGCAAGTGTTCTCACACAGGTCTCTGGCCGTAGAACCTCAACTTGTTTAGCTGATACAGTGGGGCAAAAAAGTATTTAGTCAGTCAGCAATAGTGCAAGTTCCACCACTTAAAAAGATGAGAGGCGTCTGTAATTTACATCATAGGTAGACCTCAACTATGGGAGACAAACTGAGAAAAAAAAATCCAGAAAATCACATTGTCTGTTTTTTTAACAATTTATTTGCATATTATGGTGGAAAATAAGTATTTGGTCAGAAACAAAATTTCATCTCAATACTTTGTAATATATCCTTTGTTGGCAATGACAGAGGTCAAACGTTTTCTGTAAGTCTTCACAAGGTTGCCACACACTGTTGTTGGTATGTTGGCCCATTCCTACATGCAGATCTCCTCTAGAGCAGTGATGTTTTTGGCTTTTCGCTTGGCAACACGGACTTTCAACTCCCTCCAAAGGTTTTCTATAGGGTTGAGATCTGGAGACTGGCTAGGCCACTCCAGGACCTTGAAATGCTTCTTACTAAGCCACTCCTTCGTTGCCCTGGCGGTGTGCTTTGGATCATTGTCATGTTGAAAGACCCAGCCACGTTTCATCTTCAATGCCCTTGCTGATGGAAGGAGGTTTGCACTCAAAATCTCACGATACAATGCCCCATTCATTCTTTCATGTACCCGGATCAGTCGTCCTGGCCCCTTTGCAGAGAAACAGCCCCAAAGCATGATGTTTCCACCACCATGCTTTACAGTAGGTATGGTGTTTGATGGATGCAACTCAGTATTCTTTTTCCTCCAAACACGACAAGTTGTGTTTCTACCAAACAGTTCCAGTTTGGTTTCATCAGACCATAGGACATTCTCCCAAAACTCCTCTGGATCATCCAAATGCTCTCTAGCAAACTTCAGATGGGCCCGGACATGTACTGGCTTAAGCAGTGGGACACGTCTGGCACTGCAGGATCTGAGTCCATGGTGGCGTAGTGTGTTACTTATGGTAGGCCTTGTTACATTGGTCCCAGCTCTCTGCAGTTCATTCACTAGGTCCCCCCGCGTGGTTCTGGGATTTTTGCTCACCGTTCTTGTGATCATTCTGACCCCACGGGGTGGGATTTTGCGTGGAGCCCCAGATCGAGGGAGATTATCAGTGGTCTTGTATGTCTTCCATTTTCTAATTATTGCTCCCACTGTTGATTTCTTCACTCCAAGCTGGTTGGCTATTGCAGATTCAGTCTTCCCAGCCTGGTGCAGGGCTACAATTTTGTTTCTGGTGTCCTTTGACAGCTCTTTGGTCTTCACCATAGTGGAGTTTGGAGTCAGACTGTTTGAGGGTGTGCACAGGTGTCTTTTTATACTGATAACAAGTTTAAACAGTGCCATTACTACAGGTAATGAGTGGAGGAAAGAGGAGACTCTTAAAGAAGACGTTACATGTCTGTGAGAGCCAGAAATCTTGATTGTTTGTTTCTGACCAAATACTTATTTTCCACCATAATATGCAAATAAATTGTTAAAAAAACAGACAATGTGATTTTCTGGATTTTTTTTTCTCAGTTTGTCTCCCATAGTTGAGGTCTACCTATGATGTAAATTACAGACGCCTCTCATCTTTTTAAGTGGTGGAACTTGCACTATTGCTGACTGACTAAATACTTTTTTTCCCCACTGTATATTCAGGGTGAGTGAGAGGCTGTTATGGAAGTAGACATGCCTGCTGTTGTTGCCTGATCTAAGACACCTATCACATTACATCTTTCTCAATCCCCTATATCATCTCCACCTGCACCTCATTCACAATCCAGCAGATTGTCATGAGCATCCTAGTTCAGCCTCTCTCAGCACAGCAGCCAGCCATTGGTCCCACAGTAGTGGTCATGTAAAATATTGTTTACTCTTACACATGCCAAAGCTAAAGGCTTTAACCTCACCATCTCAACTCTGTTGGCAACAGAAATGCTGCCTTTCCACCTGTTGTATACAGACACTTTCCAAAAGCTAATGGCCATCACAGTCCCCCAGTACCAGTTGCCAGTCGCCATTACTTCTCTAAGAAAGATGTGTCTGTGCTATTCCAGAATGTCGCAGACATCATTACCTGTTCATTTAAAAAATCTAGGTCTACCAGGATGCATTTTAACTGGATGAGCAAGCATTAGATCTTGTGACTCGGCACTTGATGACTCTGGTGGCTGTTGGGGCAGTTGGGAAGGGTCCGCTGCACAAGTCTTGGAATCCCCAAGGCTTACTGGGTGCTTGGAGATGGACACTGAAATCACTACACACCAGAGGATGGAGAACTACACTACAAGACAACAGGGGCTAGTACTAAACTGCTAAACTACTCTACACCTCCTAAGGTTGGATAACTAAACCAAGACAGCAAGGGATGGTGATCTAAACCACTACACACCAAAGGATAGTGAACTAAACCACTAGATGCAAAGATGTCTCTGGACACCAAGTCTTGGGATATCCAAGCCATGCGGAACAAACTCTTTATCTAACACTTCTTCCACTGCTTCTGCCTCATCCACCTCCTCTAGGAGCCCCACCTGTGCTGGCAACTTCTCTCTTAGTAAGACACTTGTTCCACTCCACCTCTGTAATGCACAGCCAGGGCTCACCACAATCAGGCCGTGTTTAAATTAATAAGCTTTTGAGAAAGCGTCACACAGTCCAAGAGTTGTGGACACCTACCCAGGCTAAGTTTGAGCAATGGCTGTCTCCGTTGAAGTAGGATTTAGTGAAGGCCATGTGCGATAATAGCATGAATCTGGTGGCAGCTTTACATCGGGGCAACCACACACATGTGCCTTGCATAGTTCACATCCTCAAACTTGTGGTACAGCAATTTCTCCGTCACTTTCCTGACCTGGATGTGCTTCTGCTTAAAGCACGGTTGCTGTGTGCTGACATACACCTTTCACATGCCGTGGGTAATCGACTTGCACCGATAGAGAGGTCTCTCACTCTATCAGTTAACTTATTGATATGCAATGTGCCAACAAAGTGGAATTCCACTTTGCACATGTTGCTGCAAATGTGGCAGCAGTGATGAGCTCTGGTGCAGTATGTCATGTTGCATAGTCTGAGCCAATGCAGTACAGATGTGCTGCAAATCAAGCTTGCAGAGTGGGCACAGATGAAGAACTCTTGAACCTTTCTGTACAGTCTATAAAAGGCTACTAAGATGGTTAGCGCTGATGATGCCTTCATCATCATCACTATTCCGGTCATCTACGTGCTAGAGCCAACTTTTAACACTCTCCAAAAGGGGGGTGGCTCCAGAGGAAAAGTAGAAAGCAGAGAAAGAAGAGGAATGGATAATAATATCTCTAAGATCCGGACTATCGTTGAACAGGCGGCTGCCATGGGTGGACATATTACAGAGATTGAAGGGGGCTCATGGTACCAGACAAACTGTTAGTGAAGGAGTTGAGAAACAAATAGAGGAGGAAGAGGTGATGAAGAGGATAATGATCCCTTCTCTGTTGTCCATGGTTGACTAGAGGGGATGTAGGAAGCAAGCTTCATTGTTTGTATCCCCCTTGGGGAAATGTTTGTCAGCCCATACGCATTACAAGTCTAGGAGACCTGCTCCTTTAAATTGGGCCTAGTTTTTAATGAGGCCTTCAGCAATGTGTCCTCATTCTCCACCACTAGATCACCACGTTTAACATGTTCTGTGATGCTACAGGCAGTACAATATTTGCCAAGCCAGTCTATGATATTCATAAAAGATTTTTTAAATAGGTACCACCCATGATGAAATGTTTCTCAGCCCATGCACTACGTGTATGGTCAGTACAAGCCTAGTAGACTCGCTCCTTATCATTGGTCCTAGTTTTTAATGAAGCCTTCCTCCACCTCTCATCATTTTCCACCTCTGGATCACCAGGATTCGTGTGTTCCGTGCTGCTACAGACAGTCAATTTTTTGGCAAGGGTGTCTGTGATCCCAATTAAATATTTTTTTTAAATGTATCCCCCATGGGGAAATGTTTGTCAGCCCATACACTTAGTATATGGGCATTACAAGTCTAAGAGACACACTCCTTAACATTGGGCCTAGTTTTTAATAATGACTTCCTCCACATATCATCATTCTCCGCCACTTGAACATCATGGTGAATGTGTTCTGTGCTTCTATAGCCATTTAATTTATGGCCACGGGTATCTATGATCCCCATAAATAATTTTTTTGCTCAAAAAATCTGCATGTAAACATAGCCCAAGTGGTGGAGGAAGATTTTGGTCTGGGGTTAAAGGGAACCTGTCACCCCCAAAATCGAAGGTGAGCTAAGCCCAACTGCATCAGGGGCTTATCTAAAGCATTCTGAAATGCTGTGGATAACCCCCGATGTATCCTGAATGATGAGAAAAAGAGGTTAGATTATACTCACCAAGGGGTGGTACTGGTCCGGTTCTGGTCCAATGGGCATTGCAGTCTGGTCTCCCATCTTTTTACAATGACATCCTCTTCTTGTATTCACGCTGCGGCTCTGGCGCAGGTGTACTTTGTCTGCACTGTTGAGGGCAGAGCAAAGTACTGCAGTGCGCAGGTGCCGGGCCTCTCTGACCTTTCCCGGCGCCTGCGCAGTGGAGTACTTTGCTCTGCCCTCAACAGGGCAGACAAAGCATGCCTGTGCCTGAGCCGTAGCGTGAAGACAAGAAGAGGACGTCATCGTAAGAAGATGGGAGGCCCTGGACTGGACCGCGACCGTGACGCCCATCAGACCAGAACCAGACTGGGACCTCTCCTGGGTGAGTATAATCTAACCTCTTTTTCTCATCATTCAGGATACATCGGGGAGTTATCTACAGCATTCCAGAATAATGATGCTGGTGGGCTTAGCTCACCATTGATTTTGAGGGTGACAGGTGCCCTTTAATTATTTTGCCTTATATACACGTCATACACGTCATTACCCTGGAAAGGATGTACCTTAACATATTTCCAAGCAAAATCCATTTTGGTTTCGTTTTTGTATGTTTTTTGGTGCACCTTTAAAAATGGCGTGAAACTCTGACAATTTTGCTTACAGCTTTGACCTTGGAGTCAGAATTGCTTCCAGGGGCGATCCTCATGATGTTCTCTTGTCATTTGAGCAGTGTTTCCATCATTTTCAGACGTTTTTAGACCTTAAATGGACCCCCGGTGGGATTGCAGTAAAAATACTCGGGTTTCCTATAGACTTACATTGGGCTTATTGCTCGGGTTGAGTACCCGAGTATTACAAATTGTTCGACCCGAGCAACGAGTACCCGAGCATTTTAGTGCTCGCTCTTCACTAATAGCGATGTAAATACATTTTTACTTTAAGTAAAAGGAAAATAAACCCTGATTGGGAAAAAAATATATATGTTTATATTTTGCCATCCACAGCACAGTCATTTTTTTATTATATAGTAATTTTGGGGTCAAGTTACTCACTCCATCCTTTGATAAATGGCTTTAGGGGTATACTTTTCAAAATAGGGTCACTTCTGTTGTATTTTCTCTGTAATAATGCCTCACAAGCTATGCAATAACCATGTGCAGTCAGGAAACCATTCCAAGCATATGTTATCTCCAAATGTTACTTCTTCCCTTCTATGAATAAAAACAGTACTATAAAATCACATTGTATTTTGCAAAAAATGTAATTGGTGTTTTTTCTCCCAATTCTCCAACTGAAAATTACAAATTATTTTAATGGAAAAAATATACTGTATATTTTGAATTTATTCATTTTAGTTTGCATTAGATCACGTGAAGCAGCTAAAGTATTATCACACTTAGGCAAGAGTCACATTAGCATATCGCATTCTATGTGATAGCATCAAATGCTATGTGCTAATGACACTCAGCTCCTGATCTGCTGTAAGCGGGAGTTGAGTGTCAGTGCTCTGTGCTCCTATTTTCTCTCGCAACAGAGAATCAGAGGAGAGCTGCAGAGGAGATGAAGGAATTAATATCTCTTTCTCCTCCATAGCCATTGTCCGCGGGAATCGCTAACACTTATACAGTATGGGTGCATGTGATGCAAATTCAGCATGCAATCCCAGCATGCTGGATTTTTTTCTATCTGATCAGAGCAGGAAAAAAATGCAATTGAGAACACAAGCATAGGATTAAATTGGTATGAATACAATCCGATTTTTAATCCGATTGCATTCGTCCGATTTAATTGAAAGTGGGAGTGAGCCCTTATTAAACATTACATTGAATATTATAAAGGGTGCATTTAAAAAAAAATGGCACATTTTGTTGTGAGGTTTTAATGCATAGGTCACGTTGTTACTTATGTACCGGTTAGTGACCTCTCTGCTTCAGCTGCTAGGTGCCAAGCCTTTGTTGCGTGTGACACTTAACACCATAATAGGGAGCTATTGGTTTAATTGTCTGGTTTCTCCTTTCTGAGGGCTCCAGGTAGGCTCTCACAAATTCTGAACCCAATATTGTAATGCCCTCTACTTCTTACCCCCATATTTCAATGCTCTCCATTTCTGGCCCCCTTATTATTTCATCAAATTTTCCCCCGAAAGTTATGCCTCCTATCAGGCCACCATAGTGTCATGATGTCCCCCAATTTCAGGTCCTCATGGCGCTATACTCGATATGACCACCTCACTTATCATCCCAGTCGTGGTCACACACACTGTGGCACTTTGGATATATCCTCTGAATGCAGAGATACTTTAATTTTTTAATTCTTCTAAAAAAAAAAAAAAATTCATACCGTTAAGATGAATGTATTGGAAAATGACAAAACAAATTTGGTTACTGCTTATAATAAGTCTAGTTTTGTAAAATGAAATAACTATCTATTAATATGTAATCCTATGTAATATATAATGAGACACAGTAATACTTTCATACAGTATTGACCTACATAAGAAATGGGAGAAATAATCAGATTATTGTTTTGGACAACATGACATTCTTGCACCTTTTTGTCCAAAGCCAAGCAAGAAATATGCTTGCATACCGTGATCCTAGTAAGAGTACATTAAAAATGCAAGAGACCTAATAATTAATTTATATTGCCAACAGGAAACATATAAAAAATATCAAGCAGAATAAAAAGCTTTTAAAGTGCTACATTCATAATATGTCTACATTAGCTAAAGTGCTATCTAGCTTAGAAAGTGAAATTGGGCAAATAAATCTTACATTTTTCAATTCCTGCACAATCACATCAAAATCTGTTCTGAAATGTGTCATAAATTGGGCTTCGAACTGTAGAACATTTTTTCATAAGAAAAGCTAAAGTGAATTTAGTAGACACATTTTTTGTTAAGTTTAAGCATCCCGTTTAGAGTTTAGCAACTGCGAAATAAGGAATTCGGTATTTTGAATTATTGTGACAGGTATACAAAAATGTGTTTATTCTTTACTTCATTCACTCAGTGTTAGATATTGTTTTATCTGTCTATATCAATTTTCCTTTTCTGTTTACCTACAAATGCGTTAGTAGGTTCAAATGTAATTTTTATATAATTTTTGTACATGATTAATTTAAAGTAATATTGTGCAGTATGGAAGCAATCTCAGGTCATCTGTAAAGTTAAATAAGTAAAGAAACAAGGAAAAAACACTTTTAGTCAGACAGCCATATTTCTCAAGCGAGGATCACATTGCAATTAACGAACTACCCATCAGCTCTCCTGATCAAATTTGTTTGAAAATCCAAGATAATCTCAAACTCGGCATGAGCGCTGCACATTTGGATTCATGTTTGGATTACCGAGCATTTTCCTCAAAATCAGCAAAATTCAGCCAAAGTTTGGTAAATTATCAAATTTCCACTAGGGTCTAAGGGGTAACGGTTCTCCTTATGGAGAGTGACATACCAGCTGGCTTGTCAAGGTAAGGAGGCTTATTCGCCGCGCAATGCTCCTCTGGGAAATTAAATATGCAAATTGCCTATTCTGAGAAAAAGAGGACTTAAACTCTCTAGCGCCACCTGTTGGAAGTAGCGATCCTACAAGTCACAATCGACTCTTTAATGAGTCGTGCAATATGACTTAGGATTAAAGCCAAATCAGTATCTCAGAAGAGGCAATTTGCATATTTAATTTCCCAGAGGAGCATTGCATGGTGAATAAGCCTCCTTACCTTGACAAGCCAGCTGGTATGTCACTCTCCATAAGGAGAAAGGTTACCCCTTAGACCCCAGTCCAGAGCCTCTCACCTAGCCAAATCAGTTCTCATGCTTCGCACTGACGAGGGCCAACAGCCCGAAACAACGTGTCTGTGAATTGAGATACTGATTTGGACCACCTGACGGAAAAGTTGCCTCCTGCTGACTGGAGCCATCTGTGATGGTGTAAACATTTGTGGCGGGCACACAAAACCTTGCCACATTTGGGCCAAACTGGTCTTGCCTTGTGCTCAGGGAGATCAAAACATCCAACACCGCGGAGACACGATCACATGTTTCTCAACGCAGTGATCCAGAACACTGCCCCCATCCCTTATGGGAAATATGTAAATGCATGGCTATTTATTGCTTGTATTGAGAAACACGTGATGGTGTCTCCGTGGCTTTTCTACATGTATTTGGATATTTCCCATAAGGGATGGGGGCAGTGTTGTGGATCACTGCATTGAGAAACATGTGATGGTTTCTCCGCGGTGTTGGATGTTTTGATCTCCCCGAGGTTATTCATCCTTATGTTTTTAGTCCTTTTACTAGGCACTGCTCCTAATGGCCAGTTTCCTACTCCACACTGATGAGGGGCAAATACCATGTTTTGGCATAGGTGGTTTTCCTTTATGGATGCTGCCGTTCGCGTGGTTGTTCCTTCCCAGTGAAAGACCTGGCTATTTATTGCTTGCGTTGAGAAACACGTGATGGTGTCTCGGTGGCTTATCTACATGCATTTGCATATTTCACATAAGGGATGGGGGCAGTGTTCTGGATCACTGCGTTGAGAAACGTGATGGTGTCTCCGCGGTGTTGGATGTTTTGATCTCCCTGAGGTCATTCATCCTTATGTTTATTGTGAGGGGAGATGTGTCACGATTATTGCTTTCTTTCATGATCTGAAACCCATAAGTTTCTCTCTCCAGTATGCTATGTGCTAAATGGGTTATTCAGCCATTATAAGAGACTGAGTTTTGGGGTGAGTAGGTGAGAGATGGGTGACTGTTTACGCACCATATCTCAATCTCAATGTTGTGGCTGGGGAGTTAAATTTTCAGCCGCTGTTTTTTTCCCTCTGTGTTGTGTGATTTTGAGAGGAAGGACTTCAAACTGAGCTCCAGGAGGAGCTGAGGAAATTGAGTGTACCCTGAGGGTGAATCTTGCAGGAAAAAGGACTCTATTTTACATTATCTTTGTGTTTCCATTGGTTCAGAAAGGCCATGTTTACTTTGTTCAACCTTACTATGTTTATGCTGTGCTCTAAAAACCCAGCAGATGATTCACCACAAGATGCTTTCCAGTGTTTACCTCTGCAAGCAGCTGAGTGACTCAACTAGGGTTGAGCGACCTTTACTTTTATAGGATCGGGTCGGGTTTCACGAAACTCGACTTTTTCAGAAGTCGGGTCGAGTGAAATCAGCCGATCCTATAAAAAAGTCGGAGTCGGGGTCGGCCGAAACTCGAAACCCAATGCAGTGCATTGGGTTTCCAATGGTTCCCAGTGTCTGAAGGAGCGGAAACTCTCCTTCAGGCCCTGGGATCCATATTTAAGTGTAAAATAAAGACTTAAAATAAAAAATATCGCTATACTTACCCTCTGACGCGCCCTGGTACTAACCGGGAACCTTCCTTCCTTCGAATCAGCGCTTCCAGGACCTTGCGGTGACGTCGCGGTGATGTCGCGGCTTGTGATTGGTCGCGTGGCCGCCCATCTGACCGCTCGCGCGACCAATCACAAGCCGTGACGTCACCGCGACGTCACGCAAGGTCCTGCAAGCGCTGATTCTTAGGAAGGAAGGCTGCCGGAAAGAAGCAGGGCGCGTCCGAGGGTGAGTATATTCCTATTAGGTATATACTCACCCTCGGACGCTCCCTGCTTCTTTCCGGCAGCCTTCCTTCCTAAGAATCAGCGCTTGCAGGACCTTGCGTGATGTCGCGGTGACGTCGCGGCTTGTGATTGGTCGCGTGAGCGGTCACATTGGCGGCCGTGCGACCAATCACAAGCCACAACGTCACCGCGACGTCACCGCAAGGTCCTGCAAGCACTGATTCGAAGGAAGGAAGGTTCCCGGTTAGTACCAGGGCTCGTCAGAGGGTAAGTATAGCGATATTTTTTATTTTAATTCTTTATTTTACACTTAAATATGGATTCCGATACCGATTTCCGATATTGCAAACATATCGGAAATCGGGATCGGAATTCCGATACCACATTCAGAAGATCGCCAACTTCATGGCCGACCCCACACAGGGGTAGGGTCGGGTTTCATGAAACCCGACTTTGCCAAAAGTCGGCGACTTCTGAAAGTGGCCGACCCGTTTCGCTCAACCCTAGACTCAACCCCTCACATGGCCAATATGGCCATGTGAGGGCTTTTTATGTTGAATGAGATGTAATTTTGAACAAGACCATTGATTTTAACATGTAGTGTACTGGAAAATGGGAAAAAAGGCCCAAGTGCTGTATATTTACAAAAAAGTACAATTCCACAATTTGCTTTATTTGTTTTTTTTTCCATATTCACCAAAACTGATCTACCATTATGATTCTCCAGGTCATTACGAGTACAAAAATACAAAACATGTAAACATTCTTTTTTATTTTTTGGTTAAAATAATCAAAAATTTGTAAAAAAATAATAATAAAGTGCCATATTCCCGAGACTCAGAGTATCTCCATTTTTTGGGATCTTGGGCTGCTTGAGCACTTATTTGTAGGCTGGGGTGTCCCTATTCGTGATACCATTTTTGGATAGATGCAATGTTTTGATCGGCTGTTATTGTATTTTATTGCAATGTTGAGGCAAAAAAAACCCGTAATTCTGAAGTTTTGATTTTTCATTCTCGTTATGCTGTGCGGAATAATTGTTTTAATATTTTGATAGATCGGACAGTTTTGAACTCAGAGATTATTAAACGTTAACTTTTTTTGAATTTATACATATCTTAAAACTTTTTTTAGTTTTTACTTGCTTCAATAGCCCTTTTAGGAGACATGAATCTGCGATTATCCTTTCGTTTGTGCAGCAGTAATCATCATCTCTTATGAACTCCAGTTACATGCCATCAATCATAGGAGATCTGCAATGACAAGCACAGGGGTCATCTGCAGACTCTCGGCTGTGATGTCAACTCATCGGTGGCCCGTGATCATGTGACAGTGGTGCTGATGGGTGGGGTTTGTGACGCGCATCTGGTTTGATAGAGTTAAATGCCACTGTCAGAGATTGACAGCAGCATTAAACATGTTAGCAGCCGCAGGTGGATCTCAATTTCAAAGAAAAAAAATTCTCGAAACACCAGAAGTACATTATTAATTCCTTACATCTCCTCAATAAACTTTAGCAGACAGCAATCAATACATCATATGGATTCCAAAATGCTATCAATTAAAATATTTGCCAGAAAATGGGGCCTTAAACAATTTTTTTTTTCCTGAAGTTTTCCCTTCTTAAATAAAAATAAATCTACTCAACTTTGGTATTGTTTTATACAATAAAGACCATAAAAACCAATCCCAAAAATAATTCAGAAATTTGTAAACACAGATTTCACTCATGTCGCCATTTTCCGAGACCCGTTAACATTTTTCATTTTTGGCCAATAGGGTTGTGTGAAAGCTTATTTTTTGCAAAAAGAAAATAAAGAAAGTTTGAGCCATATCATCGGTAGAGATGGAAGGAATGGAATCTATTGTGCATGGAACCATAATCTGACCGGATGTGGAAAAATTTAGACGAAAGAAGGGATCTTTTAGCTCTTGTATAAAAAATATTTTAGTGTAACATTTTAAAAATCATACAAAAAACAGCATGGAAGATAGCAACAAATGGCTCAAACGCTATGTGGCAACAGTATCTGAATAGCCTTCCAAATGCGTAGCCATTTGTTTCTATCTTCCACGCTTTTTATATATGAATTTTAGTATGTTACAATAAAGAACAATATTTTCCAGGTTCTGGAACATCCCCTTTTTCTTCCTTATTTTTTGAAGCCCGAACTGATGTTTTTAATAATACCATCTCGAAGTAGATACAATCTTTTGATCGCCTCTTATTACATGTTTTTGCATTGTTGGGGTGTCCGAAAAAGCATAATTCTAGAATTTAGATTTTTTCTCATTACGCTATTTACATATTGAATTAGTTTAATTTTCTATTTTGATAGGGCTTTTATGAATGAAACAATGCTACATATGTATATTTTTTGCTATTTATATTTCTATAATGAGGCAAAAAGGGGGTTATTTTGATATATTTTTGAAAACTTTTTTTCACTTTTGACTGAACTTGTTAGTCCCTTGAACCTGCGATCATACAATTGCTTGTGCTATATTCAGCAATACCACACTTCTGCTTTATAAAGAAAAAATCACGGTCTCCTAAGAATACCAGCCAAAAGATGACATAAACAGAAGTGCTGTGATGACAGGCATCGGGACTTTATAAGACCACCGGTTGTCACAGCATGGAATGATTCACCCTTCCGTACATGCACTTTAACTGCCTCTGTCAGAGAATGATAGCAGCATTTGACATGTTTTCAGCGGAGCTGAAAGGGTCAAATGATGACCGAATATCATAGCCATCATCTGCCTGAAGTGACCTAAGCTAAATTTCTGAGTCAATATCAAAGTCAGGTAGGCGGAATTACATAACACCCTCACTCCTCTCATTCCACTCTAACACTTGTCATTTTGACCTCACATCTGTCATTTTCTGATCACTCCACTATTTTCCCTCGCTCCTCTCATTTTGCACTCACACCTTTTCATTTTCACCTCACACCCCTCATTTTCACCTCAGTATATACATGTTTGTCATCTCCCCTATATATAGTATACACCTGTATGTCTTCTCTTGTACATAGTATATACCTGTATGTCATCTCCCCTGAAAATAGTATATACCTGCTGTATGTCATGTCCTCCTGTATATTGTATATACCGATGTGTCATCTCCTCCTTTATATATCTGTATGTCATCTCTTCTGTATATACTGTATACCTGTATAGACACAAAAGAAAAAAAAACCCCATTGCATATTTAATATGCCAAAAGTAGGAATATTAAGTAGTATCAACCCACATTCACAATATTTTATTGACTCTGTAGTGCAACTATATAAATAGGAGAAAAACTGGAGTAACCAATAAATAAGTAAGAAAGTACAAAATTTACAACAATGCGGGGATCCACAGAAGCAGCGGGAGCTCTATAGCAAGGTTTAAAGCCAAAAGTAAGGCAAAAAAAAGGGTTCAGGGTAAATCAACATAGATCAAGCCCAGCTGGAGATCCACAGAGTAAAGGGACTGTATCATAAATTAAGGGCAAAACTTACCAGGCCCAGTGCACAACACTACTCAGATGGTAATGAGCCCCAAATGATGGGGGGTCACCCTGTATATAGTGTATCATCTGCTCCTGTATATAGTATATACCTGTGTGTCATCTCCTCCAGTATATAGTATATACCTGTATGTCATCTCCTCCTACATATAGTATATACCTGTGTGTCATCTCCACTGTATATAGTATATACCTCTGTGTCATCGCCTCTGTATATAGTATGTACCTGTATGTCACCTCCCCTGTATATAGTATATACCAGGTTGTCATCTCCTCCTATATACAGTATATACTTGTGTGTCATGTCCTCCTGTATATAGTATATACCTGTATGTCATCTCCTCCTGTATATAGTATATACCTGTGTGTCATCTCCCCTGTATATAGTATATGTGTGTGTCATCTCCTCCTGTATATAGTATATATCTGTGTGTCATCTGCTCCTGTATATAGTATATACCTGTGTGTCATCTCCTCCTGTATATAGTATATACCTGTGTGTCATCTCCTCCTGTATATAGTATATACCTGTGTGTCATCTCTCCTGTATATAGTATATGCCAGTGTGTCATCTCCTCCTGTATATAGTATATATCTGTGTGTCATCTCCTCCTGTATTAGACCGCATTCACACGTTATTTGGTCAGTATTTTTACCTCAGTATTTGTAAGCTAAATTGGCAGCCTGATAAATCCCCAGCCAACAGGAAGCCCTCCCCCCTGGCAGTTTATATTAGCTCACACATACACATAATAGACAGGTCATGTGACTGACAGCTGCCGTATTTCATATATGGTACATTTGTTGCTCTTGTAGTTTGTCTGCTTATTAATCAGGTTTTTATTTTTGAAGTGTGGCACCCCTAGGGGTATTTGCCACAAAAATAGTTACTGACAATAAATACAAATACTAAGATAGCAAAACTGCACTACCACCTCCGGCCAGAAGGGGGGGCTCCAGAGACTTCCCTTGATCCATTCTGGTCTGAGAGAAGAAATTGCAGTTGGGCTAAGGAGCTGATAGTGAGAGGTCATACAGCTGAATTTCTAACAGCCCTATGACGGTTTCCAGGCCCAAATCACCGGCCTGAGGAGAAGAGGGATAGAGAAAAGGGACATTGTGAGAACCGGGTAGCATTAATCACTACCCAGAACAGGCGCAAAGACGGATACCGGATCCGTGGCTGTATTCATTTTATATAACACAGCAACCGGAAAAACGTGAGGTGATATCAGCTTCACTAGGGCCGGACGCAGCAACAGACACAGAGTTCAGCGGTACTCCCGGAGGGGGTAAGCCGATAAAAGGACTCAGGTTGCCCGTCGAACCAGTGCCCGGAGGGGACAGATTGGGCCGGCAGCCAGTTCACATACAGCAGCAGGGCCACACAGAAATTGCGCACAATAAGAGGCGAAGACCCCGGCAGGATCAAAGTAACTCAGAGTTCCCATACAGACTCCGGTGACAGGACTGGTTGTGAATCCTTTTATGTTAAAGTAAACTGGTTAAACGTTTCAGTGCCTCAGTCTTTCATTTGGACAATAGCCATCTATCTAGGATCGGGATCGTCACCGCTGGGAGAACCTGCTGCTTATCAAGTAAGTGCCTGTCCCCTCACGATACCCCTTACACTGTGCATCGCCTGAGGCCACAGCATCGGGTCAAGCCACCCGTGACATCCCCCTCAAGAGACAGACCCCATTGGTCCGGTGCTGGGTATCCCGGTCTCCTGGGCGTCACATTAGGATAATACCAGACTTGTGTTTTAGGGCGAGTTTCATGTGTTAAGTTGTGTGTGTTGAGTTGCATGTGGCGACATGCATGTAGCGACTTTTGTGAGATGAGTTTTGTGTGGCGACATGCGTGTAGCAACTTTTTGTGTGTCGAGTTGCATGTGACAGGTTAGTGTAGCAAGTTGTGTGCATGGCGAGTTTTGCGTGTGGCGAGTGTGGTGCGTTTTGAGTATGTGCAAGTTTTGTGTGAGGCAACTTTTGCATGTGTTGCAACTTTTGTGCATGTGGCAATTTTTCCACGTGTGTAAGTTTTGCATGTGGCGAGTTTTCCAAGAGGTGAGTTTTGCACGTGTGGCGAGTTTTGTGTGAACCTAGTTTTGCATGTGGCGAGTTTTGCGCGTGGTGAGTTTTGAGCGGCGACTTTTGTGTTTCGACTTTTATGTGGCGAGGTTGGTGTATGTGTGGTGACATGTGTGCTGAGGGTGGTATATGTGTTCAAGCACGTAGTAGTTTGTGGCGCCTTTTGTGTGTGTGTTCATATCCCCGTGTTTGGTGAGTATCCCATGTCAGGGCACCATCTTAGCAACTGTACGGTATATACTCTTTGGCGCCATCGCTCTCACTCTTTAAGTCCCCTTTGTTCACAACTGGCAGCTGTCAATTTGCCTCCAACACTTTTCCTTTCACTTTTTCCCCATTATGTAGATAGGGGCAAAATTGTTTGGTGAATTGGAACGCGCGGAGTTAAAATTTCGCCTCACAACATAGCCTATGACGCTCTCGGGGTCCAGACGTGTGACTGTGCAAAATTTTTTGGCTGTAGCTGCGACGGTGCAGATGCCAATCCTGGACATACACACATACTGTCATGGCCAAAAGTATTGACACCCCTGCAATTCTGTCAGATAATACTCATTTTCTTCCTGAAAATGATTGCAAACACAAATTATTTGGTATTATTATCTTCATTTAATTTGTCTTAAATGAAAAAACACAAAAGAGAATGAAGCAAAAAGCAAAACATTGATCATTTCACACAAAACTCCAAAAGTGGGCCAGACAAAAGAATTGGCACCCTCAGCCTAATACTTGGTTGCATAACCTTTAGCCAAATAACTGCAACCAACCACTTCCAGTAACCATCAATGAGTTTCTTACAATGCTCTGCTGCAATTTTAGACCATTCTTCTTTGGCAAACTGCTCCAGGTACCTGATATTTGAAGGGTGCCTTCTCTAAACTGCCATTTTTAGATATCTCTACAGGTGTTCTATGGGATTCAGGTCTGGACTCATTGCTGGCCACCTTAGAAGTCTCCAGTGCTTTCTCTCAAACCATTTTCTAGTGCTTTTTGAAGTGTGTTTTGGGTCATTGTCCTGCTGGAAGACCCATGACCTCTGAGGGAGACCCAGCTTTTTCACACTGGACCCTACATTATGCTGCAAAACTTGTTGGTAGTCTTCAGACTTCATAATGCCATGCACACGGTCAAGCAGTCCAGTGCCAGAGGCAGCAAAGCAACCCCAAAACATCAGGGAACCTCTGCCATGTTTGACTGTAGGGACCGTGTTCTTTTCTTTGAATGCCTCTTTTTTTCTCCTGTAAATTCTATGTTGATGCATTTGCCCAAAAAGCTCTACTTTTGTCTCATCTGACCAGAGAACATTTTTCCAAAACGTTTTAGGCTTTTTAGGTAAGTTTTGGCAAACTCCAGCCTGGCTTTTTTATGTCTCGGGGTAAGAAGTGGGGTCTTCCTGGGTTTCCTACCATACAGTCCCTTTTCTTTCAAACGCCGACGGATTGTACGGGTTGACACTGTTGTACCCTCGGACTGCAGGGCAGCTTGACCTTGTTTGGATGTTAGTCAAGGTTCTTTATCCAACATCTGCACAATCCTGCGTTGAAATCTCTTGTCAATTTTTCTTTTCCGTCCACATCTAGGGAGGTTAGCCACAGTGCCATTGGCTTTATACTTCTTGATGACACTGTGCACGGTAGACACAGGAACATTCAGGTCTTTGGAGATGGGCTTGTAGCCTTGAGATTGCTCATGCTTCCTCACAATTTGGTTTCTCAAGTCCTCAGACAGTTCTTTGGTTTTCTTTCTTTTCTCCATGCTCAATGTGGTACACACAAAGACACAGGACAGAGGTTGAGTCAACTTTAATCCATGTCAACTGGCTGCAAGTGTGATTTAGTTATTTCCAACACCTGTTAGGTACCACGGGTAAGTTACAGGTGCTGTTAATTACACAAATTAGAGAAGCATCACATGATTTTTTTTCGATCAGTGTCAATACTTTTGTCCACCCCCTTTTTTATGTTTGGTGTGGAATTATATCCAATTTGGCTTTAGGACAATTCTTTTTGTGTTTTTTCATTTAAGACAAATTAAATGAAGATAACAATACCAAATAATTTGTGTCTGCAATCATTTTCAGGAAGAAAATGAGTATTATCTGACAGAATTGCAGGGGTGTCAATACTTTTGGCCATGACTGTACATACATACATACACACATACACACACATTCAGCTTTATATATTAGATATATATGGAATTCACAGGTTGTGGAAATCACATGAACAATAGATATGTTAGTGACATACAAATGATGACTTAAAGGATGAAACTTAAAAAATCTACTTATGCAGTATTGAGTATCTATATAACTTGGCATGTTATGATTGTTGAACAGTTGTATGTTAAAGTTTGGGAACACTTGGTTAAAATTTCTGTTATTGTGAACAGTTAAGCAAGCTGAAGATTAAATGATCTCTAAAAGACCTAAAGTTAATGTTGACACATTTACTTTGTATTATAGTGGAAAAAATATATTTATTGTCATATTTTTTAATTCTAAAAATTAGAAAAAGGAATATAAGCAAATGCAAAAGTTTGGGCACCGCTGAAAACTTGTTTGTTCGACCAACTTTGACCAAGGTTTTATTAGCCTTTTAGGGTTATGACTTATTTGCTATCATCATTAGGAAAGGCCAGGTGATGCAGATTTGCCAGATAAAAAAAAAACAGCTTCCTCTAACCTTGTACCAAAAAACATGTCAGAGAGATACATGGGGGTGATCTGGACTGTATATCTTTCTCTGTGATCGAGGTGATAGCACCATTAGCGCGCTGTGGCGACTGGAACAAAAGAATTTTGCAAAAAGAATTGAGATGGTCTACAGATTGGACACTACCTCCCCTATGGGACTTAATGAGCAGATACAATTTGGTTGTTTTTTGTAATATCCCTATGTTGTTTCAGGGATGCACCCGGCCCTCTTTTTCCATGTGTCTATGATAGGCTCTTTATACAGTTAGGGCCAGAAATATTTGGACAGTGACACAAGTTTTGTTATTTTAGCTGTTTACAAAAACATGTTCAGAAATACAATTATATATATAATATGGGCTGAAAGTGCACACTCCCAGCTGCAATATGATAGTTTCCACATCCAAATCGGAGAAAGGGTTTAGGAATCATAGCTCTGTAATGCATAGCGTCCACTTTTTCAAGGGACCAAAAGTAATTGGACAATGGACTCTAAGGGCTGCAATTAACTCTGAAGGCGTCTCCCTCGTTAACCTGTTAATCAGAGAGATAGCAGACATGCTTGGAGTAGCAAAATCAACAGTTGGGTACATTCTGAGAAAAAAGGAATTGACTGGTGAGCTTGGGAACTCAAAAAGGCCTGGGCGTCCACGGATGACAACAGTGGTGGATGATCGCCGCATACTTAATTTGGTGAAGAAGAACCCGTTCACAACATCAACTGAAGTCCAGAACACTCTCAGTGAAGTAGGTGTATCTGTCTCTAAGTCAACAGTAAAGAGAAGACTCCATGACAGTAAATACAAAGGGTTCACATCTAGATGCAAACCATTCATCAATACCAAAAATAGACAGGCCAGAGTTAAATTTGCAGAAAAACACCTCAAGAAGCCAGCTCAGTTCTGGAAAAGTATTCTATGGACAGATGAGACAAAGATCAACCTGTACCAGAATGATGGGAAGAAAAAAGTTTTGGAGAAGGAAGGGAACGGCACATGATCCAAGGCACACCACATCCTCTGTAAAACATGGTGGAGGCAACGTGATGGCATGGGCATGCATGGCTTTCAATGGCACTGGGTCACTTGTGTTTATTGATGACATAAGAGCAGACAAGAGTAGCCGGATGAATTCTGAAGTGTACCGGGATATACTTTCAGCCCAGATTCAGCCAAATGCTGCAAAGTTGATTGGACAGCGCTTCATAGTACAGATGGACAATGACCCCAAGCATACAGCCAAAGCTACCCAGGAGTTCATGAGTGCCAAAAAGTGGAACATTCTGCAATGGCCAAGTCAATCTCTAGATCTAAACCCAATTGAGCATGCATTTCACTTGCTCAAATCCAGACTTAAGACGGAAAGACCCACAAACAAGCAAGACCTGAAGGCTGCGGCTGTAAAGGCCTGGCAAAGCATTAAGAAGGAGGAAACCCAGCGTTTGGTGATGTCCATGGGTTCCAGACTTAAGGCAGTGATTGCCTCCAAAGGATTTGCAACAAAATATTGAAAATAAAAATATTTTGTTTGGGTTATGTTTATTTGTCCAATTACTTTTGACCTCCTAAAATGTGGAGTGTTTGTAAAGAAATGTGTACAATTCCTACATTTTCTATCAGATATTTTTGTTCAACCCTTCAAATTAAACGTTACAATCTGCACTTGAATTCTGTTGTAGAGGTTTCATTTCAAATCCAATGTGGTGGCATGCAGAGCCCAACTCGCGAAAATTGTGTCACTGTCCAAATATTTCTGGCCCTAACTGTATCTACAGCCCAGTCCTTATATCGGTCGTAAAAGACCCAAAATTGTTCTCTTATTGTAGAGAATATTTATCCAGTCTTTTTTTCCTCCTAACATTAGAGTGAGGTGATATCCAATGGAGCCTTTCCTATATGTGTCCCGCCTGATTTCTCCGCTGTTAGGCTACAATAGTAAATAAAAAATTAAAAAAGAATATTGAGGAGCATCTATATTACTCATATGGATATTTGCCACGCATATATATCATAATAGCATCATATATATATTTTTTAGCAATGGCCCACTCAATTGTAGACATGTAAGTCTCGGCGTTGCTTTTTTATTGTTTGTGTACCTATTATATCTGCGCTAATCATATGCCTTTTCTATATATCGGCTATTGGGGGACGTGCATTGGCGTCACTTTAATGGGCATGGTCGGTATATCCCGGTACCATATCACTTTTTATTCACCAACTATATGCCCGTTCCACATTAATGACATCCATATTATGTATTTTTTTAGGGCATATTTGTGTTTTTTTGAATCTGTATGTTAATCAGATGTACGCCCTATGTTTTGCATATCGGCTATCAGGGGGCGGATACCTAGGTCTTTGATGGGCGTCAATGGTACATCACAGCGAGGGTTGTACCGCATACTCCCTGGACACGCTGGTTTGACACGCACGCCAGTTTACATCGTCATTGCTAGGCGCTGTTGGAAACCGGAAGTGTGGCGGCACAAAGCATGGTAACGTACACGAGACTGCTAATAGTGCATCTATATAAGAGGTGGATACGGGCGGTTCAGCTCCATGGCATCATACCGAAATGGGGTATTGTCCCTACCACTTCATCATATCGATTCACCTTAAGCTCGTATTTACAGCAATAAGATAAGTACCTTGTTCACATCCTCCTCCTGATGAACCTCGGAGAAGAGGGGAAACGCGTCGAGTAATTGATTTCAACTTGGTACATGTTTCTATGGGCGATATGCCTTGGGAGTCGGTATTTGACTCAAATATCTGAACCAAATATGATATAGGGCGTAATGGCTACATGAAATCATAGGTTGCCATTTGACCCATGACATTTGGTATTGGTTTTAGGGTGTTTTGTTTTTTTGCTTTTGGTTTAAATATTCTTCTTCTGGCCTATATACGAGGGGCGATCCAAAAGTAATGATAATCGGTTATTTCTATTGCACACAGAAATTAAAATAAAATGTTTTCTTTTCTCTTAGGTACCCACTAGTCCAGGAAAAAAAAATCACTTAAATAGACCACGATTCCCAGGAGCTACATTCATTTGAATATGAACTGCCGAGGAGTGAACATCAAAATGGATAAAAACGAGCTCAGAGCTGTCATCAAATACCTCTGCTTGGAAAAAATGACTACCAAAGATATACACAGCGACTTGGTGGAAACATTGGGGGACTCTTCTCCTCCATATTCCACAGTTGCATGCTGGGCCAAGGAATTTAAGCTGGGAAGAACATCGACGAAAGATGAACATCGTCAAGGACGCCCATCCACGTCCCTCAATGAAGAAAATGTGAAAAAAGTTGAAGAAGTTGTATTGGCAGATCGAAGAGTGACTATCAGGCATGTAGCTGAGGTCCCAGGTATCTCAAATGGCAGTATTCAAAGAATCCTTGCAAAAGAATTGCATATGAGAAAGGTCTCTGCGCGTTGGGTGCCAAAAATGTTAACCGACGAACAAAAGAAGAAACGAGTTGACATTTCAATAGCAAATCTCAAAAAGTTCCAAGCAGACAAGGAAAATTTTTTGTCACGTTTTTTGACCATGGACAAGACCTGGATCCACCACTTTGATCCCGAAACTAAACAACAATCGATGACGTGGAAACGAGCCGACGAACCAACGCCGAAGAAATTCAAAGTGTCAAGCTCAGCAGGGAAGGTTATGGCGTCCGTTTTTTGGGACGATGAAGGAATTATTATGGTGGACCATTTGGAGAAGGGAGCCACTATTACGGGCTCCTACTACGCAGAACAAATAAGAAGATTGTGGGAGGCTGTCAAGGAGAAAAGGCGCGGCAAACTGTGGGCTGGAGTGCTGTTTCACCAAGATAACGCGCCAGCTCACAAAGCTGCAGTTGCCATGGCTACCATTCAAGAAGCGGGCTTTGAACTGGTGGAGCACCCCCCCTATTGGCCAGATCTAGCCCCCAGTGACTTCTTTCTCTTTCCTCGACTCAAGGAACACCTCCGGGGCAAGAAATTTGATGACAATAGCGATGTGATAACCGCTGTTGGGGATTTTTTTGAGGGTCAAGATCAAGAATTTTTTTCTAAGGGAATTCTAAGTTTAGAAAAGAGATGGACTAAATGTATAGACTTGATAGGAGACTATGTAAAAAAATAAAAAATTTTTTTGACTATATTCATTGTGTTTAGTATTGATTATCATTACTTTTGGATCGCCCCTCGTATATGTGCAACAGTCTTTTGCTTGTGTCACAACAGTTTGATATAGACTAAGATATATCTTGCTCAAATCCATACACCTAGATTGGTAGGGACTAAGATCTCTTGCATTTTTTGCACATAGAGTACATAATAGAGTGTGCAGTATAATTTCTCATAACGAACTCTATACACACTGTTTAGATCAAGATTTTTGAGGTTGTAGAAAGGTATCTTTTCTATAGGAATATCTTATAAGACATCTTATTATATCATTGAGCGGAAGAGATTTGCTATAGATACAGTCTATTTAGAGAAGTACTGATAACATTTCTTGAGGGCAGTCGTAATTCTAGCTTGGCAGCTCCATCAGAGTATTAATCCAGCTAACGTACCAAGTTAAACTATTTAAGCTGCCTATACAGGAACAATACTGCACACATACCTCTTTTCTTTCTCACCAGCCTGTTCACCATCTTCCTCACTTCCTGCCACTATAGGGCCCAGCAGGGTGAGCAGGGAGAGCCGTCGAGGAGCGGGGGAGCCACTGCGCAGGTTTAGGGTGCCAACCTCCGCAAGTAGGTAGGTTGAGGTAGGCCAGTTTAGGGGCAGGCACCCCTCTGGTTGTTTTCTTTCTTGTGGTGTTGGTGTGTTGTTTATTTATATTTATTAGGCTAGGTTCACATTGCGTTAGTGCAATCCGTTTAGCGCTAGCGCTAGCGGATTGCGCTAACGCAATGTTTTCTAGGAGGCTGCGGTCGGGGTCGCGGTAACGTCCCCGCTCTCGCAGATCCCCGATCTGCGAGAGCGGGGAACGGACCGCGGGCGCGCCTCGGACGCTGCAAGCAGCGTCCGCGGCGCGCCAGGAATCACCGGCGCGTCGCTAGCGCGTGCCGAACATGGCACGCGCTAGTGAAGCGCGTTCCCATTAGCGTGAATGGGCGCTCTAACGGACGCGTTGCATAACGCGGTCCCATAACGCAATGGGAACCCAGCCTTAAGGTTTAATAAATGTTGTAATTTTAAATAAAGGGTGGATATCTGTGAGCCAAAAAGCAGCAGCCATAGGTTATTCTAAGCAACTGACTAGAACTCTGAAAATTATAATGGTGGTCCCACAAAGCAGGTGAAGGCTATAGGCAGATAGCAAATCATTTTCCATTTGCCCTTTCATCCGTTCTAAAGTAATTAACATATTAGCAGTTAACGGAAACAGTTTAGGTCAAGATAAGGTATGAAAGACCAAACAAAATGTCAGTGAGAGCTGCTCATATGGTTGCTAGAGAAACAAATCAAAATCCCTGCTTGACAGCAAAAGACCTTAAAAAGATTTAACAGACTTTGGAGTTGTGATGCATTATTCTACTGTTCAGAGACACCTCTAGAAATATGGCCTTCATGAAAGAGTCATCAGAAGAAAACCTCTCCTGCAATATCACCATAAAAATCAATATCAGACGTATGCAAAAGATCATCTAATCAAGCCTGATTCATTTTGAAATAAAGTCATGTGGACCAATGAGGTTAAAATACAACTCTTTGGCCACAATAATCAAAGGTACAGTATGTATGGAGAAAAAAAGGGCACAGAATATCCGGGAAAGAACATCTTGCCAATCATTAGGCATGTAGTGGATCAATCATGCTTTGCGGTTGTTTTGCAACAAATAGCATGGGGAACATATCATTAGCAGAGGAAAGAATGGATTAAATGAAATTTCAATAATTTCTTGATGCAAACATAAAACCATCTGTTAAAAAGTGAATTTGAAAAGAGCATTGTTTCAAATTAATACTGATCCAAAATACCCATCAAAATCCACAAAAGACGACATCAAAGGCACAAGCTGAAGGTATTACAGTGTCCCTCACAGTTCACTGATCTGAACATAGACAATCTGTGGCTAGACCACAAAATAGCAGTGCATGCAAGATGACTCAGGAATCTGACAGAATTGGAAGAATTTCCCAAGGGAGAATGGATGAAAATCCCTCAAACAAGTATTGAAAGACTCTTGGCTGGCTACAAAAATCTTTTACAAGTTGTGTTACTTTCAAAAGGGGAGTCTAATAGGTACTAAGCATGCAGGGCGCTCAAGCTTTTGCATCAGCCCATTTTACTTTTTGTATTTTTTAAAATGAGAAAATATTTTTTGTTGCCTAAATAACAAAGGAAATGTGTCATCTTTAACTTTAGGGTTTTAAGAAATAATTTCATTTTCAACTTGATTAACTGTTCACATTAAAGTAATTTTGATCAGGGGTGCCCAAACGTTTACATTCAACTGTATATACCAGGGGGAATATACTATCATTGCAGCCGGCACAGAGGCCCCAGAGAGGAGGGTGCCAAGATCACTGTCAAAACTTCATATTTAATCAGAAATCCTGCAGTAGCATCATCATTTGCAGACAGAGGGGTGTGGGAATGATCTGCTGCAGTCTGGGAAAGATGCTGGACGTAGCCATCTTCCTCTCCTCTTGTTGATGTTGCTGCTGGATCAGTGATTCTGGAGACATAAAACTCACAAGACTGCATGGAAAAAGTACTCACCCTGAGCCTCAGTCACATAGTGAATGTGACCTCTCTCTCCATTTACACGGCCAAAGTGGGGTGGAGTGGTCTGTGTGCTGTGGTACCTCTCTTCAGTGAGCAGTCTCTTCTAATGTTAATCTACATGAGATAGATTAGAGGGGGATTGCTAGGGAGGAAAAGACAATACATTATACAGTTATAAGCCCTGCACACAGAGACACTGGGGGTCTCATATTCTATCAGCCAATCATAGACTCCAGTTTATGAGCACATCTACGATAGACTTACAGGAGATGAAGAACAAGTGTCTTCCGTACCACTGAGCTACATCTTGGAGCAGTAATCTGACAAGAGGACTGTGAGCAAATCTGACAATTACAGCCTCTTGTGGAAAAATTGTAATAATTTTAACAAAATAAAACCTAACTTATATTAAAGGGGTTTACCAGGTAAAGCAGCTTGCTTGCACACAGTAAAAAAAAAACAACACTCTGTTCCAGCATCGTCAGTCACTTGCTCTCCTGGGGTTCTGGTGAGATTATGTCACGAGATCCCTGCAGTCAAACAGTGCTGGCTTCACTCTCCCCTACTTCGGACAGGAAAGACACAAACAGGAAGTGAAAGCTTCCACAACCCGAAATTCCTCTTGATGTTTAATTTGTCTAAAGGAGTGGAAAATGAAGCCAGCTGCAGGGATCGCATAACATAATCTCATGCAAACCCAAGGAGAGACAGTTTCAACACCACCGCCGGCACTGGAGGTGAATATAAGCGTTTTTTTTCACTGAGGGGCAAACATGCTGATTGACACAGAATTGTCTGCGTAGTGAACAACCCCTTAAATAACATTTTGACAGCAGGGGTCACCTGACAGAAGAGCCAGTCACGTCCACAAATTCCAGCTGTGAAATGTTCTGTGTACATAGTAAGCCGGCACAACGGCTGCCTGCTTTTGACATGCACTAGCCTGGTCTAAAAAACAAACTAGACTATTACGTGCTTACAGTTTTTTCATACAGACCATAAAACAATAAGAAAAATGTATGGCAACTGATTGTATATGTGGTCAATGTGCTGTCCATACTCAACGGACAGCACATAGACCAATTGTACAATCATCTGAATGAGCCATAACTGTTAAAGCTTTTTTAAGTAAATTTAACCCCTTTGCAACATACAGTAAGACATAATAGGATGTCCTATCTTGAGGTCCCATATATGAAATAGGCTCAGGTAGTGAGCCCGTACAATGTCTGGGAGATGCAGCCATCATTACACAGCTGGCAGCTGCTTGTAACAGCAGCAACTGTACCTATGATTGCTACTGCCTTGACATTTAATTATTGCTGACAATCAGTGATGGCACCATTTAAATTATGGGCTTGCCAGTTTGAACGTGCATCAACATAGTGTATCACAAAATGTCATTGTGCCATGTGCATATTGTATATTTTCTTTTAATGTGCAAATAGAAATATGCATATTTTATTATAGCGTGCATAATATGAATATACATGTAAATGTACTTGTTTTCATATGGGTGGGACTTTATATGGGGGCCCAGACAGAATTAATGCACAGGAGCCTTTCACTCTCAGTGTTCGCACCTGGGCATATACTTATATACCTTTTCAACAGAAGATAAAGTGAAAAATATTTTATAAAACTATAACTGCAAGTATATATTTCTTCATTTAACTGTTATGCATTGTAAGAAGTGAAATAAAAAATAATTATTTTAGCTTAAATCATGTTTCTACAATTTCCTTAGTTATTATTTAGTGGCAAAAGCCCTATGAATGTGAAAGATATTGTGCATATGAGTGCATAGTTATCACAATTATTATCTGTAGATAAGTAAAACAAAAAAAAAAAACATCCTGAAAAAAAACATCCATCACTATATCTCTGTTATCATTTCCATCGACCTTAAGTTTGAATCAATTATCAGCTATTTGCTCATAGTGACCTTCATCAGCACTATAGTCTCAGTCATAAAGAGAAATGTAAATTATGCAAGCAATGATCAACAGCCATATTTTATGTCATGAAGCATTATGAATTAATTTAATTAGCTATATTCACATGTTGCATGGGTAATTTGTGACCTAGTAGGGATTTCTAAAGGTTATGCTACAACTCTTTTAAACTATACACAATGTAATGATTCGATTAACACAGTAAATAAAATATTATGAGATCTAGTCCCCAATGCATGTAGTTATTATGGACATTAGAATATAATAACGCTAAAATGATAAAGTGCACATCTTTTGGTAATATGGTAGCAACAAAGTATATTGCATGTATTCATTATTAGAAATGAGCCGATCTTTTTATGGTAATTCAAATTTGCCGGCTTATCTGAATTTTCCCAAAAGAAGATCAAGTTATTGTTTCTCAACTTGAATTGAAAAAGTGATCCTTTTATAGGTCCGCAAATAGTTTGCTAATCAAAAAATGATTAGGTAGGGACAAAGAATTTGTATAAAGTAGTTTGATGTGAATACTTTTCTGCCCAATGATGACAAAAGTATTCTCGGAGTAATACCTTTATTGGCTAACAAGAAAATATATAGATAGAGAACAAAACCAGCACATCCAAGCTAGTGTGAACAGGCGCCAACCAAAAAAACATATAAATTGAAAAACGATAAAGGTTGCACCATTATTTACCAAGAATGATTACTAATGTTCTAGAGTAATCTTTCTTGGTAAATAATGGTGCAACCTTTATCGTTTTTCAGAAAATAATATATGTTTGCAAGCTTTCATAGTACAGAGGCTCCTTCTTCAGGCAGGATTATATTTTTAACTCACTATTGTAAGGACACAAAACAGTATTAAAATTGTAAAATTAAATAAGTGTTTTAAAAAAAAAATAGCAGTTATTTGGGGAACTGTTTAATATTTGTGTACCCTCAGCATCAGTAGTACTGTGTAGCACTATAAAACACAGCGTGCAGCCAGATGTGTGGAGGCTGGGGCAGGAACAGCATGGCAGAGTATCAAGACTGGGCAGGAAAAGAGATGTGAGCCTTTTTTATAGCCAGTAATCACAGCACAGGCAGCAGTAGAAGAGGCTTTGACAAGGAAGCACAGTGGGCATGCAGATGAGTGGTTGGTGTAGCTGAGTCAAGAGCAGCATGGTATAGAGTTAGGATGGGGCAAGCACAGAGATGTGTGGCACTTTAGGGGCAGAAATGAATGTCCAGGCAGAAGCAGTACTATAGTATACTGACATGATTGGCAAAAGTGGCAAAAGATCAAACTTCCTTAGTGTGGTTCATTGGCAGTGGTGGCTGCAGAACAGTCTAAAATACAGCCAACAGACTTATGCCCGATTCATTTGACACATTTGTTGTTCATAACATGATCCACTTTGCTGTGACAAAACCACTGGCTGCACTGATTACCCTCTCTGACATGGTATGACATGTTACCCTCTCTGGACATGACAGTACACCATTTGCAAATTGTGTTAGTTCTTGATATTTTTCAATTTTACTGACCTAGATGTCCATTAGATCAGAGCTCAAATATCTGCCTGAGAAAGTACGCATTCTATGTGCAGAAACTGGTTAAGTTAATACTTCTGCGTTGACTGAAGTGCACCAGGTTGTCACAATGGCAGATAAAACATCAAGTCAAATATACTGTTGGTGTTGCTGCTACCCCAGTTACTTGTTGTAGGCCTAACCTTGGCTCAGGCAGGGCAACGTTGTATCTGCATGGATTGAACACAGGTCTGCTGGTCTGTCATGTAGGCACCCAGAATTCGCTTTGCAAAACCTTTGTAGAGCAGGTAACTTCTGAGAAATAAATTGCATCAGTTGTCTCATTGCCATTAGTAGGGCAAAGAAATAATTTTTCAAGACCGTTGTGTTTCCTAGTAGCCTGGGGAAAAACAATTGTCGTCAGCCATCTTGTGCAATTTATATGCCAAAGACATAATTTTTCAGGACCGGTGTGTGTTTCGTAGTAGTCTGAGAAATAAATAATTGGCATCAGCCATCTCATTGTCATTTCTTGGCCCAAAAAAAGAATTTATCTGAACTGGTGTGTGAATTATAGTAGTTTGAGAAATAGATAATTGGCATCAGCGATCTAGTTGCCATTTCTAGGCCAAATAAATATATTTATATTTTAGGATCAATGTGTTTATTCTAGTACTGTTGTAACTAAATAAATCTACTCTTCCACCACTCTTCTACTCTTAACACTAGAAGTCCCAGAAATTTCGAGCTCCAAAGGTTCCAAAGGTAGAAATGTTAAATGACCCCTCTCTGGGACTTCTAGTGTTAAGGTCAAGTTCAAAGCCGAACAAAGCTTTTTACTATATGTTCGTTAAACTTAGCGAAACCCGAATGCCCACGGGTTCGCTCATCACTAGTGATGATGTCATTATGCTGAGATGCTGTGTCCAGACCCGATGACATCACAGCTTTGGACAGTGTATGCCTTGGCACTGTCTGCCAGTGGATCCATGTTTAGTTGAGTAAAATATTTGTTTTAATTTTATTTTATTACCACTCATAGATGGACTACTGGGGACCATCCATACAGTGTGAGGAGACTACTCAGAGACATATATACAGTGTGGGAGGATTACTGGACTAATGGGAGCCACCAATACAGTGCAGAAGAACTACTGGACTATTAGGGGGCCATCCATAAAGTGTAGGGTAACTACTGGACTACTTGGGGCTATCCCACAATGGGGGGTGACTACTTGTGGCCAGCCATACTGTGTGGGTGGGCTACTGAATGACTGGGGTCCATCCATACAGTGTGGGGGGACTACTGAACTACTGGGGGCCATCCATGCAAAATGGAGGGCCTATTGTACAACTGGGGTCCATCCATACAGTGTGGGAGGGGACTATTTGACTTCTGGTGTCCATTCATACAGTGAATAGGGAATACTGATGGCCATCATACAATATGGGGGAATACTGGGGGTCATCCTTATACTGTGCGGAAAATACTAGGGGCCATCATACAGTGAGCCAACATATATTGTAGGGGTAATACTGTTAGCCAACATACAGTATGCAAGAAAATTGGGGGCCATCATACAGTGTGGGGGGGACTACTTGAGGCCATCTATATAGTGTTGTGGGAATGCCGGTGGGAATCATACAGTGTGGGAGAATATAGGCATGATCATACAGTGTTGGGGTAATTCAGGGGCAAAAATCATACAATATGGGGGAAACATTGAAGACCATCCATATAGCGCGGGAGGAATACTGGGCAACATCATACAGTGTGGGTGGAATACTGGGGCCATCATACAGTGTGTGGTGAATAATGAGGGCCATCATATGTTGTGGGGGGAATACTGGTGGCCATTATACACTATATGATGGCGCAGTGTATGATAGCTCCCAGTTTTCCTCGCACACTATAAGGAAGGGCCCCAGTTTTCCTCCCACAATGTATGAAGGCCCTCAGTATTCCCCACACACTGTATGATGGCCCCAGTATTACCCTAACTTTGTATAAATGGCCCTCAGTATTCCCCTCACACTGTATGATGGACCCAATATCCTTTTAAACTGTGTAATGCCTCACAGTATTTTCCTTACACCATATGATGGCCCGCTGTAAGGGGAATACTGGCAGCCATCATATAGTATGAAATAAAACTAGGGAACATCATACAGTGTGGGGGAAATACTCGGGGGATCATACAATATGCAGGGACTATCGGAGACCATCCATACAGTGTGGGGGAATACAGGGACCCAAAATACAGTGTGAGGGATAACAGAGGGCCATTCGTACAGTGGGAAGAAAACTGGTGACTGTCATACAGTGTATGGGGATACTGTGGGGCATCATGCATTTGGGGATTATTAGCAGCCTTCCATACAATGTGGAGGAAATATTGGAGACTATCCTTCATTGTGGGAGGACTATTAGGGGCCATCCATATGGTGTGAGAGGAATACAGGGGGCCATTTTAAAGTGTGGGGGGAATGCTGTGGGGCCAGCATACAGTGTGGGAAGACTATTGAAGGCCATCCTTAGAGTGTGGGAGGGTTACTGGGGGGCATAATACAATGTGGGCAAAATACTGATTGTGGGGGGGCACTTCTGAGGGCCATCCATACAGAGGGGGAATACAAGAATCTATAGTACAATGTGCAAAGAATACTGGGGCCATCGTGCAATATGTGGGGATACTGAAGGCTATCATATAGTGAGGATATTACTGGTGGCACTCTATACAGTGTGGGGGAACTACTGGGGGCCATCAATACAATGTTGGGTACACACACATCATATTTCAGTGTGGGGGGGATCAGGGGAGGCAATCATACAGTGTGAGAGGGCTACTCAGGGCCATCATACAGTGGGGGTCTACAGAGGGCCATCATGCAGTGTGGTGGCTACTGAGGGCTGTGGGGTAACACTGGGTGTCATGATACAGTGTGGGGAGAAAACTGTTGGTCATGATACAGTATTGGGAGACTACTTTTCCAATACATTTAATGTTGTGAGACTGCTTGGGGCCATTTTACAGTGTGAGGGACTAATGAGGACTTGGACTGTCTTACAGTGGGAGGCTACTTGAGTTTGTCATACAGTGGGAGGGGGATACTGTGGGGCCCATCAAGTGGTGTATTGAGAGTTGGGGGTCTAACATGCTGTTTGTGTGGAAGCTGTGCAGGACATCATGTTGTGTAGAGGGGAACTATATATGGGGGCAATTGGGACATTAGTAAATGTTAAGTGGACCTTTAGGAAGCAAAATTTTTATTGGGGCACTCAGAGTATTGTGACTGTTAAATGGACACAACGTGGGCATTATTACTAACTAGAGCCAACATGTGGACACTATTTTCTAGGCCATTTGCACAGGTAATTCATATTTCCTAGGATGCGATTTTAATATCTAAAAAGCACAAAGGAGGCATTTTTCTTAAGGAGGAATTTACAAAATAGGAATTTTAAAAAGGCACAGTGGTGGGCATTATTATGTGGGGTACTAAGAGGATCGGTAATGGGGACTCATATGGCAGCAGCAGCTCGGCATTGGGATGACATCAGGATGAGGAGGCTGTACGTGTTGGGAATAGATGGGACTGTTCTGGAAATTTGAGAAGTCAAATGTGTCTTTGTTGTAATCTCTGCAGATGAGTCATTGCTTTTGAAGTTGTGATATTGGTCTGAAACAGATAGAAAAGACAGGAACAACTCCAGCAGAAAAAACATCAGCTGTAAAGGCCCCGTCACACATAGCGACGCTTAAGCGATCCCGACAACGATACGACCTGTCAGGGATCGTTGCTGCGTCGCTATGTGGTCGCTGGTGAGATGTCACACAGTGAGATCTCCCCAACGACGCAGCAGCGATGCGGCGACCTGTAGCGACCTGTTCAACTATGCTATTTCATGACGATTCAATGGGACGTCCTGTCAACGAGGTCGTTGGTAAGGTGTCAAACACAGCGATGTGTGCTACCCAGCGGGACCTCAACGATCAAAAAACGGTCCAGGCCATTCCAACACAACCAGCGATCTCACAGCAGGGGCCTGGTCGCTGCTACGTGTCACACATAGCGAGATCGCTACTGAGGTCGCTGTTGCGTCACAAAACTTGTGACTCAGCAGCGATCTCGCTAGCGATCTCGCTATGTGTGACGGGGGATTTAGTCACCATTAATAAGTACACTGTAATCTCTTATGTGTTCTGCAGCACTGGTATCTACCACTGTATGGTCACTACATGGTGGTAATATCAGTGTTAATCTGTGTATAGTCATCTGCTGAGGCTCCCTTATACCTATTATTAGGCTTTGCCACCATAGGTATACACACAGTTTTCTGATTAGGGGCCCACTCAGATGTTTCCCCTTCTGTCTCGCCGAGCTGAATTTCTAGCTACATCCCTGGTATGGCAGACTCTTATCCTACACTTCTTATTGCAGCTTTCCTCATGGACTGTTCAGCTCTCCAGTCCATAACATGGCAGCTGGTGGAGGAGCATGTGACCACACCTGTTTATCATCATTGTCAAACTGAAAAAATTCACATGAGAAAACAGCTTTTCTTTTGGGGAAGACTGATGGACAGGACTGGTCACATGCTTCTTCAATAGCTGCCATGCTATAGACTGGAGAGCTGTTCAGTCTGTCAGGAGAGATGCACTAACAAGAGCAGGTGGAGGAGAATTTGTCACAGCTACATAATAGTTAGTTCCATAAAATCGTTTGCTCAACACATATATTCAAATAAATAGTGCCACCTACTTTAAATTATTCTGCAGCCAGCAATAGACAGTTTAATACTGTATATCAGAAATCAAGCAGTGTCAATTTTTTAATAAAACCCAATTACAAAATTATTTTTAGCTCCAAATGTATGCATTTGAAAAAGGTAGACAACTGCTTTAAAGTTCTACAAAAAACATAGGGTGGCACCGAACACTAGCAAAATCATGTATTTCTTCCATCTCCGCTTGCATGATGATGAATGTTTTATCCAGGATAATGTAATAGTGGGAATGCAAAATTGATGCCACACTAGTCCCTACGGACACATTTTGTTAGCTCTTCAAGGGTGTTTGGTAGGTGAAATGATGCCTTCTTTTGCTGCAAGTATCAGATCTCAAAGTAACCCACATTCTATTTTGACTGCTGCACGATGTAGTCACAACCATTTTAGGCCGGCTTCACATGTCCTGATATTTCTGATACTCCCATTTTGACAACCAGCCTTGCTAAAGCAGACAGCTGGGGGCTGGTATTCTCAGGCTCATAAGGGGCCATGGTTATTGACACCCCCCAGCATAAAAATATCAGCCTGCAGCAGCCCAGAAAAGGCCAATCTATTAGATTTGCTTATTCTGGCACTTTGTACGCCTCTTCCCACCTGCCCTGTGGTGGTGGAAAGTGAGGTAATCTTTCTGGGGTTGATGTCACCTTTGAATTGTCTTGTGACATCAAGCCCATGGATTAGTAATGGAGAGGATCAAATACTAATCACATAGTTGTATGGTAAATAAACACATGGCAAGTATAAAGTCTTTTATTTGAAATAAAAACAAAACACATTTTTCCATTTTTATTTAAAAATAACAAACACACCTAACACTCATTCCATTGAAGCCATCACTTCCTGAAATAAAGCAAAATTTAAAAAAAACAGCAATTTTTCTTACCTGATGTTCTGTCCCACGCCGCGATCCATGTCTGGTGATAAATAGTGTTCAACCTGGATGGTGTCAAAATGCGACTGTCCAGGCTGAGAAGCACTGATGAACGAGCTGCTGTAAGCACAACATTATTGAATAGCAGTGACCTCATCGAGGTCATCACATATCACTGAGGCTGCATTCCCAGCTGGGCTGAACTACGGTGATCTCAGCACTGTGCAGGAAAAGTCACTGATTTCACCGCAGTTAAGCTCAGTGAGTTGACCGCAGATTTCTCACAGTGATCTGTGGTGAACTCACTGAACAGAACTGCAAATGATGAGCTGAATGTTGCCATCGTTCTTCAGCACTGGGACCAGAGAACAGCACTAACTGTACTGCTGCTTCCCAGGTGCCATTACGCGTCACACTGAGGACACACGTACATCATGTATATGATGTATATCATTCATGTGTCATCTGATTGCACGTATGCGGGACTTTTTGCTGCCCATGCTGCTGTTAAAAAATGAATATGTCATGGTATTTTGCCCACGGATACATGGTTCATGGAAACACTGACATGTGCACAGACTCATTCACATTAAATAACTGTGTCAGACCCAAGAAGAATCATTGTGTATTACAAATCACTCCACATTTCCCATGTCGTTCTCCACCGCAAGAAGCACTCACAAATGCAATTCATGAGATGTATCTCTATTTACTCCCTTTAATCCTATTTTTGCATGCAAGTATGTATGTCTAGGGATGAGCTAGTATATTCGCAAGTATTTGATACTTGGCGAGTAATACAGTACTCGCGGTACTCGGAACAAAGTGAGTATTTCACTACTCGCCTCGCAGTATTCGGATCTCCCGCCCAGCATGTTAGCCAAATTATATATATGTCAGTGACACACATATATATCTTTATATTGCATAGAGCTATAGATAGAAGATTAGCCAGTAATTTGTTTGTAGGCTTCTGTAAAATCAATGCAGGAGCCAACAGGATAGGACACATGGTTTGCATACAGTAAATCCATGCAGAATAGTTTGATATATAGATGTGTGTGACCAATACGATTAGTATAGTGTGTGTGCAAATTATGGGACTTGTATGTATTTAATAAAAGAATCTTTTCAGGAAAAAAAATGGCGTGGGCTCCCTCACTATTTTCTGCACCAGAGAGGGAAAGCCAGTGACTGGGGGCCGATGTTTATAGCTTAGGAAGGGTTTAATACCCATGGATCTTCCGAGGCTATAAATCTCAGCCCACAGCTGTATATTTAGACTCTACTGGCTATTAAAATGGGGGACCACAAAAAATGATTTGGGGTACCCCTATAATTAATAGACAGAAAAGGCTATTCAGACATCTGTGGGCTTACTGTTATGATGGCAATCCAGTAACACAGTGTGCCAGCAATCAGAGCACATACAGTGATCTGACAATAACCCAAAAACAATAGAACGAGCTCTGAGACGTGGAATCTCTGTAGACCGCAATACCTGAACCTATCCTAAACACAACTAAAGGCAGCTGTGGATTGCGCCTAAAACTACCTATGCAACTCGGCACAGCCTGAGGAACTGACTAGCCTGAAGATAGAAATACAAGCCTGGCTTGCCTCAGAGAAATACGCCAAAGGAAATGGCAGCCCCCCACATATAATGACTGTTAGCAAGAGGAAAAGACAAAACGTAGGGATGAAATAGATTCAGCAAAGTGAGGCCCGATATTCTAGATAGAGCGAGGATAGCAAAGAGAACTTTGCAGTCTACAAAAAACCCTAAAGCAAAAAACCACGCAAAGGGGGCAAAAAGACCCACCGTGCCGAACTAACGGCATGGCGGTACACCCTTTGCGTCTCAGAGCTTCCAGCAAAACGAATAGACAAGCTGGACAGAAAAAATAGCAACAAAAGCAAAGAAGCACTTATCTAAGCAGAGCAGCAGGCCACAGGAAAGATCCAAAGCTCAGATCCAACACTGGAACATTGACAAGGAGCAAGGAAGACAGAATCAGGTGGAGTTAAATAACAAAGCAGCCAACGAGCTCACCAGAACACCTGAGGGAGGAAGCCCAGAAGCTGCAGTACCACTTGTGACCACAGGAGTGAATTCAGCCACAGAATTCACAACAGTACCCCCCCCTTGAGGAGGGGTCACCGAACCCTCACCAGAGCCCCCAGGCCGACCAGGATGAGCCACATGAAAGGCACGAACAAGATCTGGAGCATGGACATCAGAGGCAAAAACCCAGGAATTATCTTCCTGAGCATAACCCTTCCATTTAACCAGATACTGGAGTTTCCGTCTAGAGACACGAGAATCCAAAATTTTCTCCACAATATACTCCAATTCCCCCTCCACCAAAACCGGGGCAGGAGGCTCAACAGATGGAACCATAGGTGCCACGTATCTCCGCAACAACGACCTATGGAATACATTATGTATGGAAAAGGAGTCCGGGAGGGTCAGACGAAAGGACACAGGATTGAGAATCTCAGAAATCCTATACGGACCAATAAAACGAGGTTTAAATTTAGGAGAGGAAACCTTCATAGGAATATGACGAGAAGATAACCAAACCAGATCCCCAACACGAAGTCGGGGACCCACACGGCGTCTGCGATTAGCGAAAAGTTGAGCCTTCTCCTGGGACAAGGTCAAATTGTCCACTACCTGAGTCCAGATCTGCTGCAACCTGTCCACCACAGAATCCACACCAGGACAGTCCGAAGACTCAACCTGTCCTGAAGAGAAACGAGGATAGAACCCAGAATTGCAGAAAAATGGAGAGACCAAGGTAGCCGAGCTGGCCCGATTATTAAGGGCGAACTCAGCCAACGGCAAAAAGGACACCCAATCATCCTGGTCTGCAGAAACAAAACATCTCAGATATGTTTCCAAGGTCTGATTGGTTCGTTCGGTCTGGCCATTAGTCTGAGGATGGAAAGCCGAGGAAAAAGATAGGTCAATGCCCATCCTACCACAAAAGGCGCGCCAGAACCTTGAAACAAACTGGGAAACTCTGTCAGAAACAATATTTTCAGGAATGCCATGCAAACGAACCACATGCTGGAAGAACAAAGGCACCAAATCAGAGGAGGAAGGCAATTTAACCAAGGGCACCAGATGGACCATTTTAGAAAAGCGATCACAGACCACCCAAATGACTGACATCTTTTGAGAAACGGGAAGGTCAGAAATGAAATCCATCGAAATATGTGTCCAAGGCCTCTTCGGGACCGGCAAGGGCAAAAGCAACCCACTGGCACGTGAACAGCAGGGCTTAGCCCTAGCACAAATCCCACAGGACTGCACAAAAGTACGTACATCCCGTGACAGAGATGGCCACCAGAAGGATCTAGCCACTAACTCTCTGGTACCAAAGATTCCAGGATGACCAGCCAACACCGAACAATGAAGTTCAGAGATAACTTTACTAGTCCACCTATCAGGGACGAACAGTTTCTCCGCCGGACAACGATCAGGTTTATTCGCCTGAAATTTTTGCAACACTCGCCGCAAATCAGGGGAGATGGCAGACACAATGACTCCTTCCTTGAGGATACTCGCCGGCTCAGATAAACCCGGAGAGTCGGGCACAAAACTCCTAGACAGAGCATCCGCCTTCACATTTTTAGAGCCCGGAAGGTACGAAATCACAAAATCGAAGCGAGCAAAAAATAACGACCAACGGGCCTGTCTAGGATTCAAGCGCTTGGCAGACTCGAGATAAGTAAGGTTCTTATGATCAGTCAATACCACCATGCGATGCTTAGCTCCTTCAAGCCAATGACGCCACTCCTCGAATGCCCACTTCATGGCCAGCAACTCTCGGTTGCCCACATCATAATTACGCTCAGCAGCAGAAAACTTCCTGGAAAAGAAAGCACATGGTTTCAACACTGAGCAACCAGAACCTCTCTGTGACAAAACCGCCCCTGCTCCAATCTCAGAAGCATCAACCTCGACCTGGAACGGAAGAGAAACATCTGGTTGACACAACACAGGGGCAGAACAAAAACGACGCTTCAACTCCTGAAAAGCTTCCACGGCAGCAGAAGACCAATTAACCAAATCAGCACCCTTCTTGGTCAAATCGGTCAATGGTTTGGCAATGCTAGAAAAATTACAGATGAAGCGACGATAAAAATTAGCAAATCCCAGGAACTTTTGCAGACTTTTCAGAGATGTCGGCTGAGTCCAATCCTGGATGGCTTGGACCTTAACCGGATCCATCTCGATAGTAGAAGGGGAAAAGATGAACCCCAAAAATGAAACTTTCTGCACACCGAAGAGACACTTTGATCCCTTCACGAACAAAGAATTAGCACGCAGGACCTGGAAAACCATTCTGACCTGCTTCACATGAGACTCCCAATCATCTGAGAAGATCAAAATGTCATCCAAGTACACAATCAGGAATTTATCCAAATACTCACGGAAGATGTCATGCATAAAAGACTGAAACACAGATGGAGCATTGGCAAGTCCGAATGGCATCACTAGATACTCAAAATGACCCTCGGGCGTATTAAATGCAGTTTTCCATTCATCTCCTTGCCTGATTCTCACCAGATTATACGCACCACGAAGATCTATCTTAGTGAACCAACTAGCCCCCTTAATCCGAGCAAACAAGTCAGATAACAATGGCAAGGGATACTGAAATTTAACAGTGATCTTATTAAGAAGGCGGTAATCAATACACGGTCTCAGCGAACCATCCTTCTTGGCTACAAAAAAGAGCCCTGCTCCCAGTGGTGATGACGATGGGCGAATATGTCCCTTCTCCAGGGATTCCTTCACATAACTGCGCATAGCGGCGTGTTCAGGCACGGATAAATTAAATAAACGACCTTTAGGGAATTTACTACCAGGAATCAAATTGATAGCACAATCACAATCCCTATGCGGAAGTAGGGCATCGGACTTGGACTCTTCAAATACATCCTGATAATCAGACAAGAACTCTGGGACCTCAGAAGGAGTGGATGACGAAATAGACAAAAATGGAACATCACCATGTAACCCCTGACAACCCCAGCTGGATACCGACATAGAGTTCCAATCCAATACTGGATTATGGGTTTGTAGCCATGGCAACCCCAACACGACCACATCATGCAGATTATGTAGCACCAGAAAGCGAATAACTTCCTGATGTGCAGGAGCCATGCACATGGTCAGCTGGGCCCAGTACTGAGGTTTATTCTTGGCCAAAGGTGTAGCATCAATTCCTCTCAACGGAATAGGACACCGCAAAGGCTCCAATAAAAACCCACAATGTTTAGCATAATCCAAATCCATCAGATTCAGAGCAGCGCCTGAATCCACAAACGCCATGACAGAATACGATGACAAAGAGCATATCAAGGTAATGGACAGAAGGAATTTGGACTGTACAGTACCAATGATGGCAGACCTATCGAACCGCTTAGTGCGCTTAGTACAATCAGAAATAGCATGAGTGGAATCACCACAGTAGAAACACAGCCCATTCAGATGTCTGTGTTCTTGCCGTTCAACTCTGGTCATAGTCCTATCGCACTGCATAGGCTCAGATTTAATCTCAGACAATACCGCCAGATGGTGCACAGATTTACGCTCGCGCAAGCGATGACCGATCTGAATGGCCAAAGACATAGACTCATTCAAACCAGCAGGCATAGGAAAACCCACCATGACATCCTTAAGAGCCTCAGAGAGACCCTTTCTGAACAAAGCTGCCAGCGCAGATTCATTCCACAGAGTGAGTACTGACCACTTCCTAAATTTCTGACAATATACTTCTATATCATCCTGACCCTGGCACAAAGCCAGCAAATTTTTCTCAGCCTGATCCACTGAATTAGGCTCATCGTACAGTAATCCGAGCGCCAGGAAAAACGCATCGACACTACTCAATGCAGGGTCTCCTGGCGCAAGAGAAAATGCCCAGTCCTGAGGGTCGCCGCGCAAAAAAGAAATAATAATCAAAACCTGTTGAACTGAATTACCAGAAGAATGAGGTTTCAAGGCCAGAAATAGCTTACAATTATTTTTGAAGCTCAGAAACTTAGTTCTATCACCAAAAAACAAATCAGGAATAGGAATTCTTGGTTCTAGCATAGATTTCTGATCAATAGTATCTTGAATCTTTTGTACATTTATAACGAGATTATCCATTGAAGAGCACAGACCCTGAATATCCATGTCCACAGCTGTGTCCTGAAGCACCCAAATGTCTAGGGGAAAAAAAAGACTGAACACAGAGCTGAGAAAAAAAAATGATGTCAGAACTTCTTTTTTCCCTCTATTGAGAATCATAGTAGGCTCCTTGTACTGTTATGATGGCAATCCAGTAACACAGTGTGCCAGCAATCAGAGCACATACAGTGATCTGACAATAACCCAAAAACAATAGAATGAGCTCTGAGACGTGGAATCTCTGTAGACCGCAATACCTGAACCTATCCTAAACACAACTAAAGGCAGCTGTGGATTGCGCCTAACACTACCTATGCAACTCGGCACAGCCTGAGGAACTGACTAGCCTGAAGATAGAAATACAAGCCTGGCTTGCCTCAGAGAAATACCCCAAAGGAAAAGGCAGCCCCCCACATATAATGACTGTTAGCAAGAGGAAAAGACAAAACGTAGGGATGAAATAGATTCAGCAAAGTGAGGCCCGATATTCTAGATAGAGCGAGGATAGCAAAGAGAACTTTGCAGTCTACAAAAAATCCTAAAGCAAAAAACCACGCAAAGGGGGCAAAAAGACCCACCGTGCCGAAGTAACGGCACGGCGGTACACCCTTTGCGTCTCAGAGCTTCCAGCAAAACGAATAGACAAGCTGGACAGAAAAAATAGCAACAAATGCAAAGAAGCACTTATCTAAGCAGAGCAGCAGGCCACAGGAAAGATCCAAAGCTCAGATCCAACACTGGAACATTGACAAGGAGCAAGGAAGACAGAATCAGGTGGAGTTAAATAACAAAGCAGCCAACGAGCTCACCAGAACACCTGAGGGAGGAAGCCCAGAAGCTGCAGTACCACTTGTGACCACAGGAGTGAATTCAGCTACAGAATTCACAACAGCTTACATTCATGTACATTTTTTTTTTTGCACTTTATCTTGCAGGGTGCGGGTGGACCAGGATGGCTCTGTAAACTATTGGCCTCTGTTCACATAGCATGCATTAGGTGGCACTGGGCGGCCCGCATATATCTGCGTCAGCAATATGCCGTAAACCAGATGCTTTGCATTGCTTGTGTGAATAACGCCACATACAGACTGGTATCACTTATTTTTTTGTGCACTAATGTCAAACAGCCAACACTGGATTGACACTGGTTGTTTCATCGGTATTTTTTGCACCTGTGTATTTGCCATCATTAATCGTGTCTGCCGCACCCTGCTAGTGCATTCGGTTGGAGGCTTCAGCAGGTAAACATCTCTGCATTTTTTTCTGTAACTTTTTTCAATTTTTTGGAGGATTTTCAAGTCCTCTTTTTGTGTCGGCTTACATTCATAGCCTAGGAAGGGACCATGGTTTTTGGCCCCCCCAGCTACAAACACCAGCTCACAGCCGACCCAGATATGGCACATCTGTAAGATGTGCCAGTTCCGGAACTTAGCCTCTCTCTTCCCACTGCCTTGTAGCAGTGGCATATGGGGTAATAGGGGGTTAATGGCACCTTTGTATTGTAAGGTAACATCAAGCCAGCTTAGTGATGGAGAGGTGTCAATAAGACACCTATCCATTACTAATCCTAATGTTGTTAATGGATTAAAAAAAGACACAGCCAAAAAAGTATTTTAATGAAATAAAACAATAAACACAGTTTGACATCTTTATTGTTCTCCTAATCCATGCAACGTCCTCAATCTCCTGTAAAAATAAAAATAAAAAAACAACAATATACCATACCTGTCTGGCGTTCAGTCCCATGCCATAATCCATATCTGGGGGATATAAAGTTTACCACCAGGAGCGGTGCTAATGCGACTGCCCCGGCTGTAAACCACTGGTGAATGAATGAGAAGCTGCCAGCGGCAGCATCAGTGACTAGCGTTGACGTCACTGATACTACACTGCCTCACAGCCTGCCCGCAGTGAACTCTGGACCGAGGGACAATTTATTGGCGCAGAAAATTGAGATGGAGCCCACCATTTTTTTCCCAAAAAATATTATTTTATTAAATACATACAAGTCCCATAATTTGAACACACTATACTAATTGTATTGGTCACACACATCTATACATCAAATTGCATGGATTTGCACATTCTATGTGTATATATGTATTCTATCTATTCCATTCTAACCTGTCAGTGTGATTTTATTGTAACCACATATGACTTGCCGGCTTTTCAAAGGACACCAGTGTGTAAAAATCAGACAGCACTCGCATGGTGCGAGTGCTGTGCCATTTTTTTCTCACACCCATTGACTTGTATTGAACTCGCTACTCGTTATGAATAACCGAGTATAAGGACCTACTTGTTAAGAGTATAGCAAGTCTGAATAATTCACTACTCGCTCATCCCTATGTATATCATTTTGTTATTCTATCTTTTGCCTCATTTTCAAACACTGCACTTTTTTTCTATATTAAATAAAAAACATTGTCTCTCATTGTTTTAACCTCTTATCCCCCGGAGGTATTTGCGTTTTTGTTTTTTGCTCCCCTTCTTCCCAGAGCCATAACATTTTTTATTTTTTGGGAAAAAATGGCCATGTGAGGGCTGTTTTTTTTTTTGCAAGACGAGTTGTACTTTTGAACAACACCATTGGTTTTAACATATTGGGATAAATTATCTGAAAGCAATTCTGAATACGTTGAGAAAATATTAAGGTTTTTAAATATATAAGACCCCCAAAGTCAATCCAAACCTGTATATGTCCCTCAAAAAAACAAATTTTCTTTATATTTTTGTCAAATTTCTGATATTTTTTATAAATAAACACAAAACATTTTGACCTAAATTTGCTATTATCACAAATTGTAATGTGCCCCGAAAAAAAGCAATCTCAAAATCAATGGGATATGTTGAAGTATTTCAAAGTTTTTACCACACAATGTGCCGTTGGTCAGATTTAAAAAATTTGGCCCTGTCACAAAGGGCTAAACAAAAACACCTGCAAAGGCTTCCTAAGCATTTAAAAAGGCCCCTTAGTCTGTTTCAGTTGGATCCACAATCATGGAGAAGACTGCTAACTTGACAGATGTCCAGAAGGCAGTCATTGACACACTCCACTAGGAGGGTAAGCCACAAATGGTCATTGCTAAAGATTCTGGCAGTTCACAGAGTGCTGTATCCAAGCATAATAATGGAGAGTTCAGTGGAAGAAAAAAGTGTGATAGGAAAAGGTGTACAAACAACTGCGATAAGCGCTGCTGCTTGAGTCATTGTTTCAAGAGCCACCACACAGAGGCGAACTCAAGGCATGGGCTACAAGTTGCTCATTCCTTGTTTCAAGCCACTCATGACCAACAGACAATGCCAGAGGTGTCTTACCTGGGCCAAGTAGAAAAAGAACTGGATTGTTGCTCCGAGGTCCAAGGTGTTGTTTGAGGCACACAATTGAGGCACACAATTCAAGCTGCTTGAGGTCTAGTGTGAAGTTTCCACAATTAGTGATGGTTTGGGGAGCCATGTCATTGTATTTTACAAAGACCAAAGTCAGCTGAGCTGTCTACCTGGAAATTTTACAGCACTTCTTGCTTCCTTCTGCTGTCAATCTTTTTAAAGATGGAAATTTCATGGCACCTGTTCACACTGTCAAAAGTACCAATGCCTGGTTTAAAAACAATGGTATAATAATAATAATCTTTATTTTTATATAGTGCTAACATATTCCGCAGCGCTTTACATTTTTGCACACATTATCATCACTGTCCCCGATGGGGCTCACAATCTAATTTCCCTATCAGTATGTCTTTGGAATGTGGGAGGAAACCGGAGTGCCCGGAGGAAACCCACGCAAACACGGAGAGAGAACATACAAACTCTTTGCAGATGTTGTCCTTAGTGTGGTTTGAACACAGGACTCCAGCACTGCAAGGCTGCAGTGCTATCCACTGCACCACCGTGTATCACTGTATCAACAGTGTATCAACGGTATCACTGTGGTTGATTGGCCAGCAAACTCGCATGACCTTAATCCCCTAGAGAATCTATGGAGTATTGTCAAGATGAAGATGAGAGACACCAGACTCAACAATGCAGATGAGCTGAAGGCTGCTATCAAAGCAACCTGGGCTTCCATAACACCTGATATAATGACTTTTGGGTTTTCATTAGCTGTAAGCCATAATCATCAACATTAACAGAAATAAACGCTTGAAATAGATCATCCTGTTTGTAATGACTCTATATAATATATGAGTTTCACTTTTGTATAGAAGAATTAAAATAGATTAACTTTTTGATGATATTCTAATTTTGTGAGAACCACCTATAAATGTGCGGTGTGTGTATGTGTCTTAATATGCATATATTTATTGGTGTGTATGTGTATATATATATATATATATATATATATATATTACACATATATTACACTTCATGTATATACCAGAAAAGGGAGCTGTAGTAGCATGCACCACAAAAATGTTACAGTAGTTTGTAAATTTCATGCTGGTTTTTGACAAAATCAATGTGAAATTGAGCTACAAACTACATCCCATTGTCTTCAAAGTGAAATTTGTATTTTCATGTACAGAATTTTTTTTTATTGACATCCTCATTAGAAATGTGGCAGAGAGTCAAATATAGATTAGCCCCATTAAATGTTCCCCCACTGATAATGACCGGACAACCCATTTAACCACTCCCCTCAAATGAGATCTTAGTCAGAACCACACATTTGCGTTTCACTGAGTACGGAACTCAAAGCTCAGATTGGCTATGGCCTTATAGGTATATATAAAGTTGTTGAGTTTGGGTCAAGAGACTTTCGATTGACACATGCATTCATGTACAGCCCACATCAGACCATGACACACAGATGATTGAATCCAACCTTATGAAAAGTATTCAGACTTGGTGCCTACGTCAGCACCAGTTATAAAAGGACAACTTTGCCTGTTGTCCTTTTTCTCAAACTAATAGCTTGGGTCTTCCCTCAGTGATTCTTTTGAACACTCAGACAACTCTTTCTTTCCTCACTGTTCCTGTGACGTCAGGTCTTACAACCATGTCACATGAGCACTGCAGCCAATCAGCGGCTGCTTTACTCTCAATTTCTTAAGATGCTTGATTCTTTAACCTTGATGCTTTCCTGCCTCATTACTGCAGCTCCCTGAATGGTCTTCTGTATAGCTCCCTCCATCTTCTCTTTTCTGTCTTCACCACATGCGTTGCTCTTTTCCTGCATCTTACCTGTGTATTGAAGATTCGAGTGTCGAGTCGGCCTCCACATAATTATGCATTTGTTCTAAGATCTAGTAGTCTTCTCCTCAGGCGATGAGTATTGTCACGTAAGAAGCGTACTCGATGCTAAAAGCCTCAGTTCAAATTGAAAATACAGGAAGTGGACATAATGTGTATTATCATATCATTTTGATAAAATACAAATCAATTTTATTAAACATACATGAAAACAATTAGCGCAAAAAAGTATATAAGGGTTCAGATTGATTTATGGGAACTAAGCGGCTGGACCCACAAATAACTATAACCAGCCACAGAAATATCAGATGATAAATTTCACATAAATATACGATTTGAAGCTGCTAAAAATCACAAAAAGGGCATAAAGTACAATCTGCATCTAACCATCATGAGGAATATAGAGAGCACTCTTAAATATATAATATAATATAATATAAAATATACAGTATATATATAGAAATGTGAAAATCTACATAGATGTCGGCATCATATATATTTCAAGAGAGCCCAAGAAGAAAAATCTCATATGTCTCATCAATATCATAATTTTAGTGCAAGTAATAAGAGAGTTAAAACAAATTCAGAAATCTTGTTCTCACCTGTATTGCTGCTTACTCAAAGTATAATGTGGACACCACTACGACCACACTGATACACGTTTCGCACAAGGTGCTATCTGAAGAGAAATGTGTCACAATATGCTGCATGATTATATAGTGTAAATAAGTATAAAAACTGTATTTAAACATGTCTCCAATGTGTATACAGTGGCATGTAAAAGTTTGAGCACCCCTGGTCAAAATTACTGTTATTGTAAACAGTTAAGCAAGTTGAAAAGGAAACGATCTCTGAAAGGCCTAAAGTTAAGGTTAACACATTTCCTTTGTATTGTAGGAAAAACATATATTTTTTTGTCTTTTACATTTTAAAAATCACAAAAAGGAAAATAGGCTGATGCAAAAGTGTGGCACCCTGCATGATTAGTACCTAGTAGCACCCTCTTTTGCAAGTATCACAGCTTGTAAATTCTGAGTTTTCAATTCTTCCATAGAAAATTCTTCCAGTTCTGTCAGATTCCTAAGTCGCCTTGCCTGCACTGCTCTTTTGAGGTCTAGCCACAGACTTTCAGTGATGTTCAGATGAGGGGACTGTGACGGCCATTTTAAAACCTTCAGCTGTTGAGGAAGTCTATTGTGGATTTTGACATGTGTATAGCACCATTATTCATTTGTAGAAGCCATCCTCTTGTCACTTTCAGCTTTTTTACAGCTGGTGTTATGTTTGCATCAAGAATTTGGTGAAATTGTAATTAATCCAATCTTTCTTCTACCTATAAAATGTTCCCTGTGCCAATGGCTACAGCACCACCCAAATGCATGATTGATCCACCCCATGCACAAAAACAAGAAAAAGCAGAGGCCATACAAAAAAGGGATCACCAAACAGCATGGATTTGTACAAAAAACAACACGGCTTTATTAAGGTGCAAATACAGGACAGATCATTTTAAAAGCATCTAAAAACACTTAGAACAATGCCTATAATATGGCAAGTGCCTGTACACAAGGTGAAAGGGGAAAAAAAGGGAACACATACAGATATATATACAGTGGGGCAAAAAAGTATTTAGTCAGTCAGCAATAGTGCAAGTTCCACCACTTAAAAAGATGAGAGGCGTCTGTAATTTACATCATAGGTAGACCTCAACTATGCGAGGCAAACTGAGAAAAAAAAATCCAGAAAATCACATTGTCTGTTTTTTTAACATTTTATTTGCATATTATGGTGGAAAATAAGTATTTGGTCAGAAACAAAATTTCATCTCAATACTTTGTAATATATCCTTTGTTGGCAATGACAGAGGTCAAACGTTTTCTGTAAGTCTTCACAAGGTTGCCACACACTCTTGTTGGTATGTTGGCCCATTCCTCCATGCAGATCTCCTCTAGAGCAGTGATGTTTTTGGCTTTTCACTTGGCAACACGGACTTTCAACTCCCTCCAAAGGTTTTCTATAGGGTTGAGATCTGGAGACTGGCTAGGCCACTCCAGGACCTTGAAATGCTTCTTACGAAGCCACTCCTTCGTTGCCCTGGTGGTGTGCTTTGGATCATTGTCATGTTGAAAGACCCAGCCACGTTTCATCTTCAATGCCCTTGCTGATGGAAGGAGGTTTGCACTCAAAATCTCACGATACATGGCCCCATTCATTCTTTCATGTACCCGGATCAGTCGTCCTGGCCCCTTGGCAGAGAAACAGCCCCAAAGCATGATGTTTCCACCACCATGCTTTACAGTAGGTATGGTGTTTGATGGATGCAACTCAGTATTCTTTTTCCTCCAAACACGACAAGTTGTGTTTCTACCAAACAGTTCCAGTTTGGTTTCATCAGACCATAGGACATTCTCCCCAAACTCTTCTGGATCATCCAAATGCTCTCTAGCAAACTTCAGACGGGCCCGGACATGTACTGGCTTAAGCAGTGGGACACGTCTGGCACTGCAGGATCTGAGTCCATGGTGGCGTAGTGTGTTACTTATTGTAGGCCTTGTTACATTGGTCCCAGCTCTCTGCAGTTCATTCATTAGGTCCCCCCGCGTGGTTCAGGGATGTTTGCTCACCGTTCTTGTGATCATTCTGACCCCACGGGGTGGGATTTTGCGTGGAGCCCCAGATCGAGGGAGATTATCAGTGGTCTTGTATGTCTTCCATTTTCTAATTATTGCTCCCACTGTTGATTTCTTCACTGCAAGCTGGTTGGCTATTGCAGATTCAGTCTTCCCAGCCTGGTGCAGGGCTACAATTTTGTTTCTGGTGTCCTTTGACAGCTCTTTGGTCTTCACCATAGTGGAGTTTGGAGTCAGACTGTTTGAGGGTGTGCACAGGTGTCTTTTTATACTGATAACAAGTTTAAACAGGTGCCATTACTACAGGTAATGAGTGCAGGAAAGAGGAGACTCTTAAAGAAGAAGTTACAGGTCTGTGAGAGCCAGAAATCTTGATTGTTTGTTTCTGACCAAATACTTATTTTCCACCATAATATGCAAATAAATTGTTAAAAAAACAGACAATGTGATTTTCTGGATTTTTTTTTCTCAGTTTGTCTCCCATAGTTGAGGTCTACCTATGATGTAAATTACAGACGCCTCTCATCTTTTTAAGTGGTGGAACTTGCACTATTGCTGACTGACTAAATACTTTTTTGCCCCACTGTATATCCCAGTGACCTATATGGACAGCATATTAATATAGTGCAAAAAACATGATGACACAAATAAGGCCTATATGGCTAATAAAGCTGCACATGAAAAAATATACTGTGGTACAGGAAATGTGCTAAAAATATGCAACATATGACAGTACTAAACATGGGATCCTAAGATCACTAGTAAGGCCCCATAGATAGATGGCACGTAACGCAGTACACAAATAAACAACACTATCTGAGTATATAAACTGCTAAAATATACAAAATGCGCTGAATGCATACAGAGTGCCGACATGGTATCCTGAACTCAGTGGTAAGGCCCTATAGATATATGGCACATAATACAGTACTCACACACTGGTAACAGTACCTAAGTTCAAACAGGAGAATGAATCCAACTATGCATAAAAGGTGTATAAAGTAGAACAAGCATAGAGGCTCTATGTCCCATGGTACTCAGTAATGCACACCTCAAAATAAGCAAGTAGCAGTATAGTACTATAGTAAACCATGTACCTAAGTACGCATTATAAGCAAAAAAAAAACATAACACCTCCGGGCAAATAGCCCTAAGATAACACCTACAGGCACAAAGAGAAAGCGATTACCCTACGCGTGTCGCCACAGCAGTGGCGTCATCAGGGGTGTCACCATTCCAGTCACTCTTCTCTGAACTTGCTCCAGTTTGTTGATGTCTTTTTAAAAATCTGGTGCCCAAAACTGGACACAATATTCCAGGTGAGGTCTGACCAAAGAGGAGTAGAGGGCAATCATGACTTCATGTGATCTAGACTGTATGCTTCTGTTAATACATCACAGAATTGCATTTGCCTTTTTTGCTGCTGCATCACACTGTTGACTCATGTTCAGTTTATGATCTATTAGTATACATAAGTCTTTTTCACATACGCTGTTGCTTAGCCCTATTCCTCCCATTCTGTATATGCGTTTTTCATTTTTATTGCCCAGATATAGTACTTTGCATTTTTCCCTGTTAAAAACCATTATGTTTGTTGCTACTCATTGCTCCAGTTTATTCATATGTTTTTGAATCCTCTCTCTCTCGTCTCTAGTATTAACTATCCCTCCTAGCTTTGTGTCATCAGCAAATTTAATCAGTGTACCCTCAATTCCTTCATCTAAATCATTGATAAAGATGTTGAACAATACAGGGCCCAGGACAGAACCCTGTGGTACCCCACTTGAGACATTTTTCCAACTGGATGTGCAGCCATTTATGATCACTCTTTGGGTCCAATCACCAGTTATGTATCCACCTAACAGTTGCCTTGTCCATTCCATACTTAGTCATTCTTTCAATAAGGATGGTGTGAGATACTTTGTCAAATTCTTTGCTAAAGTCAAGATATACTATATCTGCAGCATTTCCCTGATCCACCCAGTCAGTGATTCTGTCATAGAAGAAAATTAAGTTAGTCAGACATGACTTATTAGTTACAAACCCATGCTGACTCTAGTTAATCACTTCATTCTTATCCAGGTACTTACATACATGTTGTTTAATAATTTGTTCAAAGATCTTTCCTGGTATGGAAGTCAGACTCACCGGCCTATTGTTCCCTGGGTCCACCTTCTTAATGAACAGTACAACAATGTACCACAATTCCAGAGTCTGCTAAATTTTTCTGAAGGTCTTTTGCAGTCAAACGGTGATTCTGATTTGTCTCTCTAGTAATCCTACGAGTAGCTCTCACTGAAATTGTACCTATGTTGACTTCCAATATTTCTGTTAACTGCCATTAATAATATTATGAACTGAGGAAAGGGCATCTTGAAAACACTTTGCTATTGTCAGATAGCCTTCTACTGCTTTGTGGGCCTCCACAATTTTCTTTTTCAGAATGCTAGGTAGTCGCTTAGAACAACCCATGGCTGCTGTTTTTTGGCACAAGGTAAGAGGAGACTGGGTTTTTATAAAGCTGGGAAATTTGCATCACCTGGCCTTTCCTAATTATGATAGTGAACAAGCCTTAACTCTAACAGGCTACATAAGGTCTGCAACCTTGGTCAAAGTTATATCAGCATACAAATCTCCAGGGGTGCCAAACTTTTGGATCTGCCCATTTTTCTTTCTGTAATTTTTAAAATGTAAAAGATGAAAAAAAATATTTTTTTGTCTAAATTACAAAGGAAATGTGTCATCTTTAACTTTAGGCCTTTTAGAGATAATTTAATCTTCAACTTGCTTAACTCTTTACAATAATTGTAGCTTTGACCGGCGGTGCCCAAACGTTTACATCTCACTGTGTACTATGTTTTTATTTTTTCTTTGTCTCTCTTGAAATCTGTTAACAAAGCTAATCACATTGGATGGGAGTAAAGAAGTGTGTAAGAAAAAGTTTAGTGAAATCTGTACATATAATAATAAAGATGTGTAATCTGTATGTGTGATTGACATGATATTAAATTAAATAATCAATATACACATTTTCTTATAAATAAGATAATTTCTAAGCATGAACATCAAGATATAGACAAAAATAATGTTGTGTGATAGGAAATTATTGCATAATGAATAATGAAAGTAGTTGTTTTTCTAAAAGAGAATTTATTTTATAAAAATCTATAACATTGGGGAATATTGGTAAAATTAATTTAATTTAGGAGAATTGTGTGTTAATGATCCTAAAATACAATAATTATACTAGATACAGCATATATACATTACTTGTATCGGAGTGGACCCCATGGGAAGGATATCTCTCTATATGAACTTCTTGCTGAGAGTGAGAGTGGGATTCTCCATACTTGAACCTGCCAAAAGGAGAGTCTTTCTTTTATTAACTCTGAAACTAGGTCATAGTGTTTAGAGCCAGAGCAGTATAGCAATTAGAGGGAAAAGGAATGTAAAAAAAGACAATGGGAGGGAGAATAAAATAAAAGTAATTTATATAAACAGTGAGGCTGAGAGAAGAGAAGTGGAGATGGAGAAATAGTAGAAAGGAAAGATGTCGGATGAATCAAGAAAGATGTCTGATTAATATCAGGAGGAATGTTGGATGGTAGAGGGGGTAGAAGGGCAGAAATGAAAAAAAAGACAAATTCGATATGGAGTTGAGATTGTGAGAAGAAATAGCATGAGAGCAGAGAGGAAGTTTAAAGAGTATGGTGTGTAGGTGCAGAATAGTATGAGGTAGGTGAGAAACTTTGTATGTTAGTATACTGTTTATAGAGATATTGTGAGAATAAACCTAAATATGGTGTGTGTGGGTGTGTTGTTCTAGAGAAAGAGAAGTAATAAGGGATAGGAGTTGTGTTCCCCTGATTTGATGGGGAAGGCTAGAAAAAAATTATGCTAGTAAATCTATGAAGTATTCAAGGAATGTTTTCACTGAAAAGGGCAGTGCAAATTATTAAATTAATGTTTTTTGTGAGGAAGAAATTGCTAATAAATTATATTAAACCTAATGTGTGGATGTTTAATTATTATGTTTGGTGATGAGTCAAGGGAACAGGTACTGTTCAAAGCACTAATTTGTAAATGAATTACAAAACATAATACATTTTGTTAAAATTTCCTTACACTGCAGAAGAAAAATGACATAATTCTTAACTGATTCTTTGGGAGTGCATAAACTTTCACACCTATACTTGGTACACTAATGGACTTAGCTGTTCCTTTTTGTAGCTTGATGCTCTTGATGCTTGTATCACAGATTAAAAATGGATCGCGAGAAACTCATGTATGTAATGTGACAGTATGAGATATTATTCTACTAAAGGAAGATCTTTAAAATCTAACATTCCACTTATGACACGTTATTATCTACTAAAACCTTTTTTATATGTACTGAGGTGCTTGTTTTACATATCGTTAATTGTTTGTATGAAATTAGTGGTTCTTTACGTTTCATAAATGGTTAGAAAGCAAATTGCTCAACACTAGTCTTTGATTATTCAAGATTCATTTAAAGATGTTTAGCTATAATTAATTTACTAAGAGAACTTCAAAAACATTTCTTTAATATGAGAGGTACTATTTCTAAACTTCAAGACTAATAGGCTGCACAAAAGATTTTTTAAATAAAATGTAAATATTTTCTTGTAATTTATTTTGTTATCCATTTTTCTACATTATCTTGAAGGATAAAAATACAGCTTTAGTACTCTGCGTTAGATTTTACCTTAGCATATTGTTTCTTAGTAGTGTCTAGTCCCATATTCTAATTCTTAAGTTATCAATGTAGAGTATTTGTAAAATGTACTTGTCATTTTTTTTTAGGGGGAGAGGGATAGGAAGTAACGTTAGATGGTTTAAGCTTTAGTTTGTAGCAAAAATATAAAAAAAAATTAAAAAAGCAATGCAAAATAAAAATGGGAAATAGATACTAATTCTTAATTTGCATTGACTAGTATTTTTGGAAGCAGCATTAAAATATTAAAAGTGTTTTTACTTGCATGACTCATTCATGATTCTGCACTTGTACAACAAAAATTAATAAAAAGTAACAATAACATTAATATTTGTGTCTTGGTATGGGAAAAAAAATTAAAGCATGTTTTTTAAAACATATACTGTAGACATATCGATTGTATGACCCCCAAAATAAAAACTTGATTGTTCATTTCACCAAACTGCAGTTAGCAATAAGAAAACCAGCCTTCCTGTTTTAAAAGCTTCAGGCAGATGGTGTCCTTTATTTTGGCAGTATGCACTGATAACACACAAGCAAGAACCCATTTCAAGGGCAATAATTCTCCTTCTTCTAGAAAACATGACAAGCCAGCTGTTTATCTTGGCAGGAGGTCTAAATAGTGTCCCTTCCACATTTTAAGGTCACAGATTGTTTCTTTTTTTTCTTAAGTTGACACTATTTTATCAATATCTTTAGACAATGGCAGGCAATATACATAGTGGCTTGCGTTATACACTCAGTAATGCATGTTGGCTGTGTAAAATGAGACAGGAATAGAGAAATAAAATAGTAACACTAATTCAGTTCTGAGTAGCATGACATTTTCATTCAGTACTAACAATGTTTTTTCTCAATTTGCTGGTTCTCTCAGAATGACTAGTGCATGACCAACACTAAAAAGTTAATTACTATCTTAGGAGATTGGCTCTAGTGTGTGTTGGGGGATCAGACCTTGGATGGCAGATATCTACTTCACAACTCTTTACATAAGGACAGCTTCCAAGCTGAAATTTGAGTTCCTTGTGAGAGAATATAATATTAAAAATATTTATTATTGTTTTACATGCCTAAAATAATAGAAAACTCATCAATTAAAATGTTTTATTCAACAGTACTACAATTGAAAAAATGTACCTAAATAAAACACATGGATATCTCAGAAGATTTGATAAATTCATTTTAGATTGTTGTATTTCAAAGAAAATAGCTTAATTCCAAAAATATGGTGGATCCTTATATATAAGACTATTACTTTACACTTTATCCATTTCTGGTTGTTCAAGTAATTAATTTAGTTTGAAGATTTTCTTCTGGAAAAAAAATTAGATGAACTTTGGAATCAACTAGCAATGTTTAACCCGTTCACGCCATGGCCAACCAATTTTTTCACTTCGTCTTTTCCTCCCCTT